>NC_047167.1:20659946-21019946 GCF_009819705.1 Hippoglossus hippoglossus | reverse complement strand
TTATTTTGTGTTCTTTGTGGTAATTTTGTGTTGAGCTTAATATTCTATGTCAACATGAGTTTCTAGTTTACAATTTCAACAGTTACTTTGGGGCAGCTGTGGCTCAGGGTGTAGAGCGGGTTGTTCTATAACCAGGAGGTCGGTGGTTCAACCCCAGTCTTCCCCATTCCATCTGAAGTGTCCTTGAGCAAGGTACTAAATGCTAATACATAATGTAATTGATATGACCTAAGCTGATAATAAGTTTGTTACATGTATTTTGAAATGTTTTTGAAAGATGGATATGTTGTTACCTTTGTTTTTCTGGTTGATCTTCTTGTTGATGATCTTCCTCTTCCTCTTCGCTCTTCACTATCTGTTTTCCTTCTCCCTCCTCTTCATCCATCACTTCTTCTCGCTCCTGGTCTCCGGGGGTCGGTTCTTTAGAGTGCGACGCCTCAGAATCCTCAGAGCTTTGCGGTTGGTCAACAGGAAGTCTTCTGACGTTATCAGTGTCCAGTTCAAACCTGCTCAGATTGTTTAAAAGGAAATCAGCAGGGAGGCTTTTAACAAACATGCTTCCATCCTCCTCACTGCTGTAATCATCCTCATCACTGTGGTCTTCCTCCTCTTCCTCCTCTTCAGAGCAGGACTCGTCCGGCCCGTGGACAGGAGAGGTCATATAAGGCAGGCTGAGGGATTTAGTGTGTCGGCTGTGCAGGTCGAGGCTCAGCGGCCTGTGTGGTTTGAACACGGTTTGACTCCGGGTGCGTGTTTCGGGATCCGGCTGCAGGTGCACATGTTGCCCTGCAGGATCCGGGGGAGGCTCAGCTTGAACCATGACTTCATACTCGTCGTCTGAGTGACCAGGAGGCTCGACGGAGAACTCGTGCACCTGAGAGATGAAGAGAGGAGAGAGACAGAGAAAGAGAAAGAGAGCATTTTCTGCATCAACAACTAACCCTCCTGGCTCTCTGGCAATGATACTGTCCGCTTCTGCCAACGCACCTTCAAACCACCTCATCTGTAGAATATACAACACAAACCTGATATGAGTTGCTGCTGTCCATGTGGTCCATGGTGCAGCAGTCCATGTGGTCCAGGAATTCAAAGTTATCCTGAACGTAGCCAGACAGCACCTGGTCGTCTCCCTCCGCCACGGTCGAGTTCAGGATGTCGGACGCATCGAAAAAACGAACATCTTCAGGCTCGGTCACCTCTGGATGAGGATCAGCCAGTTCCATACCTTTCATATCTGTGAATGAAACACAGCCTACGGTCACAGAGGAGTTAACTATAGACTACACTGCACTAGCAACAGAATAAACTCAAATTGAAAGAATGCAGGGTTAAAGAAACCAGTTCATTCCACATTACAAGGACGTTAGACATGGAAGAAAATAACATTACATTCACCTTGAATGTAAATGTGATCAAGTGCATGAACTAGCTGGACTTACCCATGTAGTCACTGCTCCTGTCGTCTTGTTGGTCGTTTCTTGTTGCATCTTCATCATCTGTGTTGGAGTTGAGGCTTTTGACTAGTTGCTCTCTGGACAAACTTCGACCAACCATCACCAGCTCCGACTTCCGTCTACAACCTTTTCTGTCCTCTTCCTCCTTCTCCGCCTTTGCTCCTTCACCCTCCTCCTCGCCAACACCACCTGCCACCACTGTTTTCTCCACCACGTCCACAACTCCTCCCCTGTCTGTCTCCTCCTTTCTAACCTTCCTGCCTCCCTCCACCTTCATTTCCATCCTCTTGATTTGCTTCCTCTCCCCTTTTCCTTCTCCATCCTTTCCTTCCACCCTGTCCCCTCCATCCTTATCCCTGCCACGATGGATGACCCGGTCGCTCCCGCGCCCTTGCAGCACCCCCAATGCCAGGCCGGAGGTGATGTGTAGTGGCACAGTAACCATGGTGGGCCCTGTGATGTGCATGGCCGCTCTTCGTCCTGCTTTGGCTGAGAGACCCGGGGATCTGGACTGGAGACCCTCTAAGCCCTCAGGGTCGAGAGCAGTGTAGGTGCCCTGGGTCCCCCCGCTCACTAACCCTGTTCCTCTGCGGTACGTCACAGCGTATTCACTGCCACCCATTCCACCAGGAGGTGCCGCGGCCTCTGAGCCCGGCTGTGGGGAGGAGGTGACGAGGGGAGACATGTCGGTGGAGGGAGGGGGTTGGGGAGGATGTTTGGAACCTGGAATATAAAACAAATAGTAATTAACCACATAGGTCACAAATTCTACTTATATTTAACATACAAATCAGTTTCCAGTTGATAACGTATATATTATGACTTTTGTTTTTCAAATTACAAGTTTTCTGAAATTTTATGTTTAAACATGTAAATGAGGCTATTGACAGAAATAACACTGGAAGGTTTTGGTGAATATACATAAAACATGAAGTGAAGATTTCTGTCTTAGAGGAAGATAAATATTTTTAATATTTTTGATGAACTGATCCTTCAAGAAAAAGGGGTGGAGTTTATCCCGCAGGTCGATTTAAGTATGTAGAATTAAATCTTTTCTGCTTTTTACATTTATTTGTATTTGATTTATCTTGAATCACAGAATCCATCGTGATTAGTGTGAGAAGAGCAGCACCTTCATTTGCATAAGACTGGATACTGAGGGAGTCCATGCTTCTTGCTGGTCTCATAGAAGGTCTGTCTTTCTCTGAAACCAAAAAAACAGTTTTAAGATATATATATATATAAATCTGTTATTCTATAAAACATAAAGAAATACTGGAACACATAGAAGATGATCAACATTAACATGATAATCTAAGATATATATATATATAGAAATAAAGACAGAAACCAGAGTAGGATTCATAGTCATGAGCAGGTTTTGTACCTTTAGCTGAGTGTTTGTGTCGTTTCCGTGTGTCTTGGAATCGTCCTCCGATGTTGAAGATGGACATCCACTTCCTGCCCTTCAGAGATCCTTTCCTCCTGAGGGGAACACAGACATTCACAGGTAGGTGCTTTGTATCTGATCTGTATTTCTCTGACACATTGCACATATATAGAATAATATCGTTACTGTGTTTATCATATTTATTTTGGATTCTCTTTCTTTTCTTATTTTATTCGTAGTACATTTACATACTGAATTTCCCCAACGAGGATCAATAAAAGTACATTTATCATCTTACAGGACGAATCCTGCATGATTTACTTCTGCCTTATCAAAAATAAATCTGGATTGTGATGTAATGATTCTCCTGATAAATGGACGCTCTCCTCACTTGTCTGTTCCCTCTATGATTGCATGGTAGGGTCTGATGGATGGTGGGCCGTCTCCTGGACTGATGTTCCCATAGTTGGCGACAAGCCGAGGGGGAACAGACTTCAGAAACAGTTCATCCTGATTGGACGCTGTTGATGGAGAGGGGAGGGACTTCCTTCTCTCGTCCGATTCATCTGAATTCGGCAGAAGAAAGAGATGAGGCCGAGGTAATCGTGTGTGTGTGTGTGTGTGTGTGTGTGTGTGTGTGTGTGTGTGTGTGTGTGTGTGTGTGTGTGTGTGTGTGTGTGTGTGTGTGTGTGTGTGTGTGTGTGTCTGTATGTGCGTGTGTGTCCCCTGACCTTCTTCAGGAAACAGCTGAGGGACGTGTGTGAGGATGAACTCCACGACGATGGACTGAACCCTGACCTCCATGAAGGCTGCCGTGCCGTTAAACCCAGTCGACTCAATGTCCTTTGACCTTAAAACACAGATCGATCCATTGATCACTGATTCATCATTAATTGATTGAGTGGCTTATAACTGATTATACTGGAAAACGTAAGGGAAGAAATGCTGAAAGGAATTAATAATGAAATAAATAATAAAGATAGAGTAAAATCTAATGTGTATTCAACCCAGACTATATACATGCCACTGATATCAGCGCACCTGAGCAGATTGGGGGCCCAGACGATGGCGAGGTTCCTGGAGTGCATGTTGGTCTCTGAGGAATACGAAGCCATTTTGACAAGGTGACGCATCAGGAACTCCAGAGTCCTGAGGAACAGAGTGGAGACAGGAACCAGGAGTAACAGATTATTGCTCCTCCGCTCGGAGGCAGAGAAACAAGCTGTGAACACGACACTGAGATAATAATTCATGTCAACAATTATTCACAGTTACACAACCAGCAGTTCCTTTCTGGTCACCTGAGAAATGTATTCACTATTTCTGGTGAGTCATGCGTTCACCTCTAGCTCAGTGCTTGTTTGCATTTGGTGGTGAACAGGTCGTGCACATTGGGTTTTTATTTAAAACGTTTTCGCAGCTTGCTGTTGCTGAAAATGACGCTAACAGGGCGGTGGAATTAAAGGCAAAAATAAAAGCCTTCAAAAACTGCTAAAAGGCAAAATCATAGCATGCAGGGTTTTTCCAGATTAAGGTCTAAGGTCTAATGTGCATCTTTCCTTTCCTATAAAATCTATCTATATGAGAAGTTCTAACCATATGAACAAATAGGCCGACTCTTCCCTGGATGTGGACTTTGTACAAATTAACTTTGAAGGGAAACGACATCACTAAAGTGTCTGGATATCGACTGGATGTCAACTCTCTCCTGCTTCTTAAAGAATTAGTCAGCAAGTTAGTTTATCTCCATCCGGATCAGTACAAGAGGCCGTCAGTGTGCAGCACCGTACCTGTAATGTTGTGGTGGTAGTTCCTTCAGCACATCTCCTATCTTCACCAGCCTATCCTCCTCCAACTGGATGGCAACAGCCTCCTGTCACACAGAAGGATCAGTTCAACACACTGGGACACACCATCTGTATGAATTCCTCCTTTGCATTTATCAGGTCCGTGCTGGTCTGTGTTCACTGGGAGGATCTGGACTTACTCTAATTTACTTATACATACTTTCTTTGCAGAGGTGGTTCTTTACCCCCCCTGTGATCTTTCTGAAACATTCCACCGAGCTACTCACAGCGAACTTGTCGTACAGCTGGTACGTGAGCAGAGGGTTCGGCAGCTCCCTGAAATAAGCTTTGCACAGAGAGCTGATACAGTGGATGTCCTGCAGATACACATCCTTGTTCAGGTCTGGGCTCCCGTCACTCTCAAACTCCCCCCTGGTGGTGGGGGAACAGGAAGTGTTTACATTTACACATAAAGGTTCAAGGAGAGGCACACACACACACACACACACACACACACACACACACACACACACACACACACACACACACACACACACACACACACACACACACACGCGCACACACAGGGACACACAACTTGCCTGAGTTTCTGGATGTTGGACGACACTCCAGACAACCTGTAGATTCCATCCACGATGCCATGATGCTCCACGAACTCACTGCAGTATCGTAAGACCTGAGGAACTGTGTCAAATGACTCACGTTAATGACCCGAGTACAACGTGAATCATTCAAAAACAACAAATATGAACACACACATTCTGATGTTGTGTATTTCATCTACAATCTTTCATTCGTTGTAGCCTAGAAACACAAATAGGCTTTGTTCCTGATTTCTCTATTGTTCTGTGTGGACACCTGAATGCCACGTCCATGTAGATTAGCATTAGAGACAATGTGGTGTATTTCATGTCCTTTTGTTTAGATGATTATTTGTAATGGAGCTGTGGGAGAATATGAAATGAACTGAATGAAAATCCATTCCAGTAGACCTGGATTATTTTAACTTTAACTGTAAAATGTGATTAAATAGATTAATCAGGATATACGGATATTTCTATAACACATAGTTTTACACATAGTTAGTGTGTGGAACAGAAAACAACACAGTATATTAGAATTGGACTGTTTCTTGGCCCGGGAGCCGTTTACTCACTCTCCTGAGAGGAGGCGTTCAGGTGCTCGAGCAGATCACATCCAAACACCTTCTCTTTGTTCCCTCCTCTTCTCCGAACTCTTCGCATCTCTTCCTGTCGGCAGAGTTCTCCTCACATCCAGACCGAGCTGCTCCGCTTATCACCCGTCACACCGACTCCGCCGGCTCTGGTTAATGTGGCAGTGGCAGAGCAGAGGTGGAGCACATCTCAGAGATTCTGACCGAGCTGCTGCTTCCTTCACTTCAGTGCATGTTGTCGGCAGCTTCCTCTGTGAGCTGCGTTGCGTTGGAGTCGATGTGTTAGGACATACTTTCATTTATCGTCCTCTCTGCAACATGAGAAATAACAAACATTCCTTTTTGTGTCTAAATCAGCCTCCTCCAAAAATCAAACAACAAGTGGCACAGAATACGTTGCTCTTCACTTCCCCCCCCAATGCACTCAAATTATCTTCGAATAAAAGGCCACACCCTTGCCGCTTTACTTCTCCTATTCAGAGAAGTGAGCCTCTGACTGTTTCACTCCACTCATACCATAATGTCACTCTGGACTGGTGGACGCACCTAAACCTCAAATCTCGGCCCCTGCCCGAGGCCTGAGTTCACTACAGGCCGGCTCTGCTCCCCTCACACGCATGTCACGGCCATTGAGGCCCCTTGTTCACTGCAGCGGAAGTCGAGCCTGAGCACATAGACTCACACAGACATTCAAACTCTCTTCCCCATCCCCTCCATCGTCCTGACACCTGCCCCCTGCTCTCCCTCAGTCCGGCATCCCTCCCTCTCCGTCCACCTCCAGGAAAGAGTTCCAGTGTTGGGAGAAATGAACAAGTTAAGAAGGAAATAAGCGCGTTCCTACCTTCACTCTGCATCGGCACAAGAAGCAGCATATAATGATGACGCAAGAAACCACTAAACTTCCCCTGGTAACTTCCTGAGTGTGTCTCCTTCTCTCGTGCTTTCTCTTTGTGTGAGGCGCACGGTTTCTTCGCCTCTGCCGATTGAGAAGAGAAACCAGTGCATCTATTTCCCTTGTGTGTTATTCACCCTGACAACAAGAACATGGACAGTGAATGTACATGAAGGACAATACAGCCACAGACAAAAGACTAATGTGTTTGGCTACGTATTAATATTTATCACTAGATACTAATGGACAACACAGAGCCTCAGTGAGTACTGCAAAAGTACCACAAACTAACACACGGTACCTCACAGAAAGTACCACAAAGAATCAGAAGGTACCAAAGCAAACAGTCACTACAGTAAGAAAGTATAAAATCACACAGTATTGTACATCAATCAATAGAATTTACACCAAAGACAAAACACTACAAAGGAAGAAAAAAGGGCTAAAAGTACTCACCACAACTAATTACATATTTTACTTTATTACTGGGGTAGACCCAGAAGTCACTGGAGGGACGACATATTCCACCTGGACTGGGAAAACCTCAGGATCCCCCAGGAAGAGCTGGATAGTGTGGCTTTCAAAGGGGACGTCTGGGATGGAGGGACAATATTACTATGAAAGAGTACTTCAGAATGAAAGATACAGTGGTAGTGTATACTATTTACTATAAAGTGGTATATCTCAACACCTTTATTGTGTTTTTGCAACATTCAGCAGCATCTGGAGTATTTGATCGACTGAGATTCTCTCATGCAGAGTCAGGAGTTAATACTGAAGTTTTCACTGAGTCAGTATTTGATAAGGTTCCTGTTAAAATGTGATTTCACAGCTCTCCAGAGTTCGCAGTATTTTGAGTTAGTGAAATGGCCACAGAAGCAGAACTACGCTAGAAATAACTAGAGTTAATGGGCATATACTTCATTTATACATATACACAGAATATGTGTGTTGCATCTTTCTCTTGTTTACTTTCCTGCACTTATTTGCATCTGTGGGGAACAGCTTTGTGACTTCCTGTGTCTGAATATGCTCTGTGCTACTTGTGCTGACCTAATTTAGCTGTTATCTGATCTTTAAGAAACGGGTGGCACTTTCTTAAACGTATGTATTTTTTAAAATAAATATTAATTCAAAATGGTGTCACTTATAAATCATAAAAAATACATAATATAATATAATAAAATATAATTTAATAAAAACTGAATTGAATAGCTTTTATTTTGATTAATTCATTTTTGACATTGATTTTGTGAAGCACCTTGTAACCTTGTTTAGATAACTGCTTTTTAAATAAAGTTATAATATACTATAATATAATATAATATAATATAATATAATGGACTATGTCAATGGTTACATGAGGAAATGTGATTTAAAGAAAAATAATGATCATAATAATTATAATAATAAGGAAAGGTTTCATGAAATCAACAATAAATAATGATAATAATAATGATAATAATAATAATAATAATAATAATGATAATAATAATAATAATAATAATGATAATAATAATAATAACAGTAATAATAATAATAATAATAATAATAATAATAATAATACATTTATAAGAGAGGGAGGAATCATGTCTATAAAGAATTATTTTATTATATTAGTCATGTTGAATTGGGGTATACATTTACTTTAGGGCGTGTTTTCTGACAGTGCGCGTGTAGTTTCACATTTACGGTAACATCGCCAGTGACGACACGGACAGCTGCTATGGTAACCTCGTTTTAACTTCCGGTACGGGCCAAGATGGCGGAAATCAAGCGGAACGAGGGACACGGTGTTTTTAAAAAGCGCACAGACTTTGAGATGTTTGTTTTATTCACGTTGCAGAAGATGTTAAAATATTATTGATGTAAACGGCCAGGGAGGGACAGACACCGCCCGTGCGAAGCGTAAGGGTGAATAATTCGTCATCCCTCGGTACCATCCGCAGGAAAACAACATCCGCCTCCTGACGCTTCTGTGACCGGGACCTGTCCACGTTCTCCTCCTGCAGGAGTCACACGTTGAGCTAATAGCTGAAGGAGGAGGAGCTGAAGCCGGGAGAAGATGGAGAGCTGCGGCTTCCAGAACCAGCTCCTCTCCGTCATGGAGGTGCTGGCCAAGGCGGCGGTTGAGGAGATCAACCGGCGAGTGGAGGACAGCTGCGCGGTGCTGCGGCTGGAGGTGAACCGGAGCAGGAGGGACATCGAGCTGCTGAAGAACAAGTGTGAGCTGATGGAGGCCGAGCTGAGGAGGAGCAGGCTGAGGGCCCGGAGGAGAGGTGAGGAGGAGGAGGAGGAGGTGGAGAGGAGGAGAGGAGGAGAGGAGGAGGAGGAGGAGCAGGCTGAGGGCCCGGAGGAGAGGAGAGGTGAGGAGAGGAGGAAGAGGAGAGGAGGCTGAGGGCCCGGAGGAGAGGTGAGGAGGAGGAGGAAGAGAGGTGAGGAGGAGGAGGAGGAGAGGTGAGGTGAGGAGGAGCAGGCTGAGGGCCCGGAGGAGAGGTGAGGAGGAGGAGGAGGAGGTGGAGAGGAGGAGGAGAGGAGGAGGAGGAGGAGCAGGCTGAGGGCCCGGAGGAGAGGTGAGGAGAGGAGGAAGAGGAGAGGAGGCTGAGGGCCCGGAGGAGAGGTGAGGAGGAGGAGGAAGAGAGGTGAGGAGGAGGAGGAGGAGAGGTGAGGTGAGGAGGAGCAGGCTGAGGGCCCGGAGGAGAGGTGAGGAGGAGGAGGAGGAGGTGGAGAGGAGAGGTGAGGTGAGGAGAGGAGGAGGGGAGAGGTGAGGAGGAGCAGGCTGAGGGCCCGGAGGAGAGGTGAGGAGGAGGAGGAGGAGGAGGGGGGGAGGTGAGGTGAGGAGAGGAGGAGGGGAGAGGTGAGAAGGAGGAGGGGAGAGGTGAGGAGGAGCAGGCTGAGGGCCCGGAGGAGAGGTGAGGAGGAGGAGGAGGAGGCTGAGGGTCCGGAGCAGAGGTGAGGAGGAGGAGGAGGAGGTGGAGAGGAGAGGTGAGGTGAGGAGAGGAGGAGGGGAGAGGTGAGGAGGAGCAGGCTGAGGGCCCGGAGGAGAGGTGAGGAGGAGGAGGAGGAGGAGGGGGGGAGGTGAGGTGAGGAGAGGAGGAGGGGAGAGGTGAGGAGGAGCAGGCTGAGGGCCCGGAGGAGAGGTGAGGAGGAGGAGGAGGAGGAGGAGGGGGGGAGGTGAGGTGAGGAGAGGAGGAGGGGAGAGGTGAGAAGGAGGAGGGGAGAGGTGAGGAGAGGTGAGGAGAGGAGGAGGGGAGAGGTGAGGAGGAGCAGGCTGAGGGCCCGGAGGAGAGGTGAGGAGGAGGAGAGTAGAGGAGGAGGAGGAGGGGGAGAGGTGAGGAGGAGGGGGAGGAGAGGAGGAGGAGGGGTGAGGAGGAGCAGGCTGAGGGCCTGGAGAAGAAGTGAGGAGGAGGAGGAGAGTCCTCTTCATCCACTTGGTGTGTTTACTTTCTGAAACATCATTGTGTGTGTGTGTGTGTGTCTGTTTACCCTCCAGCAGGGGACAGATGTTCTCCTCTGGTCAAAGTGATTCTCAGTAAACAAACTCAGATCCTAGACTGGGACACACAGATGGAAGCTGAGGCCTCACAGCAAACACAGCAGGTAAGAGCACAGGATGGATGGAGAGATAGATAGACAGATAGATAGATAGATGGATAGATGGATAGATAGATAGATAGATAGATAGATAAAACCTCTGTGTAGTTTATTCCCACTCAGTAAGTGTTGATGCTCGTGTTGCAGCGCGCCGACCTGGAGGCTCCTGACGAAGCCCAACATGTGCAGATTAAAGAAGAGTGTGCAGAGGAGGACGAGTGGAAGAACGACACGGACGACAAGCTGAGTGAGTGACGACACAAACTACTGCCACACACAAAGACCCTCAGGTTTTCAATCAGCTGACGTTGACCCGTCGGACGTCACTTCCTCGTCTGCTTCCTCGTCTACTTCCTCTTTCCTAACTGACTAATTCCTTATCAATCTTTAATTGTTCCCACCAGATCTTAAATGAAGCTCACATGTGGTTCCTTTGCTGTGTTTAGTTTCTGCAGCAGAACCGTCCCCGTGTTTCAAATCCTCGCCACCTCAGCAGACCGACGCCTTCGTGGATCACTACCTCTCAGCCGAGGACCCAGCAGAACCAGGACCTGAACCTGAACCAGAACCAGCCGGGTGCGACACTTTGCCACCAGAGCAGCAGCTGAGCGGCTCAGAACTCGTGGTGAAACACGAGAGGGAGGACGAACCAGACGAGAACGAGGCGCCGCTCGATTCCTGCCACACGTCTGTGACGGTGGACGGTCACGATCAGCTGTGGTTGTCCGGTCTCTGCCGGGACGCAGCCGATCCCAGCTTCTCCTACACGGCGGGGGGGCGGCAGGGGAAGCAGATTCCCGCCGTGTTCACGCCTCAGAGCGAAACTCATTCAGAGGACGCGGTGCCCAGAACTCACTCAGCAGGGAAGTCTCACTCCGTCCTGGTTCGAGTGAAAAGACGAGCGTCCAGAACATTTGGATTTGGATGTCGACGACCACAAGCAGAGGACGGACTCAACGCTCAGATCAACTCCCCGGATCAAAGCTCCATCGCTCACCAGTCGCAGCACCAGCGCAGAGACTTCACTCCCCCCTCGCTCAGGAGCCGAGACGAGGATCCGAGCCCGGCCGCCTCCTCCCTCTGCGGGCAGAGCGGCCGCGGCAGCTTCGGCCTGGCGAGGAGGATGAGGACGCCCTGGAGGTCCGGCATCGGCGAGAAGAGGTTCAGCTGCACGTACTGCGACAAGAGCTTCATGAGGTTCAGTCAGCTGAAGGAGCACCTGAGGAGTCACACGGGCGAGAAGCCGTTCAGCTGCGTGCAGTGCGGCCGCAGCTTCACCAAGCAGTGCAACCTCATACGCCACGCCGTGGTGCACAGCGGCGAGAAGCCGTACGAGTGCGCGCTGTGCGGGAAGTGCTTCACCCAGCGCTCCAGCCTCAAGTCCCACCAGAAGACCGCGCACTGAGCTCAACGGGTCTTTTTATACACGTCCGGTTCCTGTGTCCGGTCACTTAAAGAAATGTTGTAGTTTTTTTAAGCACATAGTGATAAAACTGGTTTAATTGTATTTGTCATTTCTATTGTTGTTGTTCTCACTACGTTTGTTTAATATTTTAACATATGATTTAATGTGGACTGGTCTCGTGTTGTAGCTCCAGAATTTAGTTGTGTCAGAAAAACAATAACCTCTTTTCATATTTCTCACAGATCAAATGTTTTTCCTTCGTCGGACAAAACCCAAAGATATTTAATTTATTAATCTATTCGTGACAGAGAAAAGCATCAAATTCTCACATGTGAGAAGCTGAAACAGCAAATATTTGAGAGGCAAATGTATTTAATTGATTAATGGACTAATCCTCACAGCTCTAATTTAGATTAAAGGTTCAAACAGTGTCTGGTTTACTGTGTTTTCAACCTCTCGTAGCAGCCACTCGTTTCCAGTCGTGTGTGTGTGTGTGTGTGTGTGTGTGTGTGTGTGTGTGTGTGTGTGTGTGTGTGTGTGTGTGTGTGTGTGTGTGTGTGTGTGTGTGTGTGCGTGTCTGTATGTGCGTGTGTGTCCCCTGACCTTCTTCAGGAAACAGCTGAGGGACGTGTGTGAGGATGAACTCCACGACGACGTGTGTGAAAATCTGTTCAACAGGTTCAACAGGTTCAACAACTTGTTAAAAAAACAGGAAGTATGCATAGAAGTGAACTGAAGCCAATAAGCTGCCTGACAGTTAAATACATTTGAATTTCCAAACCATGGTAAATGATCTGAGGGAACATTAAAACCAGCGTCTGGTCCTTTTAAACGTTTCTCTTCCTGTTATTAAAGCCTTTGTCTCATAGTTCAACACTAAACCAACATTTGAGCTGCTTTCTTTCAAAGTGACACTTTCCCCCCTTTGGATAAAATAAACTCTTTTATAAATCTGTTCTTAAAAAAAAAAAGTAAATATTTAGAAGATAAAATTCTCCTTGGTTGAACCTAATTGCTGAACATGTGTGTGGGAGCACCGAGAGATTACTAAGGATTAAATTAAAATATCAAAACATTTAAATATTAGAGATGAAGAACTAAATTCAGCTTTTAAAATAATTGATTACATCAGATAACAAGCATTTCTCATTCTTAGACATGTCAACATGTAGTGATGCTAAATGGGAAACTATGGTAAAATTTCCTCAAGTTAAATTAACCATCTCATTTAAGAAAAATTTTCATTCCACTTAACTGCAACAACCGATTAATAATAATAACTAGTTTGAATTGTGAGAAACTCTTTTTATTTTAGATCTATGCTCAGATCTGTGACAATGATACAAACCAGAGCCTGACTGATCAAAGTATACTGGTCTAATATTCCTTAGTGGGACTCACCTGTAGAAACAACCTTTCAACTTCATAAAGAAGAAAATTCTGGATCATCCACGTTTCAGAACATGCAAATCAAATCTGAAAGCAAAAGTTTCACATTTCATTTTAAAGTTTTTTTCATCAAGTCAGACTGAAAAACAAAAAGAATCGAGAGACGAACACAAGTAAGACTCAGAGAAGCTTTGTTACTCGATCAGCAAAATAACATCTGGATCTGTATTCGTCGCGGCAGGCGACACAAACTTTTTACACAAATATACAAAGGTAAGACGTTAAAAAGTTGTTTTCCTTCTCATAAATATCAAATTAGATCTTTTTTTTTATCCTTTAAAACACTGAGATAAATGATCTGTTGCATAGAAAAGTAGTGAAAGGTCATTAAGTGGAGATCATCACGGTACAAGTGCGTTTTTAGTTCCTAGATCAGAATGTAACTAGAGAGGATCATTGACAAGAGCTGGAGCAGATCAACAGGAAGTCGTGTTTCACAAGTCAAAACTCATTTCATTACAGTCACTGAAAACATTCAGATCAACAGTTCTCATGTTAAATGAACCTTCCCCAAGGAGATTTTTTAATATCTGTTAAAGTTAAATAACGTTTTTAACCCTCAAACAGGAAGATGACATCAAAGCATCTTGTAGAAAATGTCGTGGGACCAGTTTCACAGTATCACTCGGCTTAAAGTAAAATATTCACTGAATTTTAAGGGAAAACTTGAACTTAGAATAAAATAAATTAGCTACTTATAATGTGTGATGGAGGAAACATTTTTCAGATGCTTGAATATGTTAAAGACATGATGGAATTAATCACTAATTTATCCACTGTTTTAGGACATTGGCAGTTTTTAGAGCTTTTATGTATGTAGTTAATATAATATAATATAATTTATATTTCTGCCTTCATGTTCATCTTGATCTATAAGTCTGACATGAGATTGATTTCCCACCTTAGAGCCTTGTTTCTATAAATTCAACCTTTTACTTTAAAGTGAGACTAAAGTGATTTTTGCAGAACAACGACCCTCTGTGGCCACAACAGGGAATTACAGCACAGAGGCACATTTTGACTTTTCATTTCTGACAGTTTTCTGAAGCGACTGGTTTTAACAACCACATTGTCAAGGGTAACCATTACATCATGGTCAAACCAGTCTGAGTAAGGCTGCGGTGGTTAAATCCCTGATTCTGTTGAAGTGAGTGACGGTTCATTTTATTGTTTATGAATCAAACTTAATTTGTAATAAGCAGATTCCTGCATTTCAAACGTTTTAACAGTCTTAAAGTTATTTTGGTGAAAAGTTATAATTTATAAAATTCATTAAATTACAAAAGAGGGAACTGTTTTGAAAACTCGCGGTGCATTCAAGTAAACTCAGACATTAGATCGGTGATTTGGCTTCAGAGCAGCATCATTAAATGTGATGCTCTTTTTATATTTCTGGATATCGTGTCTTGAAAACACGACTAACGGGTGTTTGACGTCTCCTGAACCTCACAAACTGACAACCACGACTTCACATAGATACCAAGCTGTTAAAAGACATTGAAACCACTGGTTGTGTTGAACGTATCGAATGAATCCAGCTCGACCTCGAGGAGAATTAGACTAAATGTGAATCGACTGCGTGAAATCCTGAAACCATTTCCCTCCCTGTTGCTGGGCAGAGTTTCCTTTGAATACGTAGAATAACAAAGATTATTTATAAATCATTTGACATTTTTAGACAGAATGTTTTGAATGAAAGAACATGTGGAAGGTTTTTAAAAACTCACACATACTCAACACGAGGGATCCGGTTCCCTCGTCACAGACAAGACGCCAAATATAATAAACTTTTAAGGAGAGAGAAAAATCGACATCGTCTCACAATAGTAAATATAAACAACCTTTAAAAAAAATAATCTCTATTCCGAGCGTCCACGGTGTCGATAGAAGCTTTTTCTGTGCCAACTGGAGACGGTCACACATTGTTCTGTCCAACCCGTGTGATAACAGCTTTGACAAATATTGATCTAAATCAGATGTGCTTGGATAAATTCACTTGAGAGATAAAATCAAGTGCTTTTGCTTTTCTCTTTGACGTTGTATTTTTCCATTAACTTGTGTCCGGTCTGTCCGTCTCAATGCTCGTCCACTTCCTCACAGTCACGAGTCAGAGTCCCCGAGCTCTCGTCCAAAGCTACCACATCCTCCTCCCCGCCACGTTCGTCCATGTGAGGGGGGGGTGTGGGTTTAAGTCTGTTACATTAAGCCGGCGTCTGTCCCTCTTCCTCGTTCATCCTCGTCCTCCACGCTGCAGGAGCAGTCCATTGCCTCTCCGGCGTCCCTCTCACTGCTGGGGACCATGGGAGACCAGCTCTCCCCGGACGTGTCCTCCTTGTGTCCCTCCGTCTTTCCCTCTACCTCTCCGTCCTCCTCCTCCTCCCCTCCTCCTCCTTTCTGCCCGCAGTAAGGCGGGATCTCGACCACCACGTATTTCTTCGCCCAGCCAAACACCAACGCTTTCTGCCGGACGTCGTTTCCAGTCAGGCCGGCATCAGACCTGGAGTTAGTCGCTGTGGGGGAGAAAAGAGAAAAGAGGGATAAGTTAAGTTTTTCACAACCAGATAATTCCATTTTCAAACATCATATTGTCCTGGAATAAGTTTAAAACTCTTTGAAAGTGTAATGTTCACAAAAAGCCCTTTTTTCTTTAAATTATAAATTCGTAAATGTCAAAATGCTTAAATGACGTGCACATCAAACGACTCACCTGGCAGCGTCGTGGACATCAGACCGGAGTTACAGGTGAGGGAACCGTTGTTATTGGAGCAAACAGCGGCGCCGACCTGGAAGACCTCGGAGCGCGGCAGCTGGGGCGACACCGGTAAGGAGTGACACTGTCTCCCTGGCAGCTGCAGCCAGTAGTAGGACCCGTCCTGCTGCGGGTTGCTGAACGCGCTCCCCGGAGGCGAGTGGAGGTCAAACACCAGCGAGAACACCGACTTGCTGGGCACGTCGTAAAACTTGATCTTGCCCCCGCACAGGTCCTCTCGGGCGGTGAACGGGTTGATCTTGCGGGCCTTGGAGGCGCGCTGCGTGATGGGGGGGTTGTAGTAAGGGTCCTGCACGTTGACCTTTCTCACTGCTTTGCAGGAGAAGATGTCCGATTGGCTGCGGCTGAGCCAGATGTTTCGCCGAGGACGGGGCGACTTCTGCGGGATTTTGTCGTCCTGGAAACCGAGAGGGTTCAGTCGCTTGAAGCCCTGGATTTTCTCGCCTTGAACAGAAAAGACAGAGAGTCATGTGATGTCCTTAAGGAAAGTGGACAAACTGCAAAGTGGAGCTCAGATTGAGGAGAAATAAGCATTTAGCCTTATATGTAATATAATGTAACCACTAGGGGTCATTGCAGGCTGAATCTTGCAGAGTACAAATCCCTCATTTTCACATGTTTTCTATGGAACAGGAGGAGATTATTATAACGTTGACTTTTCCTTTGAGCTTTGTAGGATTCAAACTCCTCATAAAATGAATGTAATATTAATGGTTATAATTATAAGTGCAGGAAAAAGTAATTAAAAGGTTGGATTGGAGTCTTTAATACTCCAGCGATTGTTCACTAAGATTTAGAAACAGAGTTTGTTCATATAAGCACATAAATAGTTGGAGCGGGGGGGGGTCAGAATAAGTTCATGACAGAACAACCGACAGCAGACGAGGAGTCAGATCCAATCCACGTTTTCCAAACAATAACAGCTTGATAAGGGAATCGTTCTTGTGTCAACAGACTCAGACTGTGTGTCGTGTTGTGTTAACGTCATCGTGATCTACAACACAACACCTGGTGAAAGAAACAACACGTTTGTCACCAGTGTAAATCACTCCTGCGTCCTGTGACGTCACGTGTTGTCCTGAGCACACGGAGCTGCTTGGCTCCTCTAAACAAAAACATTACTGCCTCCTGGCTCCGTGATGGTCAGACATGCAGGCGTCAGAACCAAATTAGAAATGAAACCTGGGCCTGTGTGGATCAAGTATCTCCAAATAGGAACGTGGACTCAGTCTAGTTTTTCTCTTTAAGGAAAGATGAGGTTTATATTATCAGCAAACAAGGAAACTGGACCCCACACTCATTCTTTGAAGTGTTGGATCACAGACACTGTTTGTTACTGAGTGACTGGACGAAAGTAGAATCAACTCTGTAAGAGGAACGGGAGAGGAAAGAGGTTTCTGTCAGTCTCACCACTGACTGATAACAAATGAAATACTGACTAGCTCACTTGCAGTTTTGACCGCATTAGAGAGCAAGCTGAGTCTGTACGCAGTGGTAAAGAGGGTGAAAGGGTAGAGAACCCATGAGAGGTGAAGGTTTCTGTCGTCTGTTCCCTTCCCACCACTTTCCTATTACAGGACTTTACCAGCATCCTCTTGTAAACACTTCTACTGAGTGCACATACTGTGTGGTTTGGACAGCGGTGCAGGGCTGATACCTTTAGGAATTGTCTTCTTGTCGTTGTCTCCGCTGAGCGAGACACACTCGTGCTCCATCTCTTCGACTTTGAGGCGAGCAACAATCTCCTCCAGGTGCCTGACGTTGTCGGGGAAGCAGGGGCGGAGTTTAGGGTCCATCTGCACATAAGGAATAAGAGGTTTATACATGGTCACATATATAATAGAGACAAGCTGCAGACAGGCTTAAAGAACCAATGGAAAATATAGAGAAAAATGTGTCTAAAAGATGAGGACACGCAGCTAATTAGGACGTGAAGACGGATCGTAATGAGATCCTAGAAAGAAAATGTAAAACTGATAAGAGAATTAAATTAAATTAAATTCACAAGACTTGGATGGAAGATAAAGAGAACGACAACAGCAACAGAGCAGACAAGGATGAGAAGAGATGGACGGAGCCAACACAGGCTCAATCCGCAGGCTGCGCCAAAAACTTTAATACTCTCCTCACGGGTGGTTTGTAATTATATTAAGAAAAAAAAATAAAAATCACAATTCCAAGTCGAAGGATAATAAAATGACGTGAGCGAAGCTGAATAAATCTTGTGAGAAACACATATTTGATACGGTTTGACTGAATATTCCCCCCCCCCCGTTTCATTAGCTAATCAATTTCACAACAAATTAACGTATGAGAGTTGTGAAAAGCCGAGTCTGCCGAGTAACTGATCCAGCTTTTGGAGAATAGAGGCCGACCCCCTGGGTAGTGAGCTAAATCTGATTAATCACATAATCAGATTGTCCCTCTATTTCTGAATGAAGGAATAAAAAAGTTACTTAAGAAATTAAAAAAGGGTAAAATCCTAGAAACAGGGTTTCCACTTGGGCAAATGTTTTTCATTAACACCTGTGCCTCCTCCATGTTAGTGTATGGGACATGGACCAAATTAAAAAGTCCAAATAAGTGTTAAATACATTTTCTCAAAGATGGTTTCTGTCATTTTAGATATTTTTTATCAAACTGGAATTTGTTCCTGAGCAATTTTTTCTGTCAAGTTTGGTTTTAAATAGATATTTGATGTTGGAAACAAGGTGAATCGTCGTGATTGACAGCTGCCACTGGCTCTGGCTGACGTCATCGGCACAAGATTGTGTTTGAGTTCGTATCCAGGACATTTTGGCTTCATTTCTGGGCCGACAGACTGGAGAGCGTGTTAGACTCACATTGCAGCAGTTGAATGCCAGCTGGAGGAAATCAGGCGGACAGTCTCCGACCATGTGCTGGAACGTGTGGTAGTCCAGGCCAAAGTTCTGGTTGGGAGGGAGCGACGGAGACAGTATCAAAGTTACAACAGGAAACTCGTATTTATAACTCGGACAAAAAGGATAAAAGAGGACGGACGGAGCTTCATCAGAAGTTGGACACGGCGCTGCTCTCGTGCCAAAGCCAGCTTCATATCAGACTAATCCCTCTGACATGATCCTGCTGACTGCCAAGTGGACTATCAAGGACTAATAACCAAAGACTCATTTCTGAGCTTGGATTCGCACATAAGCCCGGTTAAAGGCACAATCCTCAGGGCCACGCTGGGGATGATCCTATTTAACAGTTATCATTCTTTTGAGTTCTACGTGGCAGGCAGGGGATCCCAAATTAGACAATCTATTATCAGTGTGTGTGTGTGCATGATTTCATAATAAGGAAATGCAGATCTCAGCAGCTTGCATTTTTATCTTTTAGAGGAAAGTTCAAGTCTATATTTACTTAAGTTTGCAAAAAATATAGCAACTTGTGAGGTATTATTTCCCATATGAAAAAGATAAACCTCTGTGTCACACTGAGATCTGCGTAAGGATGAGGTACAGTGAATGAACGACTTCTAAATATTTAAAAGGTCAGTTTGAATGCACTCAACAAACACTCAAACACTCCTCACGTGTTCGTCACGTGAACGTTACGCAGTGTAAACAGGGTGAGAATTATGAGATACAGAGACGGATCAACCTGTTTACAAAGCAAACATACACACAGATGTATGTCAGAGAGTTTATGGGATGGTTACAGGGCGACAATGAGGCGAGGGGAGCAGTCTACCTCTGTGCGGGGCAGGAAGTCAGGGTCGGCCTGGATCCTTGCAATGATCTCACACAGGACGATTCCATAGGAGAAAACATCGGCCTGGAAATAGAGACACACAGAAATGAGCAGAATTCTTTAGTTTAGTAAGTTTGTACAACATACAACAATAATTCTTTCCTTCCTTCGTCCCAACTTTTTGTAAACAAAGCAAATGATGATTTGGGGGGGATGACTTCTGGGATCCAATTTTCCTCGATGTTTCTTTAAATGAAATCAAACTGTAACGTAATCTTATTTGAGTTTATTTTCGACACCATCGGTATTAACTGTTGCAAAGGTCAGAGTTCAAGGTGGGTAACTTTACCTTCTCATTGTAGGGTTCATCTCTCAACACCTCGGGAGCCATCCAGAAAGGAGAGCCGACAACAGAGAGCTTCTCTACTTCAGCCCTGAACCCAACACACATAACACAGGATGTCAGATTACAGGCAACAGGACTCTGTGTTCCCCGGTTGAATTATAAAAATAAAACCAAAGTGCACACAGTGTCTCTGGCGTGAAGAAAAGTCGAAGCATCAAATTTTGTGTGTAAATATGTCGAGCTGGCGACAAGTTGGTTTGAAATAATCCTCCTCTGACCCAGTGCAGCTCCAGGAAGAAAACCCTGACCTCCCCCCGTCCGTGTTGTGTGTAAATGAAAGATGTGGAGCAGCAGGAAGAAAAAAAGACTTTCAATTACCCGCCTGCTTTTACATCTGTGTCGAGGTGTTAGCACTTAATAAAAAGGCCGGTTTGAGTGAATTTCTCCAGGCTGCCTTCGTGTTGTTAATACGAACAACATGACAGATAAACCAAACAAGGGCAAACATGCAAATATATAAAAACTAAGCTGACTCTACAGAGGCCTTTTTTTTTTCTTCAGCACAAAATTACCCCCTCATGCTGTGTTTACCCTCTAGTTAACACGTAATTGCAGTTTTGAATCGCACCAGGTTGGGAATGATGCTACCTTTTCTTAAGAGCAGTTTTTCAAAAATATGTTTTACTCTGTAATCTTTTCAGCTCAGCAAGTTTGTAGCTCTGTTTAAATGTGGATTGGGTGACATCAGATAAGAGTTTGCATCTCAAACCCTTGAAGATGTGTTGTTTCCTGACAAACCACAACTTCTACCTTAATGAAAATAGTCGTATACACATGCAAAGAGATACAAGACTCCTTCTGTGTGTTCCTGCAGCATTACAAACTAAAACCCTGCACTGAGAGTATCCTCCTGTCATCAACACACTAAAGCAGAGAATGTAATCTGTGCAGCCTGCTGTTAAAGTCTGACCCATGTGTTAATAAAAAGCCCTGTGCCTGGTATGAGGAGGAGGGGAAATTCACTTAAGTTGTAAACAGCTACAACAGCGAAACCAGAAAGGTATAAAAATCTAAAGTGATCACAAGCCGGAATAAATATTTTGACCTGACCTTTTGTATATTTAATCATAAGTAGAATGGAATTTTAGAAACAAAATTACTCACATCTTACTTAACAATATAACAAAGTACTGGAGCAATCATGCAGCCCTCAGAGCCGTGTGCAGCATCTTTGTTTTCAGGCTACAAAAGTGGGCATAAGACTTTGTTGATGAAGCCTGGTGAAGCTGCAATAATCAATTTGTGACCACTGGCAACTGGGGAGCAGGAAAAAAAAAAAAAAAACATCACAACAACCTAACAATTACACACAGCTACCACCAGTTGATAATTAAATTGTTTTTGCTAAAACACTAACACACAACTGCCAAGTTACAATTTGATGAGACGTAGCATTTATTCTGAGTCATGTGTTATCTGACCTCCAATGTTCACACTATGGGTAAAATAACTGGGGCGTGCACAACACTCACTAACTGTGTGTATGCTGTTTTGGTGATTGTTGTTTTAGTTTGGTGTTTTTCTGGAAATGGCCGCCTGCGATGGACAAGAACAGCTGTGATGTAACCACACAAGTAAAAGCTGGGAGCCAAAAGAGATCGTGGAGCAACATCAAGCTGGAGAGGAGTGATAATTCCCCACAGATTCAACACAGTAGAGTAACTTCCTTTCCTTTACATGGTCTTTAGATTCAATGCTTATATCAAAAACTATTGACGGAGCCAGTAATTAGGTAGGAAGGCAGGTAGAATGGAACTGGTAGGTAGAAATACTCCTTACAGAGTAGTGGGGATCTTTTCCGCCAGGCCAAAGTCTCCAACCACTGCTGTGTAGCTGCTGTCATCACATTTGATCAGGCAGTTCTGTGAATACAGAAAAACAACTTTATCAACACCTTCATTGAGGAAGTTGCAACACAGAGGGATTCAAAAACCTTTTTCTGTCTTAACAATATCAGTCAAACATCCACTTCCTCTATGAACCTGAACCCTTGATATTAGTTTACTGAGCATTGTTTGTTCCCTGTACCTCAACAAACCAGCAGGACCTGTCGATATGCATTTCTCTAAAGTTTAGACTCTTCCTCTTTCTTATAAAAGGAACCGTTTGTTAATCTTCTGCTTCCACTTGTTGCAATGGTTACAGATATTATACAAGCAATGCTGAGATGTTACTGTACAAAAACAGTGCGGACATTATTTGCACAACCTTGCATGACATCACAGTTAATAAAATGATATGTGGCAGCCACATATTCTATAGTGCATGTTAATACTCTATATACTTTGTATAGTTTATAGAGTTTATTTATAAATATCTCTCTCTCTATGTCCCCGAGCAAGTACCTAATTCCTGGGTATTTCTAAAAACTTCTTATAACTACTTTATAATGGGAGAGTATATCAAATAACACACTATAAATAGATTGTAGTCTCTAAAACAGTTGGAAGGTGTTTGGAATGAGTAACTAGCATCAAATGAATATGAAATATTAATGAATAAAAAACTGTTTCTCTGCTCACCGACTTTCAGGACAGAAGTATGAGTCATAACCAAATACACTTTGCATTCATTTGAGGAACTATAATCTAGAAAAGACTATGACATCATCCCCCCCCCCTGTGTACTAACTATATCTTTCCAGTGAAAGATTATGCTTTTAGACGCACCTTTGTTTTATTCTGAAGAAGAGCACCTTCAATCTTAGACTGGAAATAAATATGTGTTTACAGCCGAGTGCACACTGTCCCTGTTCCCTGACACTTCTGTGCCAACATGGCTCCGGGTCAAGTTGGAAAACTAGAAGCCGCCTGGTAGAGATTATCACATCCGTGTTTTTTACAGAGAGGTTAACAGGTCTATGACTCAAAGAGCAAGCAAATGTGTCAAAGAGACGAATATCAATATAATGATATCATCTCAAATCCAAGTCTGACAGACAGAGGCTGCTCCATTATCCTGGGACCATCTACAGTTTCTCCTCTTAATGACCAATTAGCCTGTGTGCAGCTAACCTTGGAGGTGAGGTCCCGGTGGAATATGCCTTTGAAGTGCAGGTAGGACAGACCGCTGGCGATATCACTGGCCAGCTTCACCCGGGTCGGCCAACTCAGGTGCGTGTTGCTCTCGAGCAGCTGCTCCAGGTTTCCACCATTGATGTACTGTAGCAGAGGAAGATACACACACACATGCACTGTTAATGTTATTGCAAAACTGAAGCACTTCACAAACAAAGGTCCAGACGGTGCTTCAAGTTGAGGATATGTACAATTTCCAATAAAAATGGTGATGTCATTAGTATGTGAGAACACAAATTTCAAAGTCAGTTGCTCCACACAATTTCCAGAACTTTTCCTGACAGCCAAATGGTAACATGTCTAGATAATGTCCAAGTTAGCCCATGGGAGAACACAGGGGGAGAACCCAGGGGGAGAACCCAGGGGGAGAACACAGGGGGAGAACCCGGGGGGGGGGGGGGGGGGGGGGGGGGGGGGGGGGGAGGAGACCCAGGGGGAGAATGCATGGTAATGACGTTTCTAGCCTGGAAAAATACAAATATGCAAAGATGAAAAAGAGGTGACATTCATTTAGAATGTCCGAATGCTTGCAGTATTGTTGTCAACACAAAAATAAACGTTACGGCTCAGTCAGTAGCTTCTTCTCCCACCATTTTTTATGTAAAAACACTTCTTTCCACTGCGGAATTTACACGTCATGTCGTGCCTCTTGCATGTTCTACCCATTCACCTTGCCTGAATGTGCCTCTTGTTGTGAATGCGTCAGAACCCTGACATTTCCTGGAGTTCCTCTCTAAAACAGCATGCGTGTCAAACAATACTGACATTATATGTCCCTGAGCCCAGGAATTGCATGGTTATACTCTGAAACTCACCATGTTCCTGTTTAGCTGCGTATGTATCAGTGAGCTGGGGATATGCCAAGTTAAAATTTGGTTTGTTTAATCTCAGTTAGTGAGGCAGCTCTGAGAGAGAGTCGCCCACCAGCAAAGAGGGTAAATCAGCTCAGTGGGCTTTAAGTGTCCAGGGGTCCTTGGCTGTGCCTGTCAGCTTTGATCCAGAAGAACTTGTCTGACCTTGCTGCTTGCATGCTAACACACAGACACACTAATCCCATGTCACACATCACAGACAACAGTGGTTAACTCGAGAGAGCCAGAGATGGTCTGGTTTAGCCGTGGTTATTGGTAAAACCGACCGGCACGGAATTGGGACAAAGGGGGTCGATGGTGAGGGGAGGAGGTCTCGCCTTCTTCACACGATTTGATGAACTGGGATTTGTGGTCAGATTAATTCTACTTTTCTGATAATCTCAACAAATTACTACAATGTGGAGCTATGTCTGGATGGGTCTTGAAAAGATGAAACCTGACCGAGCTGTGTGACGACAACAAAACAAAGCTAGCTTCACATGCAAAGTCTCATCTTATCTCTAGACAACGTGAATATTATTATGTAAATATCACATGTGCTGTGACAGTTCGTCTTCCAAAGAAGTCGAACTGTCTGATCAACATCCAAAGATAAAGACTGGTGAGTTTGTGTTCTAGAATTCCTCTGCAATTGGTATTGAAAATAAAAAGAATCAGAAATTGGAATAAAAAACACCGTCGATGAGATCTCAGGATATTTAGTAAAGAAAATTAGCTTTGCCAAACATGTTCAACTCAGAGAGGTCGAAACCTTATACTGACAGTTTGTTACAGCTCAAATAAAAATGTAAACAATTGCAAATCTCACATGATAAACTATGTAGTGAACCCTAATGAAGACAATACGATAATCTGTAATCTACATTCTGCATCATTTAATCCTGGAACTGTTTTCCTGCACAAACATGCATCAATTTTCCATCTGAAATAATGATGTTAGTAGCTTTTCTAAGTTAATTCTAAATCCCAATCAACCATTAAGAGGTAAGAGTCCATTACAGCTTGTAGAGGATCATCAGAAAATAGTTAATACATATATTTTGAAATGAAATAAAGAGATACGACCATGTTTAAATATCTAAACACTGTGTGCAAAAGTCAACAGAGTTCAACATCTGTTGTCTGCTGGCTGGGCTTTGGGAGGAGAAGGACACAATTGGGGGAAACTCCACTGGAGACAATTAAAACTAATCCAACATCCTTCCTTGATCATCTAATTTAATATCTCGGGGCTGATTGTATTCTCACACTGGCAGATTACGCAGCGAGCGCAGCATGTGCCGATTCAAAATGCCACTCCCGTGGTTTAGCGGAAGAGTGAACCTGCTGTGTCAACTTAAAGTAACTGAACGGGAGTAAAGTCTCGTTCGAAAAAAAAGCCTCTTATACGGGCATGGCATTTTCCCCCTGGACTTTGCTTTATCCTATTCCTGGAGGTACTGACATGCTGCAGTAATTACTTGACAGAGCACATGTTTGAACCATGTAAGTGCCTCGCCATGATCATGTATAATGCTGAGGAAATGAAAAACACACGGCTGGTCCCATCTGTTGTGGAAATCTCTCTGCCTCACTATCTGCGTTTCAGGTTTTGAAAACCCTGGAAAGACTCAAACAAAAGAATCTTTGTTTGCTGCTGGGAGCAGCTTCAAACACCAGTGCAAACCTGCCATGGGTCGTGACTCCCCATTCGCCCGGGTTATAATTGCTGTAGCGTTTCCTATAAGGTGCATTAAATTGAGATTCAGCAGAAACGGAACAAGGACAACGCTAAATTATTCTCTGTATCTTCCAGAGGCTTCAAGGGTCCGTGCTCACATGAAGATGGTAATCCAGTGGGCTCTCTATGTGTGGCAGCATTTCTAGAATACATCATAACATGGCTCAAAGACTGGTGCATCCTTTGACAAGTTTGTTATCTATTGCACAACGTGTAAACCATTAAGTGTTATCGTCAATATAAACTATAAACGGAAGATATATACTGTGCACATTATGCCCGCCTGCTGTGAGAGGTTTTGGACAAATGTTCGGTGTTACAAAACGAATAACCGCTGCTGTACTGAATATCAAAAGTCAGAGACGTTCATTTACAATCAGTGGAATCTGTTAAGTTTTTACAAGCAACATACTTCAAACAGTTTGCAGGGGTTTGTGTTGTTCTGTGTGTCTGTGTGTGTGTGTGTGTGTGTGTGTGTGTGTGTGTGTGTGTGTGTGTGTGTGTGTGTGTGTGTGTGTGTGTGTGTGTGTGTGTGTGTGTGCGTGTTTCTTGGGCCGTGCAGTAACTTCATTCTCTGTTTCCTCTGAGCCCGGCCTCATAGTGGGGGTCAGGTAACAAAACAGCATGGGCCTGCTACCAGGGTCAGAGCATTCACTTATAGGTCCTGACACGACACAACAGGATCTGTTTACCCTGCAGCATGAAAACACGACCAACCGCAGTGTGCACGTATATTTATGTGCGTGTCTTACAATGGATTCACGTTGCAATTAGCGCGCGGCAACAAATATACGCGTTTAAGTGAATTTCTTACAATGACACTGCAGAAAGTTGGTGTTTGTCGTTGTTGGCAAAGCTACAATGAGCACATTCACTGTGGAGCCCAACAGTGTAATCATGTACACATGTGTGTTGCCTTGAAGACCAGTGCTCAACAGTGTGGTCTTTCTTCTCCGTGGGATGAATCGTGTGTTTTGTGCCATTCGTCCACATTCACGTGTATTTGATTGCATGTGTTCTCAAATAACATGCGTGTTTATAGAGATGCATATCGAGACACTGGTTGAAGTGTATGTTTGTGTGCATCTGGGATGAATGCATGTTTTTGTGTAGTTTATGTGTGTTTACAATGACCACAGGATTTGTCTGCATGTGGCAAAAACATCTAACTACTACATCATTCCTGAATAAAGCAGATATTTGTGCATCAAGCAGCAGTGAATGAAATTAGAGCTACAACTAAGAATGTTTTTTACAGGACAGTTGTTTACTTTATTAATAATTTGGTCCATGAGGCAAATAATCTAAAATACCCATCTCCATCTTTCCAGAGCCCAAGGTGACATTTGAACACAAATTCAAACGATACATAGCTAATGTTTCTGGGTGTAAATTCAAGAATATTTGTAGATTTGTCAGAGTGCATCTACTTCCCAATGTTTTAGAGTGTTTTTAAGTAATGAAGAAGCTGAAAAGAATCAACCTTTAAATTCAGTTTCACCCTTATTTCTCCTCCACATCAAAAGGAATAAGGCCAGACTTTTTAATAACTATCAGTATCACTCCTTCTCTCCTTCCCATGCACAGACACACAAAGAAACACTTATAAACGTACAAAGGATAATTATAGGCTGTGTGCGACCTGAAAGTATTGCTCACTGTAACCGTAATGGTTTGTGCTGTCACATTAAGCGTCTCTGGAGAATTTTATTAGCAGCCTGTACTCTGCAGTCCCTCTGTCTCTCTCATGCAGACATACTAAGTGATATGTACACACCAGAACATTCAGTTTTATTACAGACTCGCGTGTTACCGTGTTCTGCTCATGGTTGAAAATAGTAGGAACGTGTATAAACACAGATGGGAAATTTGCAGGGCTCATATTTGCAGGTAAACACAAGTACTGGAACATACTGGAAGTACTGGAACATATTTTAAGCATCAAATCAGTATCACTTTACATTCGACAGACACTTTGATCTCACACATCACAGAGGCTTTAATGTGTGTGTGTGTGTGTTTGTGTGTCTGTGTGTGTGACCTACCTCCGTCAGAGCGTGAAGCTGGCCCTCATGGACACACACTCCCTTGAACCTGCAAACACACAAAAGACATTCAAAATGAAGGTGTTGTTAAATTCTACAGGATATTTTTGGGGGATTTGAATAGAATGAATGAAATCAGCAGATGGAGACTGACACACAGACGCATCTGAGGATATAAACAAATCATAAAACACAACAGAAAGACAAAAAATCTAAAAACTAAATAGTAAATTAAAAAAACACAGCGATAAAAAAGCTAGAACACATTTTGTCAGTATTTGCTTCCAGTTTAAAAGCTAGACCGGGCGGTCGTCCAATCACTAACGAGCCTTGCTGATAAGAGTTACCTTCCTTTTCTGTTAGAAGTTAATTCTGTTGTGTTTTTTGACTTGTGTTTTTTTATTTGCCACGCTGATTATCCCCTTAGGGCCACTGTACCATAGGGTCATTTAGATTCAATTAAAGCAGAAATCTCAAATCCTAACTCGTGTGTGGCCTTCTCTGCTGGTAGCAAACAAAGAAAGCAGGAAGAATGGTTAAGAAAAATGTAAAATTCCAGCGGGCGAGACCAGGCAAGTCGTAGCGGAGTGTCTGTAGAGAGAAGGATAATAACAGCTCAGTTGCTTCATCTGCATTCCATCCATTTCTCCCTCCACCTTGCCTATCAATTTATACATTCTTAATAAAACACACAACCTCTTCCTCCCTGCTCTGCATTTGTTTGTGTTTCTCTACCACTGTTGAATTGGAGGTCGCTCTGTCTTCACGCCATTAACCGTTAGAGAAAATGGTTTTAACAATTTTCATGAGCCCCGAGAGGCCACAACCAACCAACGTAAAAACCAAGTGTTTGTGCAGAGAAACAAATAAAACCAACTTTGCTCACAAGCAGCACCGAAGGCCTCATAAATCCGGAGGCAATGAAAAGGTCAACTTTATGGGTCGTTGTTAGATTTGAGCTAACAATGACCCCCTCAGTGCCTGCTTGTTAACACACAGACAGACACACAATCCAGCAGGCCTGCTCAACAAAGATGGCATTGTAAAGAACACCGTGCATGTGTGCGTCTGTGCAAAATGATACACACACACACACACATACACAGATATTTATGCATGTATGTGCATGCTGGTAAACACACACACTCTCCCACCAAGGAGCTCAGAGAAGAATGTGAATCTGACAGGAAGCCAAAACCACACTATTTGCTTTATACACAGTAAAAACACAATAACAAAAGGAAAATAAACCAATAAAGTCACAGGACAACAAGGTAATTTTTCATAGATAGAAAAAGTGCTAAAGTTAAGTTCCCTTCAAGATCATCCATGTTCAGCATCGCTATTAAAAGCTGCTTTAAGCTGCTGCTAGCTGATTGCTTCCTCAATATTTCTGAGACTTACTGGGTTTGTATTTTTCAAGGATGTCAAAAATATATTCTGGCCCAAGGCTGTTGCGGATCTCCAGGCCTTCAAATCATTAATAAGTAATTAAGTAACACAAAAGTCCGTTCAGATTAACCTCTGACCGACAACATACGTTGACAGTGTAATAAAAGAGTTCAGAGAAAGACCAAAGAAATTCCTTCCAACCATTCGTTGTGCATATTACTGCTCTCAAAAGGCTTTTTCATACAGAAAGGAGAAAGGCATGGTTGTGGAAAATAGAGTAACTACACAATACTAGTAATCACACACTTACTCTATTACACAAAAACAAGTCTGACCAAATATTAGACTGTCTGTGCTTTGGCTATTGATGTGGAAAAATCAATATCAGCTCTGTATGCTGCATGAAGTCTCATCTTCACTTGGTTATGAAAAGATGGTTTAAAGAACTTCAGGACCATAGAGGCAGGTGTGAGCTGCTCCCACACTATCATACTGTGTCCATTTTTGTCCAATCAATAATTCAACATGAGGGTTCAAAAGCCTTGTCCCGTTCCTTAGTGATAGAGGGGGGCTCTCCTCGCCTTTTTGCCTCCAGGCGTCTGCTGCAGCCCTAACAGGAGCTGGCAGTTCAGAAAATCAATCGTTAATAGGCTCTGTGTTTGACACAGTTTCTACACAGCCCCAGAGGAAACAGGTCACAACCACAGACTCATGAAGTTACACGCTGAAGTTTGGTAAAAGCAGACGCACTGTGTTAGTAGTTCCTGAGCGACATTGACTCTCATTAAGTCTAAGTGAATTTAGGAAAGTGAGATTATTACAAGTTATTCAGGGCATCTTATATCTTATGAATGTCTTATGATGCATAATGAACCTTTTGCATTTGGATGCTATGTGATAATGCAATTATTGCCTTGAATGAGAAAGTGGAAAATGATCACATTATTTCTCTTGCCTTGTTTTATAAGCTGCATTAATATGGCCGGTGTCTGATCGTTGTGAGCGATACTTTGTTCAGTTACTAACCTGAGTATGTTTGGATGTGAAAGTCGGTTCATTAGCTGAACTTCTCTCAACATGTTCGCTCTGTTGCTGCTGATCTTGTTCATCTTCAGAGCCATGACTTGGTCTGAGGCTCGATGACGTACCTGTGAAACAGTCAAATTATGTCAGACGTTAACATGCTGTAAATACAAAGGGTTAAATCACAATATTTGAACTATACTTATAGAAACTTAATTTGGCTGGCTACAGAGACAGGGATTGAAAACGTGACCATTTCATTAGTCTATAAATGAAAACTCTTCATCAGACTTTTCGACCTGGGTCACTATGGGTGCATGCAGAGAGACACAGAAGAGGAAGTCAGCACATAGCAGAGAAGTGAAATGAGGTCACTGACCACCCATGACTGTTAATGTCAGTCCAAAGCTGCACGATCAATTTTGTATTATTGTGCATTGGGATTTTGGTTTCCACCTTTGTTAGATAATGGGGTCAGCTGGGGTCATGGCATAAAGACAGCACTGAAATCCTTCCTAATGACGGACAGTCTTAATGGTCCTGTGTAGACGTGCATGGGGGGGGGCAAAAATACATACAAAAACAAACTTTTACATCCTGTCTGAGTAAGAACAAGCAGCGTTAGAGGGATAAATAAATTATAGGGTCTTAATTTGGAGTAATTCACAGACAGTGGAATTACCGTACCAAAAATAACCAAAGTCCATTTCATTGAGTGAAAAGCCTCCAAAAGAGCAATTAGCACATTTAATCTCTGAACTGAAGCAATGGTTTAAAAACATGTTCTGTTAAAAACCGAGAGTCCCACATGGAGACATTTTTATTCTCTGTGTCACCTCAGTCTTTGTAAATAGAAAGATGACCTTCACACTTCAGGTTTCAGACATGCCACAGTGCAGTACATAAATTACCAAGTATTTCAAGTTCTTCTGAACACGCTCATGTATCATGCAAATAGGAAATATCAACCTGCAAACCACAGTGACTGAGCTGCTCAACTGCAGACTGAGCTACCGACACTTGCTTACTCATTTCCTGACGGCAGAAACACACATTTAGATCACAATGTAGGTGTCAGTAGTTTAAAGGCTTCACTGGTGCTCCTGTGGGTGTACAGTGGTTTCCAAAAGGTTTAACTGGTCTCAGAGGTTTGAGCCTTCAGCAGCAACAACACAATTCAGACACGATCAAGAGCTCCAGACAAGGAATGGAGAACTGGGAATCATACAAAACAAAAATGCAGGACTCAAAATGCGTACGTGGGCGTACCAGACAATTTCTCAACAACAACAATCACCGTTTCCTGCTCTGGGAATACGTGACTTACGTGACTTACGTGCCTGCGTTGCCACTTGAAAAGTCGCTCTATCATATGCAACATAGGAAAAGCAACGGAACCACAAGGAGGTTTGGCAATGCATGACATCACCCCGAAGTGAAAGGGCAGAATTTCTGTGTGTGTGCTGCGTCAAGTATGAGAACAACAACAACGTGACCATTCTAAACCACACCAGACATTATACATTAGAGGTTTCCGTACTGCACATATGCCCTAATAATGTGCTTAGCGTTTGAAAACAGATATGACGACATACGATAAATAATATATCATTTGACAAAAGTAATGGCAGGTGACAATTATGACTCTGATAATCCTGTAAACTACTGATACCAAAGAGACAGTTGTAATGGAAATGATATTCTTCACAAACGTCTTCTTCTACTACCCTCTGACCTAGATTGACTAACTGCTGAATTGCTGTGACTGAGCAGAAAATGTGATGAATGTGATTTTACTTCACACACAGAAAGTCACCCCATGCCTAAAGACAGGATACGATAAGCATTAGCTCAGAATCAGATTATATGTGACTCAACCAGCAAGAATAAAACACTGATGTCTCCTCTTTTTAAGCTTGAACCTGTTTAAAATGGCCATTGACTCCTCTAGAGCAGAAACTGAAGAGTGGACTTTGCTCTTTATTCAACGGAAATTACCAACACATTGTCAATCATACACACTATAACAGTGGCTCTTTGACCATCTTCCATCACCACCGCCACCAAACACTGGTGATACACTGGTGACACACTGGTGAACAGTATCACTTCCAGCAGAGGCTAAATCAATATGGATTACATAGGAGGGAGAGTCAGGGAAATATACTGCTGGACAGAATTGCAGGAGTGTAAAATAAAAAAAAACTCTTGATATAGAGTAAAATTACCCCTAATATCTACAGTATATATAAATATGTATATATAAGGCTGATGCAGTCTGTTTCTGTTTAGGGAAGCTCTCTGTCTGCTCCTCTCTCCATCTCATACATACGGACACAGAAATCTCTCTGTTCTGTTCAAGTTCAAAGCGAGGGGGCCTGTCTGTAAGAGCCGACAGGCTCCACCACAGGACAGCAGAAACAACAGATGGCCACTCCTCTGAAGGCCTCCTCCCCCACATCCGTCTATCCTCCTCCACACCCCCCCTCCCCTATTCCTCACTCTTCACATCCCCCCATCTGAATTCATTCCTGATCCCCCCCCCTCTTTCTCCTCCTCGCTGTGGCCTCCAACAAACCCTGCCATCCTCAATCCTCATCTTCTCCAGTAGTAGTAGTGGTGGTAGTGGTGGTGTTGTTTCTCTCCCATCTTCCTCTGCTGCCAGCCCACTCGTGCATGCTCTGCTCTGGTCTTTTCACCCCTGCACTTTTCCTAGTTTACTTGTCCCTACTTGTCCCCTTCATAAGAACTCCTCTACAGCCCCTGTCTGCCCCCATCCCTTACATTCAGAAAACCCCTGAAGCCTCCACTCAACCCCCCCCATTTCCATCCCTTTCCACAGCTCTCCACCATCAGAAGCCTTTTCTCCTCCTCCTCCTCTTGGCCTCCACCTTTATCACTATCACTGACAAGAGGCTGAGGTGGTAAGGTGGCAGCATTCATGCAGGGAGCTGGGAGATTCTCAGTGCTGCTGCTTTTAAATTCCAATGTGAATCAATTAACACTGATAATAACCTCTTACAGCATCACATTCTTATCATCATCATTATACTGCAGACGATATGTGGTAGACAGCCTCTATTTAAATACCTTTTCACTCCGTCATCAACAAAATATTTGAGCTGAAATGAAGTTGTATGTATTGAACCACGCTGTAAATGAGGATATCAATAATAGAAGCTGCGGGCTGTTGTTTGTTTGTGCTGTTCTGTTCTTTCATCACTCATATGAATAAGCTCCTGTGTTTCCACAGCCCACAATGGGGGGGTGTTTTTTTGACAGCTGGCATACCCAGAGAACAATGGGTGACACTATAATGTAGTATGGGCTTGATATAGCTAATAAAAGTCAATTAATATATAACTTCATCTGCAAACGCATGGACCTTTGATGTCTGCCACCCTCTAACCAGATGCACAACACTCAATAGTAGCTGCCAGACACGATCAACAGCCACATCAATAAGCTCCAGCCCCAACTTAGCCTGAAAGAGAGACACAGTGGAAACTGAATGTCGCACCAGTTCACCAATCAAATCCACTGTTAGCTAAGGTCGTACTGAAAATTCCAATACGAACAGAGAGCCTGAAATACTGGAAAACTCACATGAATCAAAATATAATCTGATACAACAAATAATGTGGCATTAAAATGAGCCTGGTTTAATGTCAGTCAAAACCTTCAAGGCCAGTGTTCTAAGTACTCAGTTTCCATTCATCTAACCACGAGCTCTTAACCATGCATTTGAAGTTTATTCTGTGAATTCACCCTTTACTTAATAAGAAGTCAGTGGTGTTCACCCAAATTTATAGAGAAAAGTTCTAAACAAACACACCAAAGCAGGTCACAACAAGTTACAACCATCCAACGTTAATAAAATGCCACGAGTCTATCAAGGTCATGATAATTAATTGCATCCCAGTGTAGCTCACCTCCTTTCTGAACTTCAGACTAGAGTCCAACCAACTCTACAAGTAGTATATATGTGTGTGTGTGTGTGTGTGTGTGTGTGTGTGTGTGTGTGTGTGTGTGTGTGTGTGTGTGTGTGTGTGTGTGTAACTTAATTGTCAGTAACTGTAAATAACAATAAAACAATACACATTTTATGTTAAATGTAAACATAAATGCAAATATGTCTATTCTGTAAAATACAAAACTTCATATTGGCACAAACATAAAAGCCGATACATCAGTCTGCCTCCAATTACAAATGAAACTGAGCCATGTTAACATTGCACACTGCCATGGTGGCTTTGATAATACAACTACCAACAACTAGATAAGGAAATTTAATTTTCTCTGCTGATGGATGCTGATGAAGAGGGATTAATTTAGCAAAGCCAAACTAATAGCAGTAAATGTGCTTGTGTGACTCCCGTTCACATGTCTGCAGGGGGAGGGGAAGTACCAGGGTTAACAACCCCGTATTTAATTGATGTCTTTGAACGGATCTGAGTCTAACTTGACCTAAAAATGTCCACGACACATTCATGAGTGAAGACCAAGCTCCCTCGGAAACAATCAGTCTTCGACCCACCGAGCACATCAACTTGACAAGTCAAATCAAACAGAAAAGGACTGGGCGTCAGTTGCTTCACTCAAAAATGCCATTTATCTTTGAGAGCCACACTCAACAAGTTCCCCTTATTTCTGATAATGACCAGTGCACAACATGCACAGCACACGAGCCTCACTTTCCTCATCACCAAGGGAAAAAGCCATCGATCATGTAGTTAGATGAGTCTGTCTGATCTATACACATAGAGCCATTGAAACAGACAGAGGAGGAAGTCAAAGTCAAAGACAGCCCTGAGCACAGCCCTCAAAGAAGGGAGAAAAAAGGATAAGTGGAAATAAGAGAACAAGTAATAACTGATCTCAACCCCACCTTGAAGACATCAGAGAAGAATCCAGAGCCAATCCACTCACAGGTGAAGTCATCAAGGCGTGTGAGACAGGAGAAGGCGCTGATCAGAGCCCTGTAGGACGATGGCCACACCCTGCCCACCTGCAGAAGATATGAACAGACTGGTGAAAACAGGTCAAATGGGTGATTTATCTGACAGCGCAGTAATATGCTCCAAGCCCTCGGCTATAATTTGCTTGTTTGCGTGGGAAAATGAGATAAAGGCCACATTATCTGTCTGCCTCCAAGTGGGACATGAACTAAATATAAAAGAGTGATTTAAACCAGGATACGTCAGATGTTCTCAGTCTCTACTCTTCACAGACAGAAATAAGCACAGAGTGAAACAAGTAAATACAGGAGACCCAAACACACTGAGCTAAAAGGGAGCTACATTCATTTTTGTGTCGTAAGGCAACTCAGTGATTCTGTGGGAACACAGATTCCAGTATGTGTCAATACCAAAACAGACAAATCCCTTGTTGAACCATCCCTGTTCACTAGTAAATTGATGCTATTATTGGCACAGAGGATCCACAAATGAAAAGCAAATGAGTAAAATGGTTGATGGGAGCAACATGGATAACATGAACCACAAACTAACTGGACTGAATTTTAATTTAAACGTGTCTCCTGATTGTCAAAAAGAACTGGCCCATAAAGACTGGAACAGACTCATGGCCTGATCAATTCAAATTGTTATCCTCAGTGTGTATCAGAATTCTTCTTCAAACAAATGTAATCCATTATCAATACTTGGCTGAACTCTTTAAACCTGCATAAACCCAGTATAATGGGTATATGTATAACCCAGTATGCCCTGCACCAGTGAAATGAAATGTGTAAAAAACAAGGACTGACCTGTGGAGGCGGGCCCATGCCCATCTCACAGACCCCTGCCCCTCCGATACTGTCCCTGTCCTCGGTGAGGCGTTCAGGTCGTGTTGGGAACCCAGCAATGGAATTGCGTTTATTCCGGTCCATGGTGATGTAACGGATGGTGATACCAGTGAGGGTAATATGAGCCTTCCTCTGTAATGTACCCACATGACAAGAGGACTGGGTTGCTTTAATGGTGCCGAGGATTCCACGGCAGCACAGGATCTACTCAGTTTGTGTCCTGGGCGGAAATATGTCACACACATAGACTTCGGCTTGGGATTTTGTTTTAGGGCACCCCCCCGGTGACAAACTCGGGCTGGGTCCAAGATGATTCCTACTGGTCCAGTTCCTCACTGCTTGTAACTGAAGAGTCCACTGGGATGAGAGGGACTTCACATTTTTGACAGATGTATAGAAAGTCCTTGGAGACCTGGAGAAAATGAAAAAAGGGTTTTCATTGATTTGAGTCAATGTAAAGTAGCAGTGTGGGATGTTGTAAAAACAAAAGCTGCCACGCTGCTCTCTCATTAAAGGTTAAGATATTTAAAACTGTTTTTGTAGACTGGGTCTTGCATTAGGATGGATATGACAAGCCACTATTGCTCAACAGGGCCAAATATAATGGCTGTAATAAGGGCTGATTGTCCAATTATGGGAGATTAGCCAAGGAATAGCTCAGGTCCCGGACCTTTCTGCCATCCAAAACAAATTCAGCAGGGTACAAAGGGGAACAGGAGAGGAAGTCTGTGGCTAAAGGTCTTGTAAACAATGTGGCTTTCATATCCAACGTTTAAGAATATTTGAGGTCGGAGGGGACATTTTTTGACTGATGTAACATGTCGAGTCTGGTTATAAATATTTATTTTCAAATACTCTAGAGAGAGACAGAAAGGTAGATTAAACTAGACTTGACAAACACATTTATTCTTCCTACGATACGAACAGACAATCTCCCAACAACATCAACGAACGGCTTATGAAGAACAGTGTATGTGATTAATTAATCAACTAATTGCCCCCCAGGACTAAGCATCTACACAATAGAATAGAATAATAGATGATGTAGACCGAGTGAAGCGAGATGACATTTTACAAAGTAAAACCCAGACGACCAGCAGGTAGTAAAGACAACTGCATGAATAATACATATCTATAAAGCAGAGTTCACGCTACTGCTTTTAAAACTACAAAACCTTTCATCGTGTACTTGTGTTGATTTCTGTCCACACACAGCATCAATCTATTTCACTCATATTTATCAGATTATAACTGCCTTGGTAAGTTAAATGTGCTCCAGTGAATCAGAAGGATTTGTGGCAAAAAGTGAGAAAGGTGCTGATTTAAGATGAATATATCAAAGAGGTCCATTTTAACCCGAAGCAGAGAATAACAAATGTCCGAGTCTGGCCCAGATGAGGGCTGATAAGATCAGATCCTAAAAACAACATTGAGATGACACAGCCAGATTCTGCTTTGGTTCCGTTAGCATAACATGACAGACACTTGTTACAAGTTACTGTAGATCTCCTGGACAACTTCTGAGATCATTCTCTGTCCCGGCAACATCCTTAAAAGGCTTTTTTTTATCCTCCTCTTGCTTTTTTCTCTCCAATGACACTTCATTTTTCTGCTTTGCTGAAATGGTACGGCAAAGCTGAAAGTGCCTGTGCCAAGAATAATACAAGCCACAAGTACCAGGCCAAAGCTTTCCTATCTAATTTAAGTAGCTTTTCCGATCCAAGAGCGGGAGCAGAGACAAGCTTTTCATCTTCGTATATATTTGTATCTGGGTTGACGAGAAGAGGTCAGCATGTAAAACTCACCCTTGATTCAACACTACAAGCTCCAGTACCCACACACCCACAACAGTGGTCCAAGCAGCTGATGCTGACTAAACACAAACATCCTACACTTGAATTTCAGTCATGCAAATGCTAAGAAACTGCGTTATTCTACTAACTGTGGGTGGCTTCATTTCGGAAAGATCCTCCCAGTCTAAAGCAGCACGCTGACCACCGAAAAGAATTTTACACCCACTTGTGCAGTAAACATGAATCACAAGGAACTTTGGCCACACACTGTATAAAAAAAAACATAGTCCTGTAATATTCTGCAGCATGTTAATCCTCATTTAACTTTGCTCGTGGAAATCTGGATTTAGATAAGGAAAGAAAATACAGACAAGTTCTACTAAAGTTCGTTGCTATATTCGTGTCCAAACCATACCGTGTTGCCTACACATTCAAAGGGGCCTGCATTTAAACCACCGCACTAAAGAGGCTATGCTTGGAAAAGGGGTGGAATTTTTTTTTTTTTTTAAAGGCGGCCCTTTTTTTTCTGGGGTCTGTAAAATGTGGTTTGTTGCTACTCCGAAACAGATGGGACATCTCTGAAGCAGCTTCAGGCCAAATGTTTTAACAGTAGTTTGGGAGCCTGAACACTATCCAGCTGTGTCCCAGTGGATTACAGGCTAATAGAGGACGTCGGCAATAAATCAAAACTTAAAGTGATGTTTTAATGACAAGTCCAGCGTGTGTCTCTGAAGTGCAAGAGGTATTGAATGACAGCAGGGGGGATGTGTTTGAGAGGCAATGATTTGTTCGTGTGAGGATGTACACAATGAGGGAACAACACAGATCTATTCTGAGTATTTTTAAATATACAGTGTGTGTGTTTATAAGTCACATTTAAAAAGCTCAAAACTATAATCAGGACACATTCCTGCAGTTTAAATCCTCTATTAAGACTTTCATCCTGTCAGCTCGCCAAGTATCAGAGCAAGGTCACGGTCAATAAAAAAAACGAATAGCAGCATCTTATCTGACCAGATAATCTTAAACCTGGGGAACTTCCATGATATGTGAGCCTCTGCATACCTGTCATTCTTCAAGGGTTTAAACAAGTAATGAGCGAGTCCGCGGGGGCCGTGGAAAGGAAAACTGGAAAACCCACGGACAGCTAATGAGTCAGTGGAGCTTCACAGCAGACGTGTTAAGTGGAGGTGGTTTGGTGAAGAGCTGGAGGAGAAGAGCTGGAGGAGAAGAGCTGGAGGTGAAGAGCTGGAGGTGAAGAGCTAACCCAGAAGAAGCAGCAGCAGCCAGTGTTAGCTTTCGTGGGGTTAAAGTTTAGCCGACGTACCTGGTGTGGTTCCCGGGAGATGTTCGTAAGAGCAGTGGAGCTCCATGGCTTCGCCTCCACGGAACAAAACAACGACCCGAGAAGCAGAACGCTAACACGGCAACAACAAAAACAAACAACAAAAACAACAACAACAAACTTTAGTCACGCAGTTAGCTCGGTGGCTAAAGCTGTTTTGCTAGTTTGTCAACACACGACTCGGGCTAACGTCCACAGAAGGTCGCGAGAAGTTTTCAGTCGTCGCGACGGTTTTGGGGGAAAAAAAACAAAAGTCCACATTGGTGAGGAAGAGCCCGGATCCTCGGGGGTGAAGTTCGGGGGTTGTGTGTTGTTCGAGTCCCCCTCGTGTCCCCGGAGGAGTAAAGTCCGGTGTTCGCTGCCCTCTCGTCCCCGGGGTGTGCGTGTTTCTGACGCTGGTTTCTGTTTGACAGCTCCTCCGTCGCCCCTCCGCTACTCCCCGCTGACCCCGCCCCACGTTCTGAGCGACGCGACAAGCGGACCAATGAGCGCGCAGCTTCCCGAGGACCTGCTCGTGGAACCGTTTTTTTTTTTTACAAAATAAAAACACACGTGCTAAATAGATGTAAATGCACATATTTCTACATGATTTGTTTCGTATAAAGGTCAATGTAGTCTTTGACCACCGAAACACAGTAACATGAGGTCATTGTGACATTTGACCTTTGACCTCCAGGCACCGGAATCTAATCAGTTCATCTTTGAGTCCAAGTGAAAGTTTGCACCAAATTTGCAGACATTCCCTGAAACTGATCTGAACATATCACCTTCAAGAAAAACATAAACATATCTTCTTAAACCACCGTGACCTTTGACCTTTGACATTTGGCTATCAAAATCAAGCGAGTTAATTCTTGAGTCCAAGTGACTGTTGAGTCCATTTACAAATGTCAAAGGATTCCTTGATGGCTTTCCAGAGATATCACCTTCACAAGTCCATGTGAATATTTCTGACTAATTTGAGGAAATTCCGTCGAGGCATTCTTGAGATATGGCGTCCACAGGAATGGGACGGACGGACAACCGCTGTCGCCAGCACGGCGGCATAACAATATGAAACAAATGCCAAAACCCGTCCTCAGTGATTTTCTATCTGATTATCCTAAAATCCCCAAACAACAAATTATTTAACAATTATTACTTTGTTGTGAATTTCAGTTCAAATGAGAGATACAGCGGATAGTTCAGAAAAAGAGAACAGAGATAATTAAATCATCAATATTGATTTTTAATTTGTTTTAAAGATCTAATTCAAGTTTGTTTATAAGGCACTTCTACAAAAGCAGTTCAAAGTGAATTTTCAGGACAGTCACGTAAGTGAAGCAAAGTAGAGACAAGCAGCAGAAACAATGCAAACAGACAAAGTAAATACAACAATAATATTAAGATGCTAATAAATTGCATTATAAGGACACAAAACTGACAACAATTTTCCAATGGGCTACTGAATAAACTGTTGTGTGGGTAATATTCTGATATTCATCACTCAAATGTGGTTCTGTTAGTTGTAACCACAGTCACCACTGCTGTTGTCAGAACCTCATTCCAGTCATTAAAGTGTGCTAAATTAAATCAGTTGCATACAGTTAATATTTAAAGTCAGATACAAAGTGTTTGATAAATTATCAAAGACACTTAACGACAGTGCAGCACCATAGATTAAAGAGATGTAATTCATCAGGACCTTTCCTCCCAGTGGACCCCAGCTTTTATAATGGAAATACAGCACCATCTAGTGGACAAAATGGAAAAGCACTGCTACACACACACACAACCCCTGGTTCTTTGTGTAACAGTGTCTGAAAGTTATATTTTATTAACATTCATGGGGAATAATCTTAATTTCTTTATTTACAAAGACGTTTATCTTTGAGAGGAAGAATATGACTCTCAAAAGCTGAAGCTCAAAAAATATAAGACAGTTTGTTGTTTAATTTGTGAGAAAAACTTTAAAAAAATGAAAAATATTGTTTAATAAAATAGTCAAATGTAATAATAATAATAAATATAAAGAAATCAAATATTTAAAGTCCAATCCTTCTCACTTGCTGACAGATGTGGAAGTACACGTTCAAACCTAAGCATGCGCAATGTGGATATGTGATACAAAAAAACCGACATGTGTCCATCAAGTTATTATTTTAATACTTTATCATAAAGCGAAGGTTTAATTTTGTCATTTTCTTCAATTTCGTCCTCTCGCGAACACCGTACATTCCCTGTCACGTGACCACGCCCCATTTCCTGTTGCTATTGTATTTCACTTCCATGTTTTTCTCCTTTAACATTGACGCTCATGTAAAGTGTGACAGTCGCGTCGCCTCCCACCGACTTATAAAGTTACTTTGACCGCCTCCCCCCCCACCCTCCTCTCCCTCCCCCGGGTCCGGTCCTCGTCGCCACAGCCGGCAGAGGCGTCTCAGCGCTGCGGGGGAACCATGGCCCACTGCGCGGCTTTCCAGAGCAAGTTAACCTCGGTCATGGAGCAGCTAGCTCAGGCGGCCGTGCTGGAGATCAGCCGCCTGTGGGAGGACGGCTTCGCCCTCGTCCAGGTCGAGCTGCGCCGGAGACAGAGCGAAATCGAAGCCCTGAACAAAAAGTTGATGCTGATGGAAAACGAGCGACTGGCTGTGTTGACTCAGACCACAAATATGACCTCCTCCTCCTCCTCCTCCTCTTCGTCCTCCTCCTCAGCATCCTCCTCCTCCTCCTCATCATCAACACCTTCTTCTTCTTCCAGGAGAGAGCAGCACAACAAACTGCTGCTGCCCACAGGTGAAGGTAAGGACGACTACTGAAAACTTTACTGCAACTTCCCCCGTTCAGTATTTAAAAGTAGTATTTTGTCTATTTAATTGTGTAATAAATAGTGAATGTTTATCATATATGCTTGGAACTACGTTATAGTGTGATTTATGAATGATCTAGATTTAAAAACGTGTACAGTATTTTTTATAAACTTGTTTTGAGTTACAACAACTATAATATTAGATATTCTATGTATATGAAAAATACTGTGTTGTTTTCGAAATCTTCAAATATCACTAATTAAAAGCAGAAACATTCTACAACTTGTTCTCAATTGAATCACTGATTTGAGTCTTTGGCGATTACACGTTACTCTCTGCATTATTAGTGCTTAAGTCAAAATAGTCTATATTTACAATATTTTTTCAAGGGAACTGTCTCGATGAATAAAAATGCTTTTGTTGTTTCAGGCCCTATTGCAGACTCAGTCCAGGCCTTGTGTCCGGATCCGGTTGTCAGAGAGAAGGCCGATACCTCAGCTCATCACACGCCACCACCACCTCCAGCCGCTCAGACAGAGGAGATGCAGTGTGAGCAGCACAGGCCTTACCTCTGTCAAACGGACGACATGGACGACGAGGACTTGATCGTCAAGCTGGAGGATGAGGACGATGTCCAGATTGTGGAACAGATAGTGGACTCTGATCACAGCGTTAGCGACGGAGCCAGTCACCACGAGAGGGATCCTAACCCCCAACCCGCCGAGGTCCTGGAAGAGCCAGAGAGCCAGCCGTGGACGTCTGTGACAGTGGCAGACAGCGACTCTGCCGAGGACTCGGACTGCCTCTTCGAACCGAAGCAGCTCTCGCAAAATCTGGACTCGGAAATCCTACTCATTCAAAATGCCTTGGACATCTTTGATAACTCCGCAGAGACGGCGTATTCGGACAGGTTCATGAGGGATGATGGACAAGGTGCATCGAGCAAATCGAGGGCTCCTCTGACTTTTAGCCAACCTCAGCTCAGTCAACCTCGAGAAGCAATAAATCTCCCGGAAAGAGGAGTGTCCATCAGATTCCTCTCAGAGAAACAACAACAAACGAAAAACGTGTCGACTTTTAACTCCGACAGCCGGTTGTTCCTCTTAAATGACCCAGAGTTCCATAAAACTATGGCGAGTCGCCGCATTAAGGAGAAATGGTTCATCTGCCCGTTCTGCGGCAAGAGCTTCGACCGTATCAGCCACCTGGAGATTCACCAGCGGATTCACACGGGGGAGAAACCGTACACGTGTGATATATGTGGCAAGTGTTTTTCTCAGAGGAGTAACCTCCGCACTCATCAGCGGACTCACAAAGAAACTTTATCCCAAAACGCAATTTGATTTGATGTATTTTGAGAGAAAAAAAGAGAAAAATCAAGAATGATCTTTGTGGCATTTCTGTCTAGATGAATTAACAAATTATCTTTATATTTTGATATTACTGAAAGGTAATGTAGCTGACTGATATGACTGTGCACTCACTTTAAAAAAAAAAAAGTTGTAACCTAGCTTTGTTATTTTTAAACTCAAGTGAGCAAGCAGATTTATAAAAACACGCAGGGGTCTCCAGCTGAGCATTTTGACTTCTTAAAGGTCCAGTGTGTAGGATTTCAGGGGTTCTATCTGCAGATATAAACTTTAATATTTATAAGGTTTGCCTTAATATTAAGCATCTGAAACTATTGCTGTGTTTTGGGTATCTTAGGATTGTGTATATATATACATATATAAGGAGTGGGTGTGCCGTGTTGCTCTGCCGTCTTTCTATCAATCGCTGGCTATTGAGGGGACCTTTATTTTTCTTGAAGGCCACCTTACAAGCCGGGGAAGGGAGCGTGAGACAAAGGGTGTTGAACTGGTTGCAGTCTGAATCATTAGATGCCACTAAATCCTACACACAGACCATTTTAAGGTTATAGTAAATGACACAATTTGTTATTTAATATCTGGCCGATTGAAATGAGTCACTGTGGCTCAGAATACTGTTCTCGACAACTAATTTACCTTTCGATTGAATGTATATTTAAATTTCGACTCGTCTAAAAGCAAGAAAACAACCAGAAAACATTCAAAATTGAGCCGTATGTCATGTGATCACAGCATCTGTGGGAAAAAATGATGTCGTACTGGATTTTGAGTGGCTAACGTTAGCAGCACCAGCCGCCTTCTGTCCATTTAACAGAGTTGTACTCTGTTGTCGTCTATTATTTCTGGTGCTGACTAGCAGAGGTAGCCTGGTTTAATCACGAAGTCGACTTATCGAGCATCACATACTCTGATGTCTCTGTCATTATAGTTTTCTCATTCACTTTCAATTGCCTGGTTCACTTGGGAAATACATCCGTTTGCTTTTTTAAACCACTTCATTCTACTTTAATGTCTGTACGGTAAATATGAAGCTTGAGTCGGCAGCTCTTAGTTTAGCATCAATCTACCAACACCTCTAAAGCCCACTACCCTTATTTTCACCGTACAGACACAGGTTGTACTGAAAGCGTTAATTTGCTTTCTTGCCAAGGGTTAAGAAACTACAGAGGTTTCTTAACCTTCTCGCCACTCTGAGAATCCACTTTTTTCTACTTGTATCCAGTTATTTCAGTTCTTACGGAGCCGATGAGGTTCGAGGGAAACACTACAATCTAATACAGCCGCTGCGATGCCCTTTATCCTCCAACACAAGGTGAAATAAGCTTAATTGTCCCAGGTTTTACTAAATAATCATGACTTCGTTTTTAAAATTGCATATGCTGTACTTTTATGAATAAACATTTCAACATTTACACATCAGGTTTTTGGTCTTTTCACTTTCATAGAAAAACACTGGATGGATATAAAACATGTTCATCTCCTGCAGGTTTCGTCCCCGTCTCCTCGTTTGCCAGTTTTTTTTTTTCATGTCCATGTTCTGGTCCTCGGGGGTAAAAGGCTTTTCTGGCCTTTCTCTTGTTGCAGGTAACAATATCGTAAACATACAACAGGTCTTTGTCTCTCCCTCATATTTATAATACACACATATACAAATACACACGCTAACTTGTCGTCCACAGGTGAATCCAAGCGGAAAATATCATGGTTCTGAGAACAATTAACTATTATTCGACCAAAGCTTAGGAATTGTCTTTGTCCACATTGTCCGGCCTGAATGTTTTTCATGTAAACTGACTCATAGCAAACACTGTGTAACAGGAACCACGATTCCTTGTGTTTTAAAGGAGGTGAGGTTGTTTAAATGTCATTGTGGTGAGTGAGAAGTAAAAAGCTCCACCTTCTCCTCTCTATTTCTTCAAAATAATTACAATTCTTACAAACTTCCACATTAGTTCCCGATGGTTGAACGACTGCGTGTCGATCATCATCACTATCCCCTCATTGTCTGCGATTTCTCCACTATTCCGTATCTTAAAAAGTTATTATAGCATTACAATAAATGAACAAAATCTGACAGCACCAGAGGCAAAGTATTATCAGTATTCGAGTGGTGCCTGGGGGAAAATAACCCTGTGCTGTCTGTGTGTACAAAACAAACATGTGATTACAAAGACATACGATTGTTGTCCATGCAGGAATGCAGACAGATGCTGTCTCGTCACATGGGGAGAGTCTGTGGTCTAGATAATCTGTCCTTTGGGGTGCATCAGAATGGCGTTGGAGTGTGGTCTGGGTCTGAGGACTCCTTTACTGAAGTAGAAGTGATTGGTGAGCGCCTCTGAGATCTGGTAGGAGCTGCTGCCGTCATCGTCAACCTCGCGCTCCTCCTCTACCGACTGCGTGGGAGCCCAGTCCTCCACACGTGGCGAGCCGCCCTCCCCGAGGTGGCCGAGGTCCGGCTCTCTGGGCCCTTCTTCCTGCTGGACCTGCAGGGGAATCAGGGACGAGGGAAGACCAGAGTCCTGTGAGAAAAAGCACATTAGGTTGTGATGCATTTATATATATATATATGCATCACAACGTCTATATGATGTACTATTTGTTCATTGATGAAATAAAAGCTGATAACTTGAAAGTGGACCTGAGAAATAATTTGTGATAATAAACAAACATAAAACAATGCAGACGTCTGTAGCTACAGCGTCACGGGTGTGTTAGTTTTTGTTTGTCATCCTTTGATCTGTCTCCATGACACCGTGTGACACATTACAAAACACATGTCAACACTGATCTCGCAAACATACCAGCGACATGTTGCTGCTCTTCAGGTACGACTCCACCCTCTTCCTGCGCTCCTCCTTCTCTCCGTCCATCTCCGTGTGTCTCAGGCTCTCCCTGCCGTCGTGCCAGATGACCGGACGTCCCAGCTCGTCCAGCTCCACTCCTCCCGGAGGACTCCACTTCCCGCCCAGCGTGGACTGGCTGCCTTTGTTGATGGGACGCTCCTGCAGGAGGCGAGAAGACAGTCACGACACTGACAACAACTGTCTCCAAGGACTCCTCTAAACAAAAACTATGCTCCACTACTAAAGTGTATTATTAAATGTATTATTGTTATTATTCCCTTTGAGAAACTCACCAGGGACATTTGGCTGTTCTTCATCCTGCTGTCGACTCTGAGCAGGGCGTAATCTTCAGGCTGGAATAGATCAAGAAAGTGAAAGATGGTTAGTGAACATGAACACAAAAAGATGATCAGTATGACTTTATGAACTCTGCATGCTAAGTGTTTGAAGCGGCGGCAGCCTGTAATCATCGGCCTCCACGGCAGACGTAGCTGCCGACTTGCCAGCGGCTCCACCCCGGCCACGCCTGGCCATTGGCGGGCGTGTCGACCTGGTTTGTCGACACCCTGCAGGTTATTGTTCTCTGTTAGTATTTTTTACCTGCACTCTGGGGTCAGTGCTCACGGAGTTCAGTCTCCTGAAAGAGTTTTGTCTGGAGAGGCTGTTCATTTCGTCACTGGGGGAAAAAGAGAGAACACATTTAGAGGGTTCACGGGACAGGTCATCATGTGTAAGGAGCTAAAATACAGTTTATACAATCACAGTTAAGTTCTTATCACAGTTAACACTATTAATAAAAAGCCTTTTCTCGTGTGTCCGCTCACATTTTCTCGGTGAGCTGCCTCTCAAGCTTTTTGTTTCTGTGGCGATGGTGGCGGTTGACGAGCAGGACGACAAGGATCAGGACCATGACCAGGGCGGCGGCCGAGGACCCGAGGATGATCAGGAGGAAGTTCTCGTCATTGGTGATGCCCTTACGCTGAGATGTCCCTGAAATAAAAATGAAGAAGACTAAATGTAGATGCATTTCACACACAAACACACACAAATAAAACTTTCATGCAGCAGTTGTATTCCTTATTGAGTTAACGTTTGTTCACACCCTCAATCCATCAGGGGGCAGCAAATCTGCACAAATAAAAATGAGAATATGCTCAGGATTTAGTTTTAGTTTAAATCTCAACTTGTAGTTTCGATCTTCTCATTCTCTCCTTCGAAAATATCAATAAAACAAAAACAGAAGCAGGACAAAAACCTCCTCCTCATTTTAATCCTGTGTGGTTTCAATGAATAACAAGGCTGAGGGCCTGTGGGATTCACCTGCTACTGTCACTGAATACTCTGCTTTTCCTACTCCTGCAACGCTCCTGGCCACACACTCGTAGACCCCGGTGTCATTCAAGCGGAGGGTCCGCCCGAAGACGAGTTTTCCTCCAACCACGGACACCCCATCTGGCAGAGCTCCTCCCCTCCTGTGGACAATCACAGAAACCAGAAAAGTCATCATCAATTCACAGAAACAGAAACCTGTGACTCACTGGTGACAAAGAAAAACAATAGCTGTGTTTTTAGTAACCTGCCTTCCACTTTAAGGAAATGAATATCTGATGGCATCTGCTCTTAAGCAACAGCGCCTATAACGCAACAAGTGGTTTGCACGACAGAGGAATAAGAGCTGCAGAGGATCAGGGTCACCGCACGGTGTAACCACCAATTTGCACCTGAACCAAAACCTGCTGGGCTTACAACCGGAGCCCATTGATCTGAATAGACAGGGTAAATACTAGGTTTGGGGGATTTGAGTCCCGAGTGCCACACTGTGCGGCCGAAGACATGGCAGGCCACATAATGGAGAGGCAGTTTCTGATCAGTCCCTCCGAGAGGGCTCATGTTGCCTCTGGTTTCACCGAAGCTGCAGCAGCTATTTAACTGCTGCTTTAGCCCCTTGAACAGGAGCCAGCTCACATTTCTTTTCTCTAAAACCCCACCTAGCTTCTCTAACCGGCCTTTTATACCAGAGTCACAGGTGGAGATTGCATCTGACACCGAGGAGATGGTTGAAAGTGATACAGATGGAAGTAAGCAGTACGACTTTAGCAGCCAGAAGAGATTGCAATCTGTCCGCTCTCTGACTGAACGTGTAAATTCAGCAGCAAACGAAAAAACGATTATCGAAAAGAGCTTGTAATGGTGATAATGACTGAGCTTAAGAGGAGCTGGGGGGACGTGTAGCTGTCAGTTCTCTGTCTTTACGCTACGTTAACCTTCAGTTGCCTGTAGCTGCTTTTTTGATGGACAGGTATGATGAGTAGTATCGGTCTTCTCTTCTTACTTTTGGCAAGAAAGCAAATGAAAGCATTTCTCTACATGTCAAACTCTTGCTTTCGTTTTTTGCAAAAACATCCCCTCAAGTTTAAAGGTGAATAAAATGGTTTTTTTTGCTTTAATTGATGAATATTCATTGTCTTCAAAATACTGCTGTTGGTTTATGAGGCACTGAATGATTTAGGGCCAAATACATCAGATCTACTCTTGGGACGAGTCTTTCTGTCTTTCTGGCTCCAGAGACAAAGGAAACTAAACATGGAGAGAGGCAGCGTCCAGCTTTTACTAAATCTCAGAGAACTGATGATCCTCTGCAAATCTAAGTTCCTTCAAATCAAATAATTTGATGCCGCTGCAACGTTTAATCCTGAACAATCGTGATATTTCAGCATCGTCTCCGGGCTGAAATATCCTTCACTCAGCACACAACATTCGATCATTGTGTGCACAGTCGTATCTGTAATGGCTGGTGCAGTGTCTCTAATTAAATTGCAGACCCTGTGTTTTACCAGGCATTACAGTGATATTTAAAGCATGGCACTATGATTAAGAGCTTAGCGTGCGTCTCCTGCTCTTCCTCGCGCCGCTTCGCTCCCTCCCTCGTGTGAAAACGTCTCTTTCCCTCATTGTACAACTTGGAGTTGCGCAACGCGACACCAGCTTTTATTCTGCACTGAATGCACACTTCTTTGTTGTTCTCGGGTGTCTCGCCTACGTGTATGCGCGTTGGCATAAGTGGCTTATGCATGTTTTCCCGTCACATTTCAGTGCCATGTAAAGAGCAATTTAGCAGCACAGATAGTATTACACTGGGGGGAATTAGCATGTAATTGTCACACTCTTGCTGGCGGCCAGACCGAGTTAAACCAGAGATACGGTTATGTACAGTGAGAGCATCACGCAGGCGGAGGACGGTACCGTGTCCAGGTGAAGTTCTGAGGTTTGGGGTTTCCTCCGCTGTCACACACCAGCTCAGCGTTCTCCAAACCCACGAACCAGTCTCCTGACACACTGGTGATGGTGGCATCTGGGGGGTCTGACACAGAGACACACAGAGTTTCCTTTTTAATATATTTCCCAAAAATGGTTTGTCTTATTTGTATAATGCTGCAACATAACAAAATATGAAAGTAGAAAGTGACTCAGTAGAGCACATGCAGTCCCTTAAATATGAAACCACATTTAAATTTACTAGATCTGGATTTTATATTTGGATCTGCAACAAATTGCACATGAATTATTCTCAGAGAAATCAAGGAAAATGAAATGAAAAGCTTCCCATCTCATAAACAAAGTGGAAAAAGAAATCTTGTATTCACATCTGCAAACAGGTTCTTCCTCGCATCATGTCACACTCGACCACAAGATTCCATAGAAATCAGTTGGGTAGTTTCTGCGTAATCCTTCTAACTAATAAACAAACCCAGACGCAGAGAACACAACCTCCGTGGCAGAGGGAATAGGGTGAAGGTCTCTGAGAAGCTTCCCAATGCACAGTTTGTTATTCTAGTGACATAATTACATTAATATAATGTGTGAGCTGAATGCATGTGGCAGACGGTGGCAGAGCATCTAGATCTGAATGTGACAATCTGTGGTATCACATGCTGTCGGCTGGCTTCCTCTCACACACGCCACTTTCCTTCCTGCACACAAAATGTACTGTGTTGCTATCTGATGGACTCCAGGGCGATCAGGGGAATTAAACTTGTTTCAGATATAGTATCAGCACAAGCCTCCGTATGTGGGGGGGGGGGGGGGCACCCGTGCTACCAGGTGAGCTAAGATAAAGAAAAATCGAATTTACTCTTTAACAACAACCTTTTCCAGGGATGTCAGATCACTTCAAAATAAAAGGCTTGAGATCAGGAGTCACTGGTCAGAGTAAAGTTATCAAATGTCTCCGGGAGTCGCTGAGTCGTCCGGTGTTTTGGGACAAAGAGCAGTTGTTGAGCAGAGAAGTTCAGGTGGCTTCGTGTTACTCAAACACTTTTAGTTACGGATCCAAACGGCCAATATTGTCTAATGTTTAGTCTGGTGTCTCCCATTTATCTTCACCGACAGAAGGTGAAGCTGAACAAATATCCCTCACCGGGGATCCGGAGGGGAAAATATCTCATTGGTTGACTTTACTGGGAAGAACTGCACACACAGCTCCCTGTGGCCTGATTCCATAATTAATACTTAACACTGGAAAAGTGACAACACAATGAATTCCAAAACATTGCTGGCCTTTGTATTTTTGCCATATTTCGAACTGAATGCACCCATTTATTTTCCAACACAAACATTCTTACAGCTAAGGCAGAGATGTAGATGATAACATTCAGGGTAACGATACATTTAGTGTCGGCGTTTCTCTTGATGTCGATGCCAACTCACTGACACACCTAATGATACTCAGTCATTAATGTTATTAGCTCCACGTGTACTTTGGCTGCTGTGGGAGTCGAGTGTTGCAACAGTTGCATATTAATGTGCGACTGGAAAGTAAAGTAGTAACGTCAGGGGATGAACGGAAACATTCCAATACCAGGACAGGGAGGGAACGTGAGAGATAGAAAGAATTTATCATGATAAGCAAAAAAAATATAATGATTCAGCTGAGCTATGTTTTGCAGACTGGGGAAACGGCAGCTGTAAAAGAAATGTTTGTTCTACATGTAGAGCAAAGCACTTGATGTGGCTAATTTCCCACAATGCAGTGCACAAAGGAACTAAAGGATGTTGTCGTGGTTTCAAAAGAAAAAAGTGTAAACTGCATGTGGTGGTGAGACTCTGAGCTCCAGGAAGTATTTTCTATCTATCTATCTGTCCATCTTGTTTAGTATTCTGTCATTTATTTTTTTATAAAACCTATATGGGCCTAATGAGGTTGAAATATAATATGTATCATATTGTATCTTATCTCTCAAATCAAGTATTGTATTGTATCATATCATCTTGAATTGTAAATAACTTATCTATCGTATCTATCTACCCTTCATGAAAATGCACAATCATAACTAAAACTCAACATTTCAACAAGTCACACAGAACCACCACCACCATCGTCGTCGTCATCATCATCATCATCATCATCATCATCATCATCATCATCGTCGTACACCACTCGTACTCACACTGAACCTCCAGGCGGGTTGAGATCCTGCGGGGCCCGTTCAGAGCAGGATGCCACATCAAGCAGTCCAGCTTTTTGCCGTTCATGCTGCGCAGCGGGTGCAGGGAGAAGTAGCTGGACACGGACCCGCCCTCGCTGGTGCGGTTCTGGGACTGGCCCGGCAGGTCGGTGTCCCAGGAGAGACGGGGAGGCGGGCGGCCCACCGCTCGGCAAGAGGCCACCACACGGTACGAATCCCCCTCCTTCAGGATGACAGGGTCCAGGGAGGAGATGGGTAAAACTGAGAGAAGAGGGGGAACATGGAGACTTTAGGATTTCAGGTGCATTTACTTACAACTTGATTCTTTTCAGAATCAAAATATATTTTTTGTTTCAGTGACTTGAAACTGAAACATGCAGTTTATTGGTCTTTCAGGAAAGTTGCATCTGAATATGTGCTAAATCTGTACAGAGTAAGCCTTATAATAAGGATTGTAAATTTGATTTTCACCTGTGAAGCACATTGTAAATTGTTTTGAAAATTGCTGTATCAAAATGTATTTAATTTGATAATTTAAGTACAAAATAAAATCATAATTTCATCCAAATAAACAACTTCTACATATTTATGTGGATAAAGAAAATATACAAATATGTATTTTTTTACCTTTCTTAAAATCCAAGTTTATTCTCTATGATGCAATATAATTTTTCTGTATCAATACGTATTGTGTTATATTTTCATATCTTACAGAGTTGTTCTGTATTCTAGTACAATAAAAACATTGTTTAAAAAACCTCATGCCTGACCATCTATTAGAAACGATTACCTGAACATGTTCCTGTAGCCCGGGGGAGTTCTGGCATTTAGATTTAATTGATACTTTCCGTTTCCTGCTCAAAGCTAATTTGTCTTTACCTAAAATGATCTAAATTGACCGTAATTAGATCGATTAAAACCAGGAATTCACACAATGTTTTTGAATGTTTTGGTAGTGAACAGATGTCAGATTCAAAGATTTGAAAGACCTAAAACATCCTGGATCAGATAGAAATAATCAATCACACAATGAAGAGCAGAAGAAACAGATGTGAGACATGTAGAGATTCCTTCACAATCTGTAGAAACCCAATGGAGGTGATGCATCTCGAACTCAAACATCAACATCGTTGCACAATGAGACTTGTTTTGCAAGAGGGCAAATGTCAGCTGGGATATTTTCTCATAAATACATTTCTGTTTTCTCAGTCACGAACAGGTTTGACGTGATTGAGATTCACGCCCCGATGACGCTTCTATTGTCGTAAACACTCAGCGTCTGGTTCCTTCCACTGGTGTTTGTTTGGATTATTAACGTAGGAGGGAACGAAAACTCGTAGTTAGAATTAGCAGCAGGAGCTTTAATGGATTAACAGACAAAGAAAAGGGCATCACCGAGCTTTATAAAGAGAACCCCCCCCCCCCCCCAAAAAACACATGACGTCAAGGTACCGCCCACAGGGTTTGATTGACAGCTGGTGTCTGGGATGGGCTCTCACTCATAGAAACTCAATAAACCTCAGACACAAATCCTGAGTGGAGATAACAATTCTACATATATTCTGAATTACAACATCTATTTTATATCAGGTTTTAATCTACATTTTTCTAAATCTGGTTGTTTTTTAATCTAAATGAATTTTTTAATTGCATTATATACGTGTAAAATGTGTTCTTTTTTACTTTTATGTTGCTTTTATGCACCAACCAGGAGTAGCACTACTAATTTTGTTAATTTTGTACAAAATAATGACAATAAAGGCTCTCTATTCTATTCTATTCCTAAAAAAATAAAGAAATAACAAGATAAGGTTTTAAAAGACAGTGTAAAAATAGGATCTAACAATAAACACAAATGTGAGTTTAGGTTTTAAGTGGGATTAATAGAACTAACAATTGTATTATGATTCCTAATAATAGAAATTAAAGACAGAGTTACTTTTATGAAGTTTCACTTTAAACCGGCACAACCTGATTGGATGAGCAGGTTTTAATGATGTATTGACAGTGTGTCTGTATGTTGAATGTTTACGGTTTAAAAGAGTGAAAGGAATTCAGGGGTCAGTTACTCGTCTGTTGGTGCGCGTGACGTGTGGCGTGCTGGGACACGCTCGCTCTGCCGGGAGCCGTCGCTGCGGAGGACTGGCAGCACAATGAGAAAGTCGTTAGGAACAGAAATTCATCGCTCCAGGTTTTATTTCAAGGAGAACAAACATTCCCACGACTGTGATGGTGAACGAGGAGATTCCTCAGTGACAAAGAACAGTTTGGTTCAAGTACATTGTGTTTATCCTTGAAGTCTAAGTTCCTTGTAAATTCATTTCTTTCCTTGTAAATTCAATGTAAAGCCCAGTTCTTTATTAATCTTTATTTGCCGTTTTAAGACGCACATTTGCTTTTATTCTGAATTTTTTATTTATGAACTTGTATTTATTTAAAGGGGACATAGCATGCAAATTCCACTTTGTTAGTGCTTCTACACGTTAATGTGGGTATCTGGCTCATGTCTACCAACCCCAAAACTCTGGAAAAAAAACACTAAGTCAGAAACGTCATGCTTGAGTGACTCGATTGAGCTTCCTGGGTTTTGTGTCGTAACAAGGCACTGGAAGTCTCCCTACAAGGCAAACTTGGGATATTGAGCTATGTAGTTGTACTTTTAGAGTAAAAACATCCTGAGCACTTTGCCTGAGTCACCAACAAGCGTGAAACCACTTGGTTTGAGCACCGGATCAGTTGAGATCAGGTTTTATAGATTTGGAGCCTGCAGACTATCTTTGTATTTTGAACTTGGTATTAAGCAGTTTGCTTAAATGTAAAAGATGCAACGTAAAGTAAGTGTATTATATTGAAACCTCAGATATGCTGTGAGTGAGAGCGATTGTGGGCACGTTGCTGAATTCCTCTGGTTGGCAACTTCTCCTTCGTCTTGTATGAAGGTGATTATGGTTTAAATATCATTACAGCAGCTCTGATGGGATTAGAAAAGGTGTGGGAAAGAGAAGAGAAGAGAGGGAGAGGAGGAACAGGAGGAAGAGGAGGAAGAGTCTTTCTTACTCCAGACGGTGACGGTGATGTGCCTCTCAAAGTTTCCGTTAGGGAAGGTGGAGATGTGGCAGATGTAGCTGCCCTCGTCCGACTCCTCTGTGCTGGGGATGAGCAGAGCCGAGTCTTCTGTGGGGCTGCTGCTCTCGAACTTCACCCGACCAGAGTAACGCCCGAACTCTGAGAACAGAACACAGAGCGATCAGGGCTTAAATTAACAGCATATGTTCTATCTGTCATCTAAAGCACTTATTCTTTAAAGGTCATGGGGGGGCGGGGGGCTGGAGCTGAATATCGTGCACATATCACATCTCAGTCCCGACAGATGCTTCAATGAAGAACACTAACACAGAACACTAATGGAACGTTCCTCCACAGGAACCCAGACTCTGCAGGTTCTACCTGTGTGGCCCTCAGAGAAGTGGGCCGTGATGATCTGGTCCTTGCTGCCGTCCGCGAGCTCCTTGTACCAGGTGACCTGCACCACCTTCTCCCCCTCCTCCGCCTGGTAGCGGCAGGGAAGCCTGGTCTGACTCTCTGCCAGCGAGCGCAGGGAGGTGTCGGGCTGAGGAGGCTCCACAAAGTCCCCGTGCACCTTCACCACTGAGGAGGGTCGCAGAAGAAGAGAGATTTATGGTTAGAATTAATTATGATGATTCAATTCCAGTGTAAACACCAAGCACTTGCTGATTATGAATTCAGGATTCATCCTCTGGGGACCACGAATGTCTTAATTAATAATTGAGATATTGCAATCTGAACCAAACGGTGGACACGATAAAACAAACCAAAAACACTAAACGTTTACATGTTTAAGCTTCTTAAATATGAAGATTTGCTGCTTTTCTCCATTTGTATCACTGTTAATTACCTCGACCTTGTGTTTTCACCCCTGTTCATTTGTTTGATTGTTGGTTTGTTTGACTGTTTGTCAGCAGGATTCTGCAAAAACTACTTCACAGATTTCCACGAAAACTTGGTGGAAAGATGGGACGTAGGCCAAGAAAGAAAGAAATATCATTTTGGTGCGAATCAGGACAAAGGGACAGATCCAGAGATTTTCTAACATTTTCATGGATTTCTCATAAAAACATTGATGAATCTTGATGAAAACAATCAGACATATTTAGAGATCTGATATCTACGAGTGCGTCCATCCAACGCCCATGAAACTCTCCCTATTGACGATGGCAGGAGGGCTTGGCGAGAGGTGCGGTTTACCCCGTACAAGGTTTACGTATAGACAGACAAACACATTGAAACTCAGTCGCCTCTGCACCAAACCCTGAGTGTGTGTTGACACTGAGACACAGAGAAAACACGAACGCTCCTCAGAGAACAGACAGGGGGGGGGGGGGGGGGGGGGTTGAAGGTTGGACGCTGATCTTCCTGCTGCGACGCGACGGAGTTCAGAACCTGAACAATAGGTTCTTAACATTTCTGCTCTTTAAAAGCAGAAATGTTTTCCTGTTTGCTGCAGGAGCTGGTAAAGACCCAGTGAAATGATTTAATGTTAACACTGTGGATATTTACTATTAAAGTCATATTTCCTTAATCCCTTGTTTGATTCTGTTGACAACTGTTCATTTATGATTTATTTAGTTTTTTATAACATGAGGATATTTCTAGTTTGGATGAATCTTGGAATGATCCATTTTCTATGTTCAACAGTATTTTATGGATCTTGAATAATATAGTCTTTTTTTTTTATCTTATCTTATCTTATTTCAACAATTGTCAGTGTTGTTATTGTCCGTCATACTTTAAATGTATCATTGTTTATTTAACAAATACATTTTTAGATATAGATACAAATAGATAGATAGATAGATAGATAGATTCCTCTTTTTGTAACAGTGATGCCAGACAGCAGACGGTCCTGTCTGCTTTCTGTTTTGTTTCCTGTTTATCACATTGTATAAAAACCTTCCTTTTTAACTTCTCGTGGCTGCACTCTGAGCCATGTTGCTGGCTGTGTAACCCTCTGCAGAGCTAATAATTAAAACTCTAAGGCAATCCGGTCGGAGAAACTCATTATTTCAATCAGATAGATAGATAGATAGATAGATAGAAAGAATATTAAAACTAGAATGACCTCTGCTAAGGCCGAGCAATCATACTAATGATTGTCTTGTTTTTATAGTAAAAAGAAAAAAGCACTTGATCTGATAACCTAAATTATCAATTTTTTTTTATAAAACAGAGTTAAAGAAAGAGATTTGTTTTTAAAGATGCTGTGATCTGGCCTTTAATCCACATCCACACCGTTCCCAGGACTCACCCCTCAACAAAGATTGGTGATAAGTGGATGAGTAGTTTTTTGCGTAATCCTGCTGACGAATAATAAAACTAACAGACACGAGACAATAGGTTGTTACAGCTCCAGTAAAATAAAGGCATCAAACGTGTCGACCGGTGTCAGTGAGGTGTTTCACCATCAGATCGATGCGTCAGTGTCGACTAATGGCCGAGACCGACCGAGCTTTATCTCACCCGGTTGTGAGTCCACATGAAACCGTGGGACTCAAAGGAGCGAGTGTGAGAGAGCGATACATCCACATCGCAAACAGGAAGAGCCAAACATTCGCCCTTTGATTTCTGAGGTGAACACTTTTTGTTTGGTTACTGATTCATGGGCTTTAATGAATGATTAGACCGACGGAGCCGATACGGGACACAAACTCCCACAGATAAAATAAAGCGAGGAGCCAATCAACTAAACGTGGGGGACAGGGAGCGAGGATGGGAAACAAGGACGAGGTTGGATTTGAACAGTGTTGGTGAGAGAGAATCGTTGGAATCACTCATTCAGGTGACACGAAGGAAAGAGGCCGAAAAACAGGGGAAGGAAAAAGAAAGGAGGAAGGAGGTGGGAGCGTCAAGTGAGATAAACATTGAAAGAAAGAGTTAAACACACACCGACACAGACACACACACACACCCACCCACAATCAGACAAACACGAGTTCACACGAATGTCACAAGCTGCCATTCCGGCTTTTCCTGTTCACTCAGGACGGCAGTAACTCAATCACACCGGAGGAGGCTGCAGGTGAAAATGGTCATTAAAAGAGAGACTTTTAATTGACACAGAGTTCCAGTTCCTTTGTGTGATCGATGACCTTTTGACGAATTCAACTAAAGCAGCAGAGCCTCAAGAAGAAGTCCACCTGAATTAGTCACGGCTACAGGAAGTGACACATTGGGCAAGAAGTTCTGATTGGAGCAGTAAGAATGTGGCCGAGCTACATTCTCTCACGCTGCCTCTGTCTCCACATGTGCAGGGACGAACCGAACAAAGAATGAGGACAACTCAAGATGACACCTCGAAATCTAAATCCACAGGCATCGATCTGCTGCTACACCTTTCTCATGTGTCCCCCCCAATTCAGCCACAGGAGCGTTTTGAGGTCCAGATATCTGGTGATCAGGTCTGGCTCGGTGACTGAGATCCAGACCAAAGTGCTGGATGTGGTTAGAGCCAAGTTCTTCTGCACCAAACTGGGAAAAAACATTTATTTATGGACTTTTGGGGTTGATTCATATAGTTGAAATAAGAAAGGGTCTGTGCCGCAAAAGTTGGAAGCACACAACTGTCTAACACAATGGTTCTGAAGCTGATTTTTCTTATGTAGGTTTTAAATGATCAAATAATTCACAAGACAAAATAAAATCTTGATCTTGTTAATCATCTGGTCTCAAGGCTCCAATTCCCTGGTGTTGTTCGACTCACAATACGTTAGTGTATAGAATGTTTGGCCAAAAGTATCCGGACACCTCCTTCCATTGTGCTTTTCGGCGAGGGCCGGAAATCAGAGGCTTCATGAAACCAGCCTGAGACAAATGGCACACTGGTGTCCAAATACTTTTGGCCACATGTATTATTAATCTACAGGGGGAAATACTATTAGAGTTGTTTCATTCATAAAATGTTACAGTATATAACGTATGGCCAAAAGTATGTGGACACCTCTATCTATTGTGACATTTGCCTTGGGCTTGAATTACGAGGCCTGAACCAAACCAAACCGTGGACAAACGGCACAGTAGAGGTGTCCAGATACTTTTGTCCACAGTGATAATCAATGCTTTACAGTAAAAGGTGTATGGACAAAAGTATGTGGACACCTCTTTCTATTGTGAGGTTTGGCTGTGATTGGAAATCAGAGGCCTGAACCAAACCATGAAGACCAGGCCTGAACAAATAGAAAGAGGCGTCCAGATACTTTTGAGCACATGTCATATATATATATATATATATATTGTAAAGTATAAATGAAACAACATTCATACATTTTCCTGTAGATACATAATCAATGTGGTCATTTACATACGAGAACAACACAGCACCAAGCAAACAAACCTACTTTTGGCCTTATAGTGTACCTACAGCAAACAATATTACACACACACACACACACACACACACACACACACACACACACACACACACACCTATAGAAACATTACTTTAACACTTTAAATGCCTAAAAACTACCTTAAAGTGACAATAGCTTCACTCCAGGTGCCCATGGTCACATTTGAGTGTATTAATAGTAATATAAGAGGAAATGTAAGTTTCCATTTAGTGCCATAATTTCAACAATTCATTTATAAATGTATTTACTTGTAGATTCTGGCCACTTCCAGCAGAGTAAGTTGAATTTGGTGTAAAACTGTGTCCTTGTTAATTGTAAATCAACGAAGCAGAAGACTCACCGAGCAGAAGGAGCAGAGTGAGACTCTTCACACACTGCATCTCTGCTCCTGGAATCAAAAATCTGCTCTGTAATCCAAAAAAAACTCCTTCTGTTAATCCTGTGCTGGTTGATCAGCTCCCATGATCGATATCTGGGTTCGGATCAGGCCGGAGACTGGTGCAGGGATCAGGCCGGAGACTGGGATCAGGCCGGAGACTGGTGCAGGGATCAGGCCGGAGACTGGTGCAGGGATCAGGCCGGAGACTGGTGCAGGGACCAGGCCGGAGACTGGTGCAGGGACCAGGCCGGAGACTGGTGCAGGGATCAGGCCGGAGACTGGGATCAGGCCGGAGACTGGTGCAGGGATCAGGCCGGAGACTGGGATCAGGCCGGAGACTGGTGCAGGGATCAGGCCGGAGACTGGTGCAGGGACCAGGCAGGAAGGACCGGAGTTCACCTCGGTGTGTGATGCTCACTAGGGAAAACAAAGTTTGGTGCAGGAAGCTGCAGAAGTTGCGAAGTGTCTGAACTTCATGCTTCCGCAGCAGCAGCAGGAGAAACAGCTGAGCGGGCAAAGTAAATAAAGAAACAAAGTCAAATAAACAGTTTGAATTGTGTAAGAAAACAGAAAGTGTCACAGCAGCCGAGAGCAAACAGAGTCTGTCAGTGACGCACAGAGAAGAAGAAGCTGCAGGTTGGACTCTGTACACCTGTCTGCACAGGCCCCGCCCACACGCACTGCAGGACACGCCCACGTGGGTTGCTGCGTTCAGGTGAGGCGGAATAAAGTCGGACACTTTACATTTCTGAGCCCCATTCTGAGTGAAATGACTCGGTGCTGTGTTGTTTATATTTTATTAAATTAGGTACAAACATTATTTTTGTATCCTTTGGCTCAGTAATGATGAACCAGTTCTTTACTTAATGGTCAAACACCATTCAAAGTTTTTTTCAGTATTATCACACAGGCTCATGGAGATAAAATATCCATCTAATATATATAAATATAATTGCATATATAATATACATCATTTTCCTGAATGACAGCTACATAAACGGATGGTAACAAGTCTCACCTGGGTCTGTGTATGAAGTAAAATTCATCTGCAGTTTCATGTTGTATATTAATAATGTCACTTTAGGGGTTATTGCCTTATTGTCTACTGAAGATAAATTAAACCTCATGCACAGACACAACTACACTTTCCCAGACTTTCTCCACAATATACAGACAATACAACTTTTCTGTTGTTTACCTGCATGAGTCACCGTGAGTGGAGGAAGACGCTTCACAGACAAAACCCCAGACAAAAGAAGGCTGGATCCACATGCAGGTACAGAAGCTGCTTGAGATGGTGGATTAAGATGAGACTCGTTCTATCTCCAAAATATACAACACACAACACGACAAGTCCAAGCTGATCGTCTCCTGGAATAATCCAAAGTTTAAAGTATAGAGAAACAGCAGCAGCAGCAGCAGCAAACACAAGGAACAAACAGGTTTATTCAGAGACGTTTATTTACCTTGTGGCAAGGAGAGGAAAGTTTCACATGTTTAATGAGAATCAGTAATAAAGATCATGTGAATACCTCTGAAAACATGAATATATTCATACAGATAAACACTGCCTTCAAACACAACCTTTGCGTCACACACTGGGTATGTTGCAACAGTTGTTGAGCAGTTTCTGTGTGTGTGTGTGTGTGTGTGTGTGTGTGTGTGTGTGTGTGTGTGTGTGTGTGTTGTATGTGCAGAGCCTCGGGGGAAACGGTGCAGACACAGCTCGTAGGCTCCTGTCAATCTTTTTCCAGAATGTTTTCAGTTAGATCATTAAAACGTTTTCCCAGTGACAGTGTTCGATGCCCTCTGGTGCTGTGACTTTTTTTGAGACATAAATTATATGTCTTACTATTATTTATTTATTACGATGTTATATGTAATGTCTGGATTCTCAAACTGACTCAACACTTGTTTGTTGGGACATTTATTTTGGAAAATCAAGAGAGATTCATTGGTCGACTTTCTCATAAAAATGTAATTATGTGGAAAATATTAATAAAATTCAAATGTGTTGTTTTAAATGACTGTTTCCAAGAATCGCCACAAAGAGTCTTACATAAATATAACACATTCAAAAAGAGTTATTGTTTTTTTTATTGCAATAATAAAGATTTTCAACAGTAGACATGAAACTTGCTGAGACAAAAGTTTCAAACTATTTAATATGAAAACCAGCTTAATGTTTCAAATCAGAATTTTACACACAATTGAAGCTTGTTGAGTGAAAAACTGTAAAAAAAAAAAAAGTTCCAGGTTTTGCTAAGTGGTGATCACGCGAAGCCTATAAAACAGGATTTGGACTAATCAGATTAATTTGTAGGTAGATTTGAGTCAATCAGCAAAATATTTAATGATTAAAACATTCTAGGTCTAGTTTATTCATTTCAATGAGATTCTGGACAGAGGAAAACATTTTAAGACGTCACCTGGACTTAAGGAAATTGTAACTCTTCATTCATTTCAGACATTCTATCAAATTAATTGAAAAATCAATTAGCTGAGTAATTGTTACTAAAAATGTATTCATTTGAAGTTGTGAGGTTAAGATATTTCCCCATTTTCAAAATAATCTGAAGTAAAAAGGGACAAATGAACAAACACAAAAGATAAACTTCTGTTTTCTTAGTAACTTAGTTTAAAAACCTGCTGTAAAACATAGTGAAAACTCTCTGACACGACATTGACATTAGCTTAATAGTTTTAGCATTTCATGGATGAATGACAGAAAGATGGGCAGTGTTATATATATATATATATATATTAAGAAAGACAATGCACAAGCCCGCCGCAAGTCGGAATAACTAAATTTACAATATATGTTTGTGTGCTCAGCATCGTCTTCACACCGTCGTTCTGTTGATCAGACAATCGCCTTCTTCTTTGACCCGATGGTCTCGTATGTGTCGGTACAGGGAGCGCGCAAACCCTGCAGAACACACACACACACACACACACACACACACACAGACACACACACAGACACAGACACACACACTTACTTCCTGCTTGTTTTTTGTCATTTCTTCAGCCAGATGCGTGAATTTAAATAAACATCCTTGAAGATTGTCACTTGTGCCATTAAAAGTGACTTTTTAAGGTTGTTTTCTTTTAAGAATGAGAAATCTCACCGCGTAGATGCCTCCCTCAACCGGCTGCTTCTGTGAAATAAACAGAGTTTCACAGAAATAATATGAAGCAACAGTTTCTTAATACATTTGGACATATCAACATCTTTTCTTAACAAACACATGTGGATCAATTCTGAGTAAATGTTTGAAACAGGAAGTAAGATGTGACACTTGTTTTGTGTGAACGTGGTGGAAACTGTGAGTGTGTGAAGTGTATAAATAATGAAGATCGGTGGTCAGCTCGAGCGAACAGGAAATGACTGTGGGGTTCGGTTCTAAAGCACAAACTACGAGATATCACAGAAATAAAGCAAAAGATTTACAAATAAATATTTTCCCAAAGGACATTTCCCTCCCTTATGCAGTTAGGTTTTAAAAGTTTAAATATATAACTTTTATTTTACCTCAGGGTGATTGACTGGAACCATCTGTCAAACAAACAAAAATCAGAAATATTCACACAATATTTATATTTAATTTACAATCCAATGGGTGAGTTATCTTGAGACATATAGAGAAACTTATTTATCAAGGAAAATATAGAGTAATTTATCTATAGAAAGCTGTTTATCTAGAGAAATGTAAAGTTTGACATAATTTAACGATGTAATAATCTATATTTTTATAAACTCGTGGAGCATTTTCAAGACTATTTCCTCTTAAAGTCCAGAGAAATGTGATCTAAAAGTCCTGAAATGTTGCATATGAATGTATTCAGTTGATCATTCTGTGTTCTAACATTCATCAGGGTGGAGTGTCTGTTGTTCCTCTTTATTCTTACCCTCAGTCGGCAGTATAAGACGGTCAGGATGAGGCCGTAGAGGATGAGGATCCCATCCAAGATATAACATATGTTCATGTCTTCAATGGTCTCTGCACAGACAAAAACATCACAACCTTCATCACTCATCGTCATCGTCCGGCAGCGTTTCAGTGAGACAGTTTTAAAAAATCCTCCATTAAAGAGCTGAGAGAAATGAACATCTAACAGTGACCAGTGCAGGTGGGACTGAGCATCAGCGAGGTGAGGTTCTTACCTACCGGGGGGGGGTTCTGCAGATGAGACGGAGGGTCTGAGTTGCTGTCGCTCTGGTGCCAGTGAGATTGACGAAAAGAAGCCTCTGAAGTGAGCTCCGACAGCAGCGAGCAGGAAGTCCGCAGCTCTCTGTCCGTTCGGCAGCGGTGAAACCACACGCCTGCCTCGCTGCCACCCCCCCCCCCTTCAGATGAGTTCCTCTATTAAAGTCTTGTGTAAAACGGTCCGTGTCTATTTCAATTTCAGTGGGAACAGAAAGTCAAATCTGCCTGTCACCATGTTGCAAGGCCACAAATATCAAGAGACGACACATCACACACCATCTAGAACCGACTTCTGCATCATCGTCATTTCTTTAAAAGGCGATCAAAAGTAAGCGAGAAAACAAAGACGCATTAAGGAATAAATGGTTTAATAATGGAAAAATGCATAACACACTATACAGGCTACAGTTACCAAAAGGAAGAAAATACAAGACAAATCTACACATTTTTTTTACAAGCCACTTGCTTTTCAAATGTAAAAACATTCGGAAAAATTGCATCGTCTTAACTTAGGCACCTTAAAAATGATAGAAAACAAGTTATTATAAAAAGCTTTGGAGCCTGAAATAACTCTAGCATGCATTTAAAAAAAAAAAAAAAACACAAATCTGCATTTTGATCACTCCGATGAAAAGTCGCACACATCAGACCTGGTATTTGGAAAGTAAAGGGCTTTTAAAACCACATTGTCACTGGGAAGGAAAAAGCGAACAGTCGGTCGCGCTGCGGCTCAGCGTACAGTAAAAGGTAGAGACGTCCGAGCGTCGGGCCAGTGTCAGGACAGATGTGGCCCCGACGCCGCTCCTGCACATCTGGAGGGTGTAAGGCCGAGAGAGGGAGGAGGCAGCGTGTTCACTGTGCTGGATGCAGCTCGTGGCACAAGGCGAGGGGGGGGGGGGGGTGATGCGCTGCTGCTGCAGAGGAGCTGCAGTGAGGACTTACAATCACACGTCTGGTTTGGGATTCGTTTTTTTTTCTTTTGCAGAAATGCTTTTAAAAAAAAATAAAAAAGAAAGGAAAGTCAGCTTATAGTTTGACTACAGCTGCCGGTTTAGTACTGATCTCCTCACATGTACACCTGGTATCAACATGCAAACCTGGATCTGGTTTCATGATCTCACACGAAAGGCTCGAGTTGAATCCTGCACACGCCGGGATCTGATCTCTGTAACGTCATGAAATCCATTTGGCAACTATGACATTTGCAGATTCAGTTGTTTTTAGTGGATTTGCTACAAACGCATCTTCACAGAAGCTGAAAACAGGACTTTTCTTCTTCGCTCGTGAAAAGTCCACGTTTTGAGGCTATATGGTTATAAAAAGGTCCACTTATAGCAACTTCCTCTTTCCAGAGCTGTCGACCACGTCCTGTGACCTTCCTCCACACGGAGCTCGGTTCGTTTTACAGGTGGTTGTATGTGGATGATGGAACCTCCCATCTCTGGTGTCTCGTGTCAGATGTGGACAGTTTCCTCCTCTGAACTAAAACCACCGCATTTAACCATCAGTTCCATTATTGAGTATTCGGTCAATGACGTCAATTTCTTAAGCATTAAACACAGAAGAACAACCTGTGACCCTGAACTTCATAATTTAGCAAACATAGTTTGTGACGATTAGTTATCTGTCATCAAACTGATTCATCGACCAAATGTTGCTCTGTAACAACTGAGCAACTGCTTCCAGCGAAGATAACAACGTGTGGTGGAGAGCTACAGAAACAGCGAGTGCAGCTCGGAGCCATTTTCCGTCTGAACCTGTCGGAGCCCGAGAGAAAAACTGACCAGGACCGAACCGAACCTCTTGTTTTCCTTATTTACAGGCACGTGCAGTGAAAGATATCAAGTACAGAGAACAGACAACGTGACCGAACCCAAGGGTCATATGTTCTGTCCGGAATCCACTTCACAGGTGGATTCATCTTCAGCAGGTTTTAGTTTTTTCTTTAAGAAAGCGGCAAATCTGTACAACTGTGTTTTTTCCCCCCTAAATATTACGATATAAATAAATTGATCTTTCTAACGAGTTTGTCTTTGTCGGCTGAGTTTGATTAAACTTATTCCACTTTGAAAAAAAAACACAAAACTGAGCCTTTAGAAAGGTCAATGTGAGGTTGTGTATCAGTAGAAAGTCCACATGCAGGTCGCATGTTAATACCAGGTGTTTGTACTTCCTGTTAAAATTGAAATATTAATAGTATAAAAAATGCCAGTGTAGAATAAAACTGAAGCTGCATATTTAAAAAAAACAATCACGAACACACAGAGTCCGGAGAAGCAACAACTTAGGAATGTTCTTCCATTTTTCTTTTTAGTCCGATAAAAAGCACATTTTTGGCCTCGAGGCCGCGGAGGAGCAACGTGTTGATTCCACATGATGCTACAGTCTGTCAGTAGAAAACAGTCTCACCCTCGAATGTAAAACAAAACAACAAAAACAGCCCTCGTCATCTGAAAGGAAACAGGGAACTAAAGGCAGTGGTACACAGTCGAGCTCAAGTCGATCTGTTCTCGGCGCACAAGACGAGAGGAAGTAACACGTGTGATGTAACCGTCCCCTCCTCCTTCGTCCTTGTGGTTCAGCACAGTAAAGTAGTCCAGTGGTTAGAGGCCTGAAGACAAAAAGTCCCCTTTACAGACAAGGGTTTATTTATTTTTTTTACAGCGTGTCTTAAAGACCGAGACTTTAACGACACAGAAGGAGAAACAGTCATGGCATCCGTTTATTTCCAGGTTCAGACAATCGTCGAGCCGATCACAGTTTGATTCCCCGTGCATCTGTGATGATCATAGAGCAGAAGGAGGCGTCACAGGTGAAAACGCTCCTTCATCCTCGCATGGTTTCTTTGTCACAGACAGGAGGAGGAATGATTGGAGGTGATCGGAGCCCGAGGCCTCCCAGTGGGTGGGAGAGAGGAAGTGGTCGGGGTTGCTGGGCGGGGGGGGCTCCTTCGGGGGGACGCCCCTCACACCGAGGTCTCCGACTGCAGCCTCATCACGAACTTGTGGCTCTTTGGATCGATGAATTCCTCGCCGAGCCGCAGGAAGGGGAGCGGCGTGACCGAGACCACCAGGGAATAGTCCGAGCGTCGCAGGGAGAACACCAGCCCCTGGCGCAGGGCAGAGGTCACCGGCTCCTCGCTCACCAGGGTCCACTGGCGCCCCCTGCCATTCTGCTGCTGGTACTGCACGGAGGGGCCAGGGGAGAGGTAACGCTCCAGGAAGGCCTGTGGGAAATGAATCAGTATTAATCATTAGTGTTTGAATAACTTTTCAGACAGAAATGTCAAAACTATGCTTTTTAAATATTCAGCTTTTCTCTGTTCTATGAAAACCGATCATCAATGAGTTCTGGACTGTTGATTTGATAAAACATGGAATTTAAAGATGTCACTGGTATTTTATGGGGTTTGGTTATGTTCGGTAGTTTATATTATATATAATATATTTCATGACATTTTTAGACAAAACATTAAACCTATTAAATGAGAAAATTATCATATCAATCAATAATTAATATGATCTTCAGGCCTAATTGATTGTTAAGTATTGGCATTAGTCATTCTTCTAACTTTATAACCCTCTTGGGTCATATTAAAATTGCATTAGATCAATTATTCATTGTTTTATATTCACATCTGTATAATTAGGATTCAGGATCAAATCCTAAGGGCAGAAAATGATGAAGTTAAAGCATTAAAGTCAAATGAAAACTTGTAGAATTGAAATAAAGGTTTGATAAATTATAGTATCTCTTACCCTAAATATGAACATTGCTGATAGAGGCAGTAATAAATGTTTTAGATGAGGTCACAGTCCCACAGCAACACAACTTAAGAATAAATCGCACAACTAAATCTGATTCTTCTCCCCATCTTCATCTCAGTCCTTTCACTAGAATTTTACATCCCTCTTTAATTTCCTTTACTCTTATTGTCTATCTGTCTATCATCTAAGAATCAAAACAAACGGAACATGTGTCCGGACACGCAGCTACAGCCCCGACTGTCGTCTCGGTCCCACTGCCCACAGACTCTCACCTTGGGCGTCATGTTGTGCGTGATGCAGAACTGCAGGTGTGTGAGGATGCTCTCCATGCTGTGGAACGCCTGCTGACGGGTGGTCCGCAGATACTTCTGCATGGCCCGCGCCATCGGAGCGAAGATGGCCTGAGCCGCCTCCCGAGGATCCATCACCTCTCTCGGGTGTTTGGGCGACGATGTGACCTCGTCCTCGTGGAGACGCTTGATGTGCGTGAAGGCTTCTTCCACCGCCACCACCAACCTGAAGAGTTAGAGAGTCGGATCAGCATCAGCTTTATTCAGTGTTGTCCACAGAAATCATCAAGTTCTGGTGTGAGACAAAGAACTGGATTTCATGTCACAACTGCAGCTGAAACTGTGAGTTCTCCGTGTCTGTGTAGACGGTGAACACACAGTCCGCTGGATTCTGACCTGGCCTTGCGTTTGCGGAGCCTGCGATCCATCTCCGCCTCTTCGTAGTAAAACTCGTTGTGGGAGTTGTCTCTCCTCCGGGCAGCAGCTGCGATCATGGCCCGGGACTGACCCGTGGAGTTGTTGGTGGTGTTTTCTACAAGACAACAACAGCAGTGAGAAGAATTAGTGGATGAGCATTCCAGGTATTAAGCTGAAGAGGAAACCGATGTTGGAAAATGAAACTCCTGCAGATCAGAGTCATAAAACCGGTAAATGAAATGAGTCATGGAGGAGAGAACCGGCGTCAGAGCCGTCGGGAGGTTGTATTTACCATCCAGGGAGTAAACCTTGAAGCCGGTCATCTTCTTGGACAGGATGGACTTGGGCAGGTTGAGCAGCGCTGGGTTGTAGACGGGGAAGTCGCTGTAATAACGGTCCAACACCCACACAGCTGCTCGCTGGATACTACAACACAGAGAGGAGGGGCCATTTAAATACAAGACAAGAACACTAATCAAAAATCTCCTCTATCTCAAACACTTTTTTAAAATCAAAAACCACAGGGTGGGTAGAAAAGGAGGATTTGAACCAGTTTCCAGGATCAGTGTCACCAACCTGAGGTGGCCCACGTTGTAGAACTTGCTGGTTCCGTCCGTGCTGCGGACCACCTTCAGGCAGAAGGCCGGCTGCAGGTGTCGGACCTCCAGCAGCACCAGAGCCAGGTACTGGATGAAGAGCAGAGCGTCCACCAGCGAGGCAGCGTACTCCACTATCCCCCTGTAGTCCCGCTCCCTGGGCTCCAGCACCCGCACGCCATAGAACAGCCAGTACGACGCCACGAACAGGAACACCAGCACCATCAGCAGGCAGCGGAAGACGAAGAAGCGCGGCAGGGTGGCGCGGGGGGGCCGGAGGAACAGCGCCCAGGACGAGATGAGCAGGACCAGGAGCTTGAAGGCCAGGGAGACGTAGAGGCCTTCGCAGGGCGTGCCGCAGGGCTCGAGGGCGTCACGCCACAGGACCTGCGGCAGGATGAGGAAGGCTAAAGGCGTGACGAGGGCGAAGAAGCTCAGGCAGCCTCCCAGAATCGGGCCGACAAAACGCTTGCACTCCAGCGGAGTCGTTTCCTCCAGATCTTTGGAGAGGCGCGTCAGGTCCTCGTTTGAGATGCTGTGCTCCGACGTGCCGGTGACGACCGTGGTGGTTTCTCCCCAGTTATCATCCTGTCAGGGAAGAGAGAAACGATCAGCTTTTACAAGATTATGTTTGGTCATTTTACCTGATCAAATTATTGAGTTATTATTTTTATGAGTAATTTAATCAATTAGTTAATCAACAGCAAATTGACCCACAATTATTTGATAATCAAACAGATATTGAGAACAAAATTGTGGTTGTTTAATTTTCTGTTGATCGAGAGATAAATGTATCGGCCCTAAAGTCGAGAAAACACTCAAAAGCAACAGACGGCGACATGTTGGTTAAATCTAAAGACAAAATCCTCTCGACTATTTAAAGAAAGACGCCTCCTCACTTCATGTAGGAAACAAAAACACTGGGACCTCCGGCTCCTTGATGAAGAGACGCCTCTTCACTTTAAATACTACGTCTTACATCTAATATCTTAAGACTCAGTCACACAAGTGTCAACAGCTGCTCTTCATCCAGCGACTGACAGACGAGAGGAGAAATGATTGACGGCTCCTGAGAGAAACTCCTCAGAGGAGAATAACAAGGGATCCACATTTACGTGAGTATAAATAGATGTAACTCTGGTAATGACAGATGTTTATTGATTCAGTTGTTGTGGTTGTAATAAGCGTTGATTCCTAAGATGTCTTTATCGAACCCTTATGACAAAGAAAAGCAACTTAGGTTTGATATTTTACAGTTTAACCATAAACTTTATAATAAACTATCTATAAATAAAAAGAAAACACAAATATTTAGAACTTGAATAAAGAATTGAAAGAATGTAAATCTTTTCTGTAGTTGATATCTCTGTGAAAGACTCACATCAGCCAATTCTTTAGTTGTCATTTCTACAATCACTGCAGGTCTGTGATGTTGGTCTTTGCTTTACCGATCCTGAGTAGATGCATCTTTAAAACATACATGATCGTGATAAAAACAAAAAGACTGACCCTGTCATCTCCGCGGGTCGACTCTGCGTCGAGCAGCGGCTCCCCGGGCGTCTGGATGGTGACGGACTTGTCTCCTCGACTGCTGCCGTCTCGACTTTTAGAGCGATGACGATCCCTGCGATCCCTGGAACACACACACACAAAGACTTGAACAAACTTCTTCCTGGTTCCCACGTCCTCATACTTCTGTCTTGAATCATTATTATTATTATTGTATTTTTATTGACTTTTGGACCTTGTAGATATATCCACAGCAACGTAGCCCAACTTTCTGAACGTGAATAAATTGGATGTCTGTCACCACGGCAGCAAGAGAAAGATGATGTTTAACTAAAGTTGTGTGACCCACCTGTGCTTGCGGGAGCTTCGGGAGTGGGAGGACTTGTATGAGTAGCCCGAGTACTGCGACTCGTTGTCCATGTCTCGGGTCGGCGGCGAGCAGACTTTGCGAATACCGCCTCCTCCGCCTCCGCCCGTGCCGCGCTGCTCGCCGACTCCTCCCAGCTGGCTCTTGCGCTCGGCGATGGACTTGGTGGAGAGAGCCAGGGGCAGCTTGAGCAGGTCAACCTTGCTCCTGAGGGAATCTATCTTGGAGGCCGATGGGGAGGGAGCAGGAGAAGGGAGGCGGGAGGGCGGGGGAGGCCACGGAGAGGAGGAGATGAGGAGGAGAAGAGGGATGGGAGAGGACGGCGGGTAGGAGAGTCACAGCAGGGGAGAGCGGAGGTGGCCGTGATCTGGAAGAGAAAATAAAACTTTTGGTCAAAACTTTGGGGGAAACTGTGACTTCACATCGGAATCTGCTGTGGATCACGTTACATGTTTATTTCCTCTGCTCCACATCATGGTACTAACATGCAACACAACATGTCTCAACTTCAACCAAATTTCAGTCACCCCCCAGTATCGATATCAATAATCCACATCGGTCAGGCTCTACTTTATATTGAGAGTCTGTGTGTGTGGTTGGGGATCAAACCTCTCACCCTGAACCACAGAGCAGTGATGCGTCGACCACGTGTCACTAGAACACATTGAACTGAGCCTCTAGCCTCAGCTGCGTGTTCTGACATCACTTCCTCCTCCAGGTCTCAGTCGAGGATCATCATCACTCGACTGTACCTCCTCTCACCCCGGACACGAACTGGAGCCGCCGGCAGCTCGGACACAATGGCGGCCATATTGGATTACTGTGTTTTCACAAAACTTGTTTGCCCTCTCCCTCCCACTCGCCGTCTCACATTCCCTCCCGCACTCCCCTCGTCCCCCGGGAAACGAGGGCCTCTCCGCTGCCATGGCGATGAAAGAGGGCGTTCAGCTGGAGGGGGATTGGAGGTTGACAGTTGCCGTGGAAACCTGACCTCGCGCCGCCCTCTGCCACTCGGTTCCCCACGTTGCCGAAAAATCACCAAAATAAAAGTGTAGGCATGACGGATGTTGGACTGTCATGCGCTGGTTAATTGATGAAGGGGGGCGTGGCTCGCCGTCTTAGACTGGACCTCTGTGGGAAACGAAGGGGGACGGTCGCTGCCATCGCCGTCTTTACAGCCTCCTGATTTCACTTCATGTGGCTTTTATGCTCCAGCTCCGCCATTGTCCTCAAAATCCACTTCCCTTCAAGCCAAATACTGGACGACAGCGAGTCAGTCTGTGGGTTTCTGTAAGTTTATCCACATCACAGAAACCGGTCCCTCCTTTGTTTCAAACTCTTTCACTCATATTTCTTTCCCAATAGGAAAGGTCCCTCGTCCAGTCTCTAAATTCACTAACTTTTACCAGACCGGGGCAGATTCTGCAGCCCTGCAGCCATGTGTAAAATCTCCACAACATACGTAGTCCAAACCACAAAACTCCGATGACTAACTAGCCTCTTCCTGGTGCATCATCGTGAGCCTTTCTTCTTCTGTAACGTTACGTTCTGCTCTTACATAAGAGGAACATACAGAAAACTACAGTGGAGGAGTCAGAGCACAAAAGCTTATTCGAGACGAGGCAGAATTGCAGCACTTTACTCTGAAAAAGCTCATTAAGCAAAGTCAAGATCCGCACTCAGAGCGCCGGAAAAGCTTTCAAGCGTTGACAGAACCCGTCGTTTCACAGATTCACTCGGAGGAGCAGAGTTAAGTGGCGTTTCCCTGCAAGGAACACGTGGAGAGAGAGCGAGAGAGAGAGCAGGGAATGAGACGAAGATTCCCACACAATCCACATATTTTCAACTAGACTGAATCTAAACAGTGTTTTTAATCCACTGGTTGTGGGAGTTTGGCTGGAACTTGTCCTCAAAGACAGAAGTGTTGGCAAAAATAACAATCTGAAGTCATCGGGCTTTATGTTCAGCACGCCATCTTTAAAAACAACAATTACAGTCATACTGTCCCTTTATAAACGCAGGACTCCTCACCCGTGAAGATCCTACATGAAACTCAGACGAGGGTTTTTCTTCACATCGTTGTGACTCTTACATCTGGCTCATCTTCTCTCTGCGTCTTTAGCGGCTTCACGACACACACACACACACACACTGCAACCGAAGCCACTCAGAGACCATATGTAAAAGCCTCAGAGAGCAATTAAAGCAGGCCAGGAATAGACGTCTAAATCCCAGCTCGTGATCGCTGAAGGTGCAAGACTGAGCAAATACTGCGGTGATAACTCGAGCGTTTGTTGTGGCCGCGGCACATGAAGGAAAAGTCGGGTTTATCAGCCGCAATGTGCTCAGTAGATTTCAGATTAAACCACACATTAGGTTTCCAGCTGGACCTTTGTAGCCCGATGGTGGCAAGTAAGGTCACAGGTGAGATACTAGAACAATGGGCAAAGGTTTAGGATCCACCCGTAAACTACGTTTCCCACAATGCCTCTTGACGTCGCACTGAGATGAGACAAACCTTTAAGTTTCTTTAAGTGTGTGTATGGAAATATAAACTGACCTCAGGACAAAGTTACATTAGTGTCACATTAACTCACTGAAATAATAAAATACTGAACATAAAACACGGCTATTTAACTCGTTTTGGATTGTTTACATATAAAACTTTGCATTGCATTCTGGGCCTTTGAGGTCTCCGCAGTCCACGGTTGCAGAACATCACTTCAAACCGGAGGCTTCACATCTAAACTCGTCCTCCTTTGTTCTAATGAGCCGACATTAACGTTGACCTTTAAGATGATGACGTCCATGTTTGTCCTGTTATTCAGATAATGAGACGCACATGTTAACCTATGAAAAATACCTCAACAGACGGTTTGTCTTTTAAAAGTGGAGCCGACACGAAGCTTCGTGATCTTCAGAAGAAACAAAAGCTTGAACCTGGCTCAGTTTACAAGAGCTGGAATGTTTTAAAAATCACAATAAACTCGTACATTTACCTCCATGATGATAAAAATACCTTAGTGTTATTGTCAGGTATGCTGGCTATAAACTTTTTTCCTACCTCTGAAAGAAAATCGTATATACTTTAATAAGAAAATTGTTAATTTAACTTAAAGCCTAAATCTTAAACTGTAAAAATCAAACATAAAACATAATCACAGCTTCCGGTCGACGTCTTCCCCCACACGTCTCCTCCTCATCATTGTCCTGGACCCTGACACTTATGAAACGAACCCGCCTGTTAACCCGTCTCTCTTTCTATCGGCGTGAATACAGCCGCCGAACACTCGATCCACAAACAGGTGTGGTCCAGTGGTGACACGTCTAAGGTTTCCTATTCATCCCAGTGTCCTATGTCCCAGTTAATGAGCCACACCGTCACCCTGCTCGTCTCACCGGCCTCGGTCTGCAGCGCTCGACTGTTCACGTCTGAGAGCCGAAGCCTGTTCCGCAAAACGAAAACATAACCTGTTGTTGTTCTCGGCTTTTCCATAATCTTCTTCCCAGAATGCACAGGTTCATTTCTTTCCTCACCATTGTTTCCGGGGGCGGCCATTGTTAACCAAACAGTAGAGTGATTCTTCAGGTTAATTCAGGATTTAAAGACGAAAAAACACACACACACACACACACACACACACACACACACACACACACACACACACACACACACACACACACACACACACACACACACACACACACACACACATACATACATCATTAATTTCTTACAGCCCTGCTTCAAAGTCTGACTTCTGAAAATCAAAAGATAAAAAGCAGGAGAGTGACCCTTGTTCACTTGGGTCCTGAGTGAACTGGACAACAGGCCGAGCAGTAATCTGTGTGTGTGTGTGTGGTCTGAGATTAAACAGTAAGGATGTGGGGCTTCAGGGCTACTTGGGCCACGGCTGGACGGTTTTTATGGCTCCAGCCAAAGGGGAGTGTGGAACCGTTTCAGTGCAGCCGACAGAACACGTTCACCCGGAAGGAACTCTATTTTTAATCAGACAGTTGCTGCTGCCAGAGGAGATTGTAAAATACCACTTGGAAAAAGTAGCTTTGCAAACTTTGCCTTTTTTTTAAATCGAGCAGCACAAACAAGGGACATAACAACTAAATTACATTTTTTTATGTAATCGTTCACATGCTTTTGCTCGATACACTCATGTCTTAATATTAATATTCTATATATTATCTATATTACCACCAGTAGCTCAAGCTCATCACTTGTGGATGATCTGATTGCCTCTATATTTGTGCCAATGCTGTAAATGTTTGTGTCATTGTGTTTCGTGTGTAATTGTCCCCGTTTAGCTCCATTCTATTAGGTTATCGTACCTGTATTTATTCTGTACTTTGTGGATCAATGAAGTATCGTCTTATCTCATCGTGTTTTACGAATCATTTGTACTTTTGTGCCTTTGCAAGTGTAATTCTGTGTTTTATTACATGTGTATGTGTCATTTGTATGTTTTACCGTCAACCTGCAGATGAAACATAGCCTGCATGGCTAAATCTGAATAAAGTACACGTGTTAATTAATGTGCATGGTCCCTTTAAAATAAACAAACATCAGACCCCTTCTCCTGCCAGTGTGTAACAAGCCACCAATGAAACCTTGTACAATTTTCTGACAATATAACACAATTTGTTTTTTTAATCAATATCTTATCTGCACATGAGATCGCTCTGGAGGAGGCAACTAAATCCCTGAGGTTGGATTATTTTACCAAACCTAAATATAATCTAACTTCCAAGAAATACTACAGAGGACATGTCCTCAGTGAAACAAAGCACTAGTAGAAATTAGAGCCATGCATCATTTTAGTCATTGCAGTATAACTTGGTGCAAACATGTTTTTCAGATTCTTTATCTTATTTTCCTATTTTCTTGATCTGATATTACTTCATATTGTTATTTCTTAATCTGAGTGATTTAAGAAGTTTGGTAAATGTTGTGAAACAAAGTTTTTAAAATCCTACAATATCAAAACTCAATCATGATTTTAGCTTTTAAATGAATATTCATATATTTGCGAGACTGTTTTACCCTTGGACAATGAAGTCATAAAATCTAACTTAAGAAGATAAAACAACTGTTCTGCTTCATCTGACTGAATCTTTAACGGTTCCTCATTTCACGATGCATTAATATCCACGTCTCTATCCCCAAATCTAAAACAGCCAAGATGTTGTTTTTAAATCCGAGCCGATGAAACCAAAAATCAATCAGGAATCCTGCCACAAACGTGCAGCTGGAGGCGCGCGGCGTCTGAAACGAGCAGATGCAGATTTCTTCACAGCCGCTGTTTGTCCCAAAGGCAAAAAGAAATCAAGCTGTCACCAAACATTTCCAGCCGCTGGCAGCGAGTTGGCAGCTGTCAGGGCGGAGGAGCAATCTGGGCCAACTCTGAAATGACCAGCTCCGTTCAGCCGCCTTTTGAGACCTGATATACCAACTGTGAAAATAAGCGTGCACACACCCGGCCTGCAGCAGGAGAGCAGGCTCGTCAGAGTACCAGGGCCACACACACACACACACACACACACACACACACACACACACACACACACACACACACACACACACACACACACACACACACACACACACACACACACACACACACACACACACACACACACACACACACACACACACACACACACACACACACACACACTGCTGCCTGCGACGACATCGGTAAAAAAAACCAGCGAAAAACAAGACAACTGTCGGCCCTCGTGCACACATGGCCGGCAAACCAGAGCAGGTGTGTGTGCGTGTGTGTGTGTGTTTGTGTGTTTGTGTGTGTCTGTAGAAATCCAACAGGGTGTGGTTGAATCAACAAGCCTTTCTTCTGCTGGGTGCTGGGATTCAAAGAGACGCCGGCACACAAGCTGCTCTCGTATCCAAACACAGTGTTTCGCAGGGACAGGAAGTGGCCCAACGAGCGGAGATTAGACTGATGTGGTTTGGGATAAAAGACTCGATGAAGCCACAGACTCACATCCGCCTCCAACGACTTGACCATCACACATGAGCTTCCTATTGATTCATCTGCCTAATATCAGGGAACAGTGAAAGTTGACTTCTTCTAACCGCTTCTCTTGTCTGTTTTTAAATGTGCTTTTATAAATGAACAAGAACACCAGTTGATATTCACACCGGAGAAGCTGGAACCAGTTTAAAAAAGGTGTTGGCATTAGCTGAGCTGCTTTCAGAGCGTTGGACATTTTCCAGTCACAGAGTTAAACGTTGGATTGAGCTCATGTGAGAATTCAGCAGGAGAAAGTCTGAGAAATCACAGCGAGCGAGTTGTTGACGTTTCGATCACAAGACGATCGTGAAACTGGGAGATTTTCCAGAGTTGATGTCTGAAATCGGCTTTGGAAACAGTCCTGGCTGAATAATTTAAGAATGATCTATTAAATAATCAATTAATTAATTATTTAAGCTCTCAACACATTCAAGGATCACAAGTTTACATATTTTCCTACTTACGTAACCTTTGACAGTTGTATCTAGTGATGTAAACCTTCCCTGGGTCATTTTCCTCGGTTTCACATTTCTACTGTCGCCCTGATGTAATGTAGACACATCTACTGTTCTTGCTTAAAGCATTTCAACACAACAACAACAAACACACAACAAGTCTCTTAAGGAAACGTGTCCCACTCACTGATGTGTCAGACTGTCCACACACTGGGATCAGACATCGTCAGAGTTGTTGATTTGATATTTTTGCTGTTTCTTTAAATGTCTTATGAGCTTTACACTGTTTGACACGACATCTTTAGAAGACGCCACCTTGTGTTTTCAAAGCTCTGACAATCATTTCGTGTTTTTTGATATTTCATAGACGACCTGAGTTTAATGCCTAACGTCCAGATGTAATCATTAGCTGCAGTCCTGTCCGACTTCGCCCTTCGACAATGTCAGACGTCTGATTTCAGTTTGTTGTGTGACGGGAATAACTTAATAAAAACACGTCTTATGGATGAATATAGAAAACTCACATTGTTATTCTCACAGGAAACTAAACCTTCACAGGGAAGCAGATGTACAAACTTGTTGTTTCTTTATCTTCTGCGATATCAACATAAAGAAGTAAACTGAAACTCAACCAGTTTAATAACCACTCAAACGGAAGAATTTATGTTTTTATATCTGTTGGCTTCACAAAATAAGAAGCGTGGATGAATTTTTCTAACATCTTATAGATTAATAAATAGATAAAACTGGAGTTTCACCATTACTGGGTGTTATAAGTTTACTAATTAAAATAAATAATTCAAAAATGGTTATTTCCGAGCCACTGAAACCTTGATACCTGAACATGTATACTTGTGTTTATTCATTTCTTATAGTGTCACTGTGATATCAATGTTACAGCCACTGGACTTCACAGCATTTATGCAACATGTTATAACTCTTATGTGTATAAATAGTATTAAACAGTTTATCTCCTATAGAATGAAGAGCTAACAGACTGTGGTTGTTTCCAAAGTCCTCGGTGGAGCAGAGGGAAACAACCAGGCCCAACATTTCCTCTGTTTCCCTGAGAATCTGTGCGTAAAGACCCCCCCACTCTGACTCAGTGCATCTGTGGGAACACGGATCAACAGTCAGTCTGCATTAATAATTCAAAACACACGCACAAAGGGGCCTCGAACCCACCGGGACCCACTGCGAGGAGCCGGGGCCGGAGCGAGGGAGCGAGGAGCGACCCGCACACCGGGAACAGGAGGCTGCTGGAGGGGGCGCAGGACAATGGGAGACTCCCAGGCCCCGGCGGCTCGCGTCCTGATGCCAAACCAGCCCCAAATGCTGGCTCGCTCTTCCTCCTCCTCGCTCCTCTTCCTCACGGTAAATGAATGGACGCTCTCGCCTTCCCACCGAGGAGGGGATCGAACCGCGTCGGGCCTAGGGAGCGACCTGGACGCGCTCGTTCCTCCCAGACGCATCCCTCCCGGAGCCCAGACGCCGAAACCACCGGGATTCGGGACGGAATCAAAAAACCCTCCGGTAGTTTTTTTCCCCCGAAAGCCCTAAACCTCCCTCCCGTGTTTGAGTTCGATGCCCGGCGCTACGTGGCCTCCGGGAACAACAATAGAGCCGACGAGGGTCCCGAACTTCGCTGTGGTTTCAAAAAAAAACACGGCGACCATCGCGTCCTCTCGACTATTGTTTGTGGAAACCGGAGCCGAGCTGCGGCCGCTGCGTGCCCGCGTCTCCGGCTCCTCACGCGGCCACACAACCGCCCGACACCCGCAGACATTTACCACACATTTTTAAAAACACACACACAGAAAAACATAACACAACACCACTTACTTATTCCGGATCGTCCATTCAGGTAATTTTTCTCACTTTCCACTTTCTTTCCTCCACTCAGCCGTAGCGTCGCGCGCCCCGCCTCCGCTCCTGGTTTGGCCCCGCCTCTGGTGGCTCCCCCCCCCCCCCCGGGGGACAGGAGGGCCTGTGGAGCCGTGCGTGTGTGTGTCTGTCTGTGTGCGTGTGTGTGTGTGTGAGAGACACTGGACAGTATCATGGCACTAAGTGGCTCCCTCCTGGCTCATAAATCTGCAGATTGAGACAAAAGGAAAAATTCACCAGAACCATCTTCATCTTCATCATCTTCATCATCATCAGATATCTTTTAGACACAGACTTGATTTAATGAGACTGTAAATAAACTTTTATGTAAAATAAACATTCTTGTTTTCCTCTATTTGTTCAAACGGTTATTTTATCTTCTGTATGTAGTTATTTGTTGTTTTTTTCACACTACATTTCTATATATTTTAATACGTATATAAATACATATACACACATATATAGACATGATACCTGAGTGTGATGACAATAAAGATGTTTGAATCTTTGAATGTTGATCAGCAAAAATTGTTTTTAAGCTAAAAACAAGTGTTTTTTTAATGTAATTGTCTTTTAACGCAGCTGGTCTGAACACAATTGTCTCTTTAGAGTCCCATTAAATCCACTCAGTATTTAAAAGACACTTATATATTTAAAAAAAACACTTCTTTAGCCAAATTAATCTTCAATAAAGTTGTTTTTTGATGCTGTGATCTATGATAGATTTAGTCCAGTGATCCAAAGGTTGGAATCCACTGATCTATGATGCATGAAGCTGAACAGCGTCACAATAAACAACCTTTTTGAAAGCGTATTTAGAATGAATAAATGAAATCAATGTCACAAAGCACTTGTGTCCTGCTGTCTGTTTCTTTTTTTATGATATAACTTAATAACTGCTAGTTTAATGGTTCATTTAAAGTACTTCAAATCTTTAGTCCTGGCTCTCGAGCAGTAGATCATGAATCCAATTCAACTGAGTGTTTGTTAATGTGACAACTTCTGAGCTGCATTAGTGGCACATGAAAAAAATCCAGTACCTTTGCTTCACTTTACCATTTTTATTTCATGACTTATGTCAATAAGGAAATGTTTATAAGAGCAAACTGATGATTGAGAGACTATATTATTTTTCATTGTGGAAACAGAACTTAGCAGCTTCCCTCCTGCTTATTCTCTGTGAAATGAGAGTATCAACCTTACAGTGATCTGACAAAGACGAGTTGACCCAAATAAAAAGATAAGCAGAGGTCATATTATCCTTTTATTTTCATGGAGTGGAGCGAGTCCAGTTCATGAGCTCTTCATTCAAGACAATAAACTTAATGCTTTAAAGTCAAACCACCAAGAAATAAAAACTGGAAAAGAAGCGATGTTTATTTCTTCATCAAGGCATCACAATTGGTCATCGATTCCAGCCATTAAATGAACATCCATCAACACAATAAAAAAACCCTTGCGTGTTGTCACAATTTTTCAGAAGTTAAAAAGAAACCTTGTGAGAAGACGAGTGCACAGCCAGAGTACCGACACATGTTCAGTGTCAAAGCATTGAACGCATCTGACCGGATGTTGAAGATTTCAGCAGCCGATCGATGCGAAGTCAAACGTTTTTCGGTCTCGTCGGACTCTTCTCCAGACAAATATCACAATATGTGAAACCGCAGTGGGTTGAAAACCACTCGCATGTGTATTTTTTATACGTGCTGGGATTGAACAATATAAATTAGTTACGACATTTTTTTCCCAGGTTCTAGAACTTATTAAAACAAAACAGCTCGCCGTACGTTTCCAGATTTTGCAAAACAAAAAATTTAATGTTTCTACTTGTTCACTGACTCACAAAGTGGTTTGTTATCATTAGAACTGAGTGATATTTTAACTACATGACAGAGAAGACAGCTACAGTAGTGCACCATCGCAATCCTCATATAAAGCTCACTCACACTCTTACAAATAATCGTACACACTCACCCACGCAGTCAATTGTGGACACTCACTCACATTTACATATTCACAATCATACACACACACGCACAAAATAATCCTTAATGTTTAGTGTCTATCACATGACACAGTAAACAAAACATTCTTTGACAGTAAAAAGAAAAAGAAACTAAAATAAAAGAAATATAAACATCTTTTCCACTGGCAGGGTCCTCTGGTGCCTGACCAGCGTCTTCTAACCCTGATGAGTCCAGATCCATCCAGGCCAATCTAGTCCGGTCCAGTCCCCATCTCGCTCCTCGGAGGAGCGAGTCTTTAACCACGGAGTCGTCATCGTCGTCGTCTAATAACCCCCCCCCACACCCACACCCCAACCCTCCCCAGCTGCTGTGTGTCACCTGTGTGTACCTAACCGTTGTGTGTTTTGAAGAAAATGTCCTGTCAATGTCTGATGTAAAAGTAAAAGAAGTAGTAAATCGTAGAAGTAGTAGTGGTCGTGGGCCTGCGTCGCCTCGGCGTGGATCAGTAGGTGGCGTTGGCGGGTTCCCTCCCCGAGCTGAAGAGTATGTCGGCCTTCGCGCTGATGAAGTACGTCAGAAGGAGGGACGTCACCAAAATGCCGACGCCGACACCCAACGTCAACATCTGGAGGAGGTGAAGGAAAGTTTTTAATGTAAAAAGGTTAAAATGATCAGATCACTGGTTATTTTCCCACCAAAAATCCATAAATACTGAAAAGATTTATTCAATTCCCAGACAACCTCTTTGTTTACCCCTACAGGAATTTATTTCGATATTTGTTTATCCACTTTCTTCAGCCACTATTTCTCTATTAGCTGCTGAATACTGGGCGGAAGCATAGACTGTAAATAAAGATGGTCGACGCGTCTCCACTTCATCCCACTATCCAGAAATTAAGCCTAAATATCTCTCACATGAACGTTTCCATCTTGCTGATACACAGGCTCGACCAATCTCGAGTCATTCTCAGCCTGTCAATCATCAAGTTTTACAGAAAGCACTTAAACAAAACATCAGTCAGATAAGAAGAACCTAAAGTGACAGAAACAATCTTAGGGGAAAGTTTAATTAACGTGTACTTTGACTTTTTTAATTTCATTCATGTCCCATCTGCAAACATGGAGGTTTATGACCTATACTGCAGCCAGCCACCAGGGGGCGATCAAGGCGCTTTTCCTTCACTTCACAGAGCATCAAGTCTTCCATCTTTTTATACAGTCTGAGAGTGTGATACCTCAAAGTAAGTAATCTGAGTATCTGTGTCTGGAGAAGGGTGGTCGTACCTCCAGTTCGTGACTTGCCACCAGGAATATGCGTCCCTTGATGGGCTTCCACCGGGACTCGGTCCACGTGGAGTAATCTTTGGAGGTGAACTGCTGCAGGTCGAACGCTGGGGACACGGCTTTGGAGAGACGGGCACTGGAGCGGACGCAGTAACCCTCCCGCTGGGTGCTGTTGGGTGGGGCCGCACCCTGAATCCACCAGTAGCTGTATATCTGAGCGAGGAGAACATAAGGATTATTTATTATTTAAATTCCTACTTATAATAATAACTGAGAGCTACCAAATTCTTTTTATTGTAATTACAGTTTCTCAGTTCAGACTTTGGTGTCACTTTGTCCTTATTTACATCTCATGGTTCCAGCTTCTATAAACTGCAGGTTTTTATTCCAGCGAATAACATTTGTTGGGCTTAAATAATTTAGTCAGAGTTAAATCTGAATACGTCCCTTTTCAAGCAAAAACATAAAATATTTACTGGTTTTAGTGTCTCTTTACCTTAAATGACAATAAATTGAAAAATTTTGGATTTTGGTCTGTTTGTAAAAGAAGAAATTCTGAAGACGTCATCTTAGATTCTGGAGACATTTCTCATTTTCTCTATTTTCTTACATAAATTAAGAAAATAATTAGTTAAAATTAGTTAGATAATGAAAATAATCATTAGATTTAGTCATTAACACTTATTCCATCTTTTTAATTTAAATAAGAGGTTAAAGTAAAAAAGTCAATCATAGCAAATCAATAAAAAGAGCGACTCCATCAGTATGTGTCTTACATGTTTGCTCTCCTTGTCCTTCTCATCCTCTCTCTGGTTCTGGCAGTTTTCCCGGGTGATGTTGATGGTGCTGCCCGTCAGGTTCGCCAGCAGAAACTGCACCAGCACGGTTGGTTCACTGGACTGCTGGATGGCGCCGACGTACAAGTTGGGCGGCCCGTTGGCTGAGAGACAGAGAGACAGGGAGACAGAGGAAATCAATGTTCTGTGTCTGGAAATGTCTCTTTCTTCACATCAGTGGGGACAAAAGTGCAAAAATAAGCAGGCGGCTTATTTGGAGTAAATAGTCCAGAGACATTAATCCAAGTAGATACAAAATAAAACATATCTGTCAATATATAAAAGTCTGTCATTAGAAATTATTAAAGGCTGCAGTTTCCTGTTCAACTGGACAATTGGTGGGATAATCTCTGGTGTCACATTCAAAGGAGAAAAGCACTAAATTAAAAACCTTCCAGGATGAATCCATTATTTTCCACAGTGGTTGAGACGCACAACATGTGGCAACTTGTCCGACCTAATCCACAACGTTTACTCAGAGCTGGCTCCAAACTAAATGACATCATGTGAAAAAAACGGCGTGGCTGCGTTTTGTTAAAACCAAACAGCAAACACTGCAAACAGCAGTTTTCATATCACAGCTCAACAACCATCATGGAAGCTTTTCTAAAAACACTGAGCTTCATTCTCTGTGTTGGGAACAGCTTTCGTTTTGTGTCCCTCCGTCCAGTTGACTGGTTGAAGCGTAGCTATGATTCGAGTCGACCACTGTTGTCCTTTGTTGGCTTCAGCTCTAGATTCTAGTTCAAACAGGATCAGCTTTCATCCCAACTTACTCAGATGACTCATGAAGTCTGAGGGGATCAGCTGCTGGAACCAGGAGTTATTGGTCCGAACAAGGAAACCATACAGCATCTGGGTCACCTGAGACAAACAAGACAGAGACGTGTCAGTGTCTTATTCTCTACACAGCTGAGAAAAGGGAAGGAGTCAAAGCAAAAGGAACAGATGAGATATTTAATATATGAACAGTGAGCTGTTAGAAGAGATTGAAACAAACGTATTAACCCTTCAAAATAAAATCAACCAGTCTTACTATCTGAGGGTCGGCCTTGATTTTGTCCAGCATGGTTTGTGATCCTCCTGCCTGCTTGTACAGAGCCCGAGCGACCAGGGTGGCCACCTCCGCCAGCGCCTGGAAGACGCAAGAGAAAATCTTTATTGGAGCTGCAACATCTGGATAACGTTCGATAAATAGCAGCATCGCAGAGAGAGAGAGCGCAAATGTTGCAAGACAGGTATTTATTTTTTAATTACATTTTTTGTAGATCAATCAATACATCGGTAATCAGTGTTAAATAGAAATACCTTCGCCCGTTCGGTGACATGTTCCAGCTGCTCCTGTGGCGTCAGATTCGGAGGGTAAGACAGGTTCATGTATTCTCCATTATCATACATGCTCTCATAGAACCTGCACACAGAACAGAAATAAATACATATCCTCAAGGTAACGGATTCTAACGTCGTGAGATTGTCACTCTGCGGCTGAAGAAACTCAGATTTACATGTTGGTGAACTCAGACTTGTGATCCTCGAGCACAACGCCAGGGATTGAGCGAGCTCGCAGGAAACGCTGGAAGGACGACGGCGGCAGAGGCTGAGAGACACCGGGCTCGTCCGGTAAGACACTTAAATTTGTAGCAGCCGCGTGCAAGTTGGCAATGAGCTCCTCCACCTGAACCAAAACATTTTAAAAGAAATTAAATTTACCCTGTAGATCATTTTTAAGCAGATTTTATATTTATTACTGTATTTAATGATAGTTCTTATGAGAAATATATATCTTTTATTACATTATTTCAATTTATTAGATTCAACTAATGATTATTATGCTGTATATTTAAATTTTCTCCAGCAGTGATGGCACGTGTGTTTCTGTAAAAACTCTAAAATAAACACAGATACAAACCTCCTTGTTGACACTGCTGTTCTTCCTGGATACAGGATCCGTGTGAAGCCAAAGTCTGGAGTCTTTACGAAGTCCCACCTGTGGGGGGAAAATTCATGAAACCGACATATTCTGTTTACTCACACGTAAACATAATGTACATCTCATAGTATTATAGTAGTGCAGGTTGATACACAGAACAGAAGTGAGTCCACAGTACACACCTGTCCAACCTCCAGTACTGAGTGAATATTGTCCAGATCCACGGCAAACTGACTGTTCTCCATCTCATACACCATCCTCGAGCTGCCGATGTAGTCGAAGGTTTCCTGAGGTCAAACAGTAAAACAAACATGAGCAAGGCCTGAAGTGAACCGACAGAAAACTAACATTTAGCGTGTTGATCAGGCAAAGTAACAACTGACCCCCTGGAAGAAGGTGTAGAGGATGGTGCGGTTGGGCGGGGCCTCCTGGGTGATGTCACGCAGAGCGTGAGCGGCCGCCAGCAGGGTGACGAACCCCGAGACTCCGCTCTCTGCTCCTGGAGCGATGTCGAAGAAAAACGACCTGCTGTCCAACTGGAGAGAAGAGGAAGAGGAGGGAACATCCATCAAGCTGAGATCATATTTAGGTACGTTAGCATCAGGGTCATGTGGAGAGTAGGGCTCTTGAGAAGGAGAAGCTTCTCCAGAAACTCACCCTGGCTGCTGCTATGACCACACTCTCCCACATCTTGTGACCCTTGGCCGTGTTATTGACTGGCCTGGTGGAGCCCCACACATTATAGTCCCCCAGTGGGTCACACACCATCTCTAAGAGACGACACAGGATAAAAAAACTCATTTAGAATTGGTTAAAAACTGACTATTTTCCTATTTAATAGAATCTTTCTTCCTGACAAAGCTGCATAGCCATTATAAAACACCATCAAATGTGTAAAGACCTGGGTTGATGCTGAAGTTGACGTCACTTCTCCTCATGCAGGTGGCTGTGTCGGTGACAGCGAACATGTGTGAGTAGAGCTCCATGGCACACAGCGGGTACTGAGGAGTGCCGTTCACAGGAAGGTTATGGTCCAAGTAACACTGCGAACAGAGAGAAGCGCACACGTCTTTGTGAGTGTTTGTTTCTAAAGCTTTGTGGAATAGTGTTTGTGTAATCCTGCTGACAAACTAACAGAAAAACAAGCAAACCAAAAGACAAACCAATGGACAGAGAGAAAACTCCTTGGCTGAAGTAACAATTGGGTCCAGCTCCCTGCTCACGGTTACGTTGGCCACAGAAACAAACGACTACCATGGGAGTAAATTTATCATTGTGACACAGCAGCCGCTTTGGGGATCCAGCCTGAAATGGTTGGTTTACAAAACAGTTTCCCTCGTCCACCCTGCCATGGAGGCAGAGACGAACCCCAAAGTTTTCAACTCGCACAAATAAACCACAACATGACGACAACCTCTGGACTAAAGAACAGAGTCACAGACCCCGTCCTTCACAAAGCAGTATGAAGGATTTTCTCGAGGCGACTTTAAATGCACAGTGCACATTATCAGTGACGAGGAACTGAAAGCTGAGATAAAGAACTGGTCATGTTGAGCTCAGTGTCGCTTGTGAAAACATTCAGCCCATGAAGGAAAAAAAGAACCACAGGCCGACTCACAGAGGAGGACATCTACATCCTGTGTAACATGACCTGCGTGTTCCTGTCACATACAGTGGAGGAGAAGCAGCAGATGATTTGTGGAGTTCAGACAAATGATCTCGACACAATGTGCCACAACATGCCCGACATGAAGGTGATCTTCAGAGCAGCTGAAACAGCTTCACTGGCATCATTCCAACTCGCGACCGCCTCTGACTTCAGATCAGATTCTGCTGCTGACCAACGTGAATAGATTTCTATTCCAAAAGCAATTTGTCTTTTTGTACAGTGGCCTGCCTCTAAGTACCAATAAGTACAAGTGGAATTAAGACCAAATACTGTATCTGCTGTCATTATTTACCTGTCGTATGACCTGAGTGTCGTTGTCGTCTTTCAGGGAGAATATGGGGAAATCAAACTCCTCGTAGGACAGCCCGTTTCCCAGAGGGTTCCACACAGTCGTATTACAATTAGCCAGGACTGGATCGTAGGTCTCTGAATAAACACCTGAGGAAAACACAGAGGAAACCTCAGCAACAGTAACACCATTGTGTGCTGTTGTGTACATAACCATTGAAATGCACATACAGGGTCTATAAAAAGTAACTGCACTATCTGGTATTTTCTATCGTGTGCATGATACAAACAGTCTATAAAGTCTTTGGAAGAAACATGAAAATGAGGCCATAAATCTTTCTTGTGGGACAAACATGTTTAACTGGTTAACACTGCTGCGTTTCAGAAATAATTCACATGACAGTAAATCTGAAACGACCACAGCGTGTGACTTCAATCACCGTGCCCTCTGGCGGGATCATAAAACTGAAATTTATCCCTGTAACTTGTGTGATACCGAAGGACGTGTCGCGGCGCGCAAATATCCACCCACCTGAGTTCTCGTTGGGACAGGTGGTGTGTGGGGAAAAGGCCTCCCTCAGGTTCGTGTTCGGTGCCACAACGGCAACGCCTGCCACCCTCCTGGAGGCGCTCTTCAGCTTCATCATTATGGATCTGTCGGGGCAGACGGACGACACAGATGAGACTGGTACACGTACAGGTCAGACGTGTCGTTCCAAGTTCACGTCCTCAAGGTCAGACAGGTTGAATTTTCAAAATCTCCTGCACATTAGTGTAACTGACAACTTCACACCCGACGGGGTTTTACTATATTTTTCATTTCAAATAGTGAAATATACCAAGTACCACAGATTTTACTAATTTTTTTTAGTCTTTAAAAGATTCTGTGTGTCCGTGTGGCACAGGGGACAGACAGGGAAACCCCTCCACAGGGTGAGACATGTTCAATTTACCTGGTGAAGAGCGGGGACTCCAGGATGACAATGTAAGGGGGATTGGGACCCGAGCTCAGGACCCAGTCCAGCTTCTCCTCCGACTCCAGCACATGAAGCACGCCCACATTACCCGACAGGGACGCTAAAATCAGACATAGGAAGTGAGACATCAACGCTTGTGTGGGAAGTGGAACAGCTGTGTCAGATGAAAACCACTGTTACAGCTTCAGAATCTGAAATATCGTATTGATCCTCAGGGGTAAGAGGGTTTCATTACATTACAAGAATAGAAATATATAGAGACCCAGGGAATTATAGTCAATAGGAATAGAATATCAAAGAAGTATGTTAAAAATATGTGATTTGTATGTAGAAAGAAATTAAATATATATATGGCAAATATATACAACAGCAATCATAAGGTACATTTAAATAAATCATGGTCTAAATGTGCTGTCAGGATAAAGAAGTCCAGGGTCAGTCAGTCTCAGGGAGGAAGGGAGGAGTTGTCTGATGAAGACGAGCAGGAATTATCTCCTGTGACGCTCTGCGGTGGATCTCAGTGAAATTAGTCTGAAGGTGAATATCTGTCAGTGACTTGGCTAATTCCTTTCTAACTCTCAAAGCCACAGGACTTGATTTGTTGGACTGCCTGAAGCAACCACAAAGAAAATCCTTCCCAAAAACTGCTTTAAATTCACAGTGGAGAAAACATATTACCAAAAAAAGGTGTGAGAAAGATGCTCAGAGCTCTTGAGGATACACACAGGACATTTAAGAGACTATGACAAACACTTAGTCAGATTCTGCTTGGAGACTCATCGTGACGAGGAACAGAAACAGTGAATGTTACTCACACTGGCAGCCGATTTGATGCGTTGCGTTGAGCAGTCGCACACACGAGACAGTGTAATTGAGATTCACATAAATCTTCTTGTCCACAGAATTACAGCCGACACCTGCAAAGACGAAAAGTCACTTTAACAGCTGCACGAGAGGAACCGTTTGACGTTCGGGGAAAAATCAATGAAACACGGTTAAAACTGGAATGTCTGCCTGAAATTAGCAGAATTTATCTGTTTACAAAACCGCAAGTGAAAGTTGTATCTTTCCTCTCTCACTCGTAACAACACACATTTCTAATATTTGGATCAGACGTGGTTTATGTGGGATTTCTTTCCTGATTTAAAAAGGAGAGAATGGCTTTAAACCAGTGAACCTGATTTACAGCCTCGGTGCAAAGCTGACGTGTCAGTACACATTGATATCTGACCTCCATTACCTCCAGGTTTATGGTTTTGTGCCAGACCGTGACCTCTGACATCCCAGTGAAGAAGAGAAAGAGAAATGACTCTGACCTGACTTGATAATCAGTTTGAAAAGACGACTGGAACTCGTATTTAATGGTGTGTTATATTGTGTAAAACATTTAAATAGTTTCTAAATACATTACAAATTAAGATTTTATGAACATAACATTTGATAAATGAATAAAATCTAAATTGGGAACGAGGAAACCAGCAGACTGAGATCTCTGGATCAGGTTCTAACAACCACATCAGAGAACCACTTATAAAACATTAAACAGTTGTCCAGAGGGCCTTTTGCAGACTTTCTGCAGGTTATGATTTTGTCTGTGTTTGTCTGTTCAGCAGGATTACGCAAGAAGTACTGGACAACTTTCCAGGAAACTTTGCGTAAGGCTGTGGTGCGGGACCAGAAAGAATCCATTCCATTTTGGACCAGAACCGAATCCAGGGGGCGGAGGGAGTTTTGCAACATTTCCGTTCATTTCTCAGGGAGTGATTCATGGATCTTGATGAAAAACATTAGACATGTTTAGAGAACTGATATTTATGAGTGTGAGCAAATAAAAAATCAGGATCTAGTGACTTTGTATGTGCTTTTATAAAAGGGGGCAGTCCGAGGTATGTGCTCTCAGTTCATAAAGTTGTTCAAATGAGCTCCACCTCAACCAGGAGAAACATTAAAATGGTGCCTACGTATTAAAGTATCAGTAATAATATTTCAATCATATAAAACACTGGATATACAACTCTCTAAAAGGGCCCATTCTGAGCAACTTTACACTAAAACACAGTTGTCATGTACTTCAAGTCAAACCTTGAATGCAGGACTTTTACTTGCAGTGTATTATTTATATTTGTTGTCAAGTAGTAGAAGCTAGTTCTTCCTCTACTGCGTTTTAAATCCGTAAGTTTCTTCACAACTTGGCACCAAATACATTTTACCAACTGTATAAAAACTAATTCTGATCAAAGTATTGAAGTTACAGCTGCCTGTTCCATTCTAATAAACTTATACATGAGATAAGATAATAATCCTTTATTAGTCCCACGATGGGGAAATGTGCAATAATACAGCAGCAACATTAAGCAACTCTTAATACTTAAGAGTAAGGAATAAAGAAAATATAGATGAATGGAATAAAAACTAATATAAACAGTTTAAACAATAGAAAGATATGAGCAGTTTGAGATTATTTGCAGTGACTGGATTGCACATGAACCTTTGTATTAAGTTAAATCAGAGTTAAAGTGTTGCTGAATTCACCAGGAAACCCTGAAGACGTGGGGGGGGGGGGCGACTTTACTGGAGCATAACTTGAAATCTGAGTTTCCAAATAATGTAAATTTAAATTATAAACCCTGAATATGTAGGTTTGATTTGGAACGACGTAATGCCTCGAGCCCCGGGCGGGGGGGGAATCACGAGCAGTCACGCTGATGTGGAGTTGATCTCATCGGGAGGGACACACACACAAAACTCACCGGAAAGAACCAACAACCAGAAACACACAACAGTTCCCGAGCTGCCACTGGTTTATAACTGTGTTGGGATTCGTGACAGCGGCGAACTCCAGTGAGAAATTGAGCTTTTTTTTCTTCTTTTTTTTTTAAACCCAGCAATGGAGATTTTAAAGCCAGGAACCGGGGGGCTAGCCTAGCATCCGGCTAGCACAAAGAAGTCCCTGATGCTAGCTGCTAGACACACACACACACTTAGCTCAGTAACACACACACACAACACCCCCACACACACGAACACACAGCAAAGACACAACTTACCCACGAAAACACAACAAACTAGCAGATGAATAATCCACTTGTTCGAGAGCGGATCCATCTTCCTGGTTTGAAAAGCAGAGAAACACAACAGGAAGTGTCGACACGAGAAACGTCCGGGTTCCGCAGTTTGGTTCCGCTGCCGTGACAAAAAAAAATTTAAAAAAAATAAAAAGACGGACTCTTGTCAAGATGGCACCTTTTGGATTTCTGTAGTTCTTTATTTTATTTATTTAAAATTAGCTGCAGGTCATTTTAAAATCTTTACCTGGAAGAAATAGATGTATCCACCCAACTCAGTTCACATCCATTGTTTTTAATTCAACTCTCTTCTCCTCCCTGGTGACTCAGCCCTGATGCGAATATTTAATTTTCCCTTCACAACTTTTATACCCACGCATTAAACTCGCCTTCCCCCATCCTCCTCTAGTCGATCAGCCTCAGAGTAACCGCACTGGTATCAACACCACATCAGGAACAAAACCTCAGAAACCCTCATTTCCGTTTCACAAACAGGAATTTATTTTTTATTCTCCCCTCCAGAATACACAGAGCAGCGCCGCTCGCTCACATCGAGTCAATCATCTCATACAGGTCAGAAAAGGGACAGCGGTTATGTTTACAGGTTTAATACAGCCACAGCACGGAGACGATGCCGAGTAGAACAAAAAGCTTTCTGCAGGAAAGATGGTGCATGGAATTAAGATAGTTGAAAGGGTTTAAAAGGTTTTCACATCAGCGTGAGCAAACATATATATCTCTGCTTTAATTCGTCGTGTCGATTAACTATTAATTTCTACAGAGTAAGTGTGGATGTGTTTTGCTGAGCAGGTTCCTCGTCTCCGTGTCCTCTCAACGGAACTGAAGAGGACTCACGCGCAGACCGATCACATCCTTACCGATCTCCGTCACCTAGAAAATAAAGTACAGGTTAGACAATATGAAAAAACTAATATCTACCACTCAGGTATCCCTCCTTTAAGATACATGTATGCAATTTAAAGCAGTTTAAACTCGATCTTTACAAGTTTATGTTTTGGTGACACTGTCAGACGTGTAAATTAAATGATGTTTATAATCAGACCATAGTAAAGTACTGGACTACATTACATGAAGAGGTACAGTTGTATTGGATTTCATTTGACTGTACAGATGTACCTAATAAAGAGGACAGTGAGTGTAGGCTTTCATCATATAGTTCAATTAATAAGGTTTCTCTCCATTTTCACTTTGATTGTAGATGATGCTCACAAAGTAAACTATGCATTCTCCTAATTGGAAAAGCCTTTTAGGTTGAATGTTGCTGTAGATCTACCTGTGTGACCCTGCAGATCTGGCCTTTGTATGGGGGACAGTAGCAGGCTCCCGACAGAGGACACTTCTCAACAGGGCGTCCACGGTACAGGGGGACAAAAGATGCAGCGCACAGGTCAAACGGATTGTGGGGGTCGTAGTTCAGCTGGTGGGCATCTGTCAGGGTCTTCTCGCATGCAGCCAAAATCTTGCGGGTCTGAACAGCAGGGAGAGATTTAACATTATTATAGAAGATTACAAAACAGTATTGTGCTCCGTGTAAAAATGAAAACTCTTTGCTTCTGTGGATGTCGCACAACTGACCTGCTGCGCCACATCTGGCTTCGGCCCGAGCTCCAGCAGGCGGCGTGCAAAGCTCGCAGCTGTTTTGAAGTTACGCAGTTTGAAGAAGAGGTTCAGAGCCGTGCGCAACACCAGCACCATGTGGACGGGCTGGAGATTACAGTGGGTGAAGTAAGCAGCCATCTGGAAGGAAAAAAACAAACTTGGTATTGGCCCGAAAACAAACTCACAGAGGTGTAAACTTTGACAAACCAAAACCTGTGAAAATGTGTTATTGTCTGTCTCCAACAGCTCTGACTGAGTCAGAGTTTTACCTCGCACAGCCTCTTCTGCTGCTCCAAAGTGTCTTTCGGCAGCTTCTTCCTCTCGGTCTCCATAGTCAGACCCACGATGTACTCTCTGCAAATTGTGATCAGCTGTTGAGCCTGAAACACACAGAAAACCCATTCACAAAGGTGACCCATGCACATTTAATACAGTCAATGTTCATTATCCAGTATGCAGGTGCAGCGGACAGCCGCAGGCTTCTGGACTGAACTGATCACCATTCAAAGTTGGTCTGGTACTCACCTCTGCAATCTCCTGCTTGTTATCGACCACCAGCAGAGGAACCGACAACAGGATGACTCTAAAGCGCTCAACAGCTTCCTCAAAGCGCCCAGAAGTGGTCAACTGGTAGCACTGCTGCAGGCGGGAGATGAGGTCCGAGAGGCGCAGGCCCACAGCAGGCAGACCTTGCTTGGCCCCACAGTCCTAAAAAATAAACAATTTGTATATTTGCTTATTAGATTCACTAAAGGAGTACGTCCTCCCCCACAGGCAAACATCTAAACAGCTGTACCTTCCAGTTCCTCTGGGGGTGACTGCGCAGGCAAGGCAGAGAGGGCAGCCCCAGGTAACAGTTGCGGCCTCTGGACAGCGTTTGCATGAACAGTGACTTGTATGGTCCAAAGTTCACAACTCCAACCTGGTCGTGGAGCAGCTGTGGTCGAGAAGAGTGAACAGTTAGTGTCGGTATGAGGTTTAACTATAAACTTATATCCAATCAGTGGCCTCACCTCAGGCACAAATATATACTTGAATATTTAAAGAAGTAATACAAGAAAAAAAGCTAAACATCTGAAATAATCTATTGTGAACATACTCTCATGGCTGTTTCGAAAGAGGCAGCTAGGATGTGGTCCACTGGCAGCTGGGAGTTGTTGCACCACATCTGGGTCGGACTCATGCCCTTGGTTGGTGGGACAAAGAAGCCGTCTTCTGCTCCTCCACCTCCACCAGCCGGCAAGTCCTGATGTTTGGAAACGAGAGAACAACAGTGGACTAAGACAACGACAACACTGGTATGAAGATTCAGAAGTTCAGCCGCATGTTTCATTTCTTGGCAGATAGAATGTGAAGCTTGAAAACAGACAAAGCTAAGAGAAACAAGTGCTGAGGAGACCTGAGGAGAAATCTATCAGCGTTTGTCTTGTGTCTAGAGTTAACCCTGTTTTAGTCCTGGAAGGATTTGTAATGATGAGGCTCCTCTCACCAGCTCTGGAGGAAGGTCCAGGTCTTCCTCCACCTCCCAGCCTCCTCCCTCCTCTTTCACAACTCCATCCTCCCCTAATCCTTCCTGGGCGTCCATGAAGCCATCTGAGAGAGAGAGAGAGAGAGAGAGAGAGAGCAATGGAGGAAATAATTAACTGTACAATTACCCACTGACAGTTCCAGTTCAAATCTTTTTTTTGTTGAATTTACCTTCATCCAGCTGAAGTTCGGCATCCTCTCCCCAGCCCTCGCCTCCTGCAGCATCCATGTCCTGATCGGCAGCCATCTGACCTGCCTTCCCTACAACGGGGGGGGGGGGGGGGGAGAGACACTGTTCTCACTCTGGACAAGTCAACTGCCACAAGTTTCCACAACTTCCATTCAAGTAGTTCCTTTTTTATGTTTGACTAAGGATGGAAAACCTTTCTCACTGTTGTGTATTAGGTAAGTAGTTAACTGAAACCTGTCACAACTCAGCAGTTCTCTTTATAAAAAGACTGATAGTTGCTGTTGATGCAGGCATGCATATATAAATGTGTGGTGAATATATGCGGTGTATCTATATTTGCGTCTGTCAAGGCTTGTGATGTCTCACCTTTCGCTGAAATGGCTCCCTCAAAGAAGCCCTTTGATACAGTGAGCAGAGGCCAGTTGGTGTCCAGAGGGTTGATGGGTGGAGGAGGCTGCAGCAGCTGTGCATTGGGATCAACCTCAGGCACCTACAACACAAAATCCACCATCATTACATAACCAAAATTATGTATTAATACAACATGAGAGAGATTCAGAGGCTGTGGTGCACACCGGAAACTGTGTTTCAACTAAAAATAAACCTATTGCATGCATTACTTCAGACAGCATGTTATGTGTGTCCACATTATGTGAATGAAAGTACAGAGAAGGTTTTCCCAACACACCGTCTCCTTTTCTGGGTCAAAGGTCTCCTTCAGTGATTCAGCTTCTTCATCCAGCCCATGGGTGGCTGCAGTCAGGTAAGCCAGAGACTCTGCACATAACAAAAATGCACAAAATCAGTGTTGGCTCTTTGTTCCATAGTTAGAAATAATAAAAAATGACAATTTGGAAGCAGTACTGAAAGGTAAGCACATTGTTGATGTGGCAAACTATTCATTTCTTATGTTTTTCTAAAATTTGAAACAAGCATGACAACAGGGTGCTTCTCATTGGTCACATGGCACTTCAGGCCACATTGAGTTGGACAGAGAGAAGCAGATAATCAAGCTTCAATGGACAAGATTATGCGAGTAGCAAAATGGAGTGAATCTAGTTAATGGTGAACTCACTCTGTCCACAGTTCTTCAGGATGCGGACCCTCTCACTGACGTCTCCCAGGTAAAGCGCCGCCTGGTAGTGACCGCTCATGTCCTTTCTGATCTCAGCTACGCATAAAGAGAACACGGATATTAGCGTCACTGTAACATACTCAGAGACTCAAAATCCTTTTCCACCGTCTCCATCACTCACCGATCTTCATCATCTTGCGCAGCTTGGCCAGGTTGCCAGTGATGAGGTACAGGAAGGTGAGCTTGTCAAAGTTCTTGGTCCTCTGGTAGCACATTTCCACGACCTGGTGGTGACCCTGCAGCAGCGCGGCCTCACCCAGGCGCTCCCAACAGCTGCGCTCATCCAGGGCCTTGGCGGCCTCCAACGCCACCTGGAGGTATGGAGTAAAAAAAATGGATGAAGAAAGCTAAGAGTAAAGGGAGAACACAATCTTAGAGAGTAACAATATTAATAAAGAGCTAATTTTGGCTTGTGTATGCGAATATGATTAAAAGAAAAATGTTACAAAAACATTTGTTACAAAAATAATTCAGAAAAGGTTTGTCTTTATTAAACAGTTTGTCTCGCAGCAACCCACCTCAATGTTTCCACACTCCAGTGCCAAACTAAATCGTGTCTTCTCATCTTTGACAAAGTGCAGCGCCACCTCAGGGTAGCCCTTCTTCTGCAGGTAGGCAATGATGGACTGACCCACCAGCTTGGCGTTACGCACCATGTGGAGCACCTGGACAAACCATATTAGAATTATAACAGAACCAGTACACATTTGAACACACGTACTTGCTCCTCATCCTTTCACACAAACAATAATCACCACGGACCCACCTCATCATATTTGCGGTTGACCAGGGCCAGTTTGAAGCGGTACTCTGTGGGGTCAATGGTGAGGACACGTGGTCGACACTCCCTGTCCAGGCAGTAAACGCTGTTACCTCTCACACGGGTCACGTAGATCGGCAGGTCCAGAGTCCTGATGATGCCATGATCACTGCAGGAACAGGTTAGAAAATAAAAAAAATATTATAACATATAAAACATCTGCTGCTACTTATCAAGATTACAAAGTAAACATTTGCATTCTGGCTTATTCATCTACATCTCCTGTCATTCTGGTGCTAACTCTACAAGATTATTCTGTTCTACACATCTAATTTACTGATAAAAGTAAAACAGTTGAGAGTTGGGATTTGTCATCATCACAGTTAAATGGTTGAAAATATACTTATGTCAAGTGCATAGCGTGACATCAGCATTTCTCCACAGCACGTACCCAGAGGTGAGGGCATATTTGATGTGGTTGGAGGTTGTGTAGATGAAGACTCCGCTCTCATCCCAGGCTCCACTCTTCACTCGGATGTTCTCGTGAATGTTGCAGAGACTTTCCCACTTACGGTTGCAGATCATGATGGCTGCAGGATGAAAAGAGACAACGGAGATTTAGATTCAATGTTTTTTATTAAATTTATAAATCTTCAGAGATGATCAGCTTTTGAAATTTGTTTGCCAACTGAGATCTGGCTTTAGTTGTCTTTGTCCGAACAGGTTTCATATCTCAGTGAGCTAGAAATGTTCCAGAGGCTCAGATAAAGATGTTGTGTCTCTCTGATAAGTTTCCCTGTCTGTACGTGCTGATATGCATCTTATCTACTCACCGTGTTTGGCGAGTAGAGCCACGTGGCTGGTGTCGGCGCTCCACACCACGTACTTGACCTTGGCAATCTTGACGGTGGCCAGAGAGCGTTTCTGCTGCACGTCGAACAGAGTGACGCCATCGGCATCGCGCAGCAGCAGCGAGCCCGTTCCTGCGTAGAAGATTTCCTCGCAGCTTGGAACCGCGACTTTCTTCACAATTTCATTCTTCAGGTTCTTAATCAGAAGCTGCAAAGGAGAGAGAGTAAATATTAGAAAACAGACAAAAATGAAAGTTTTGCAGCCTGAATAAACTCAGGTTTTAATTTCAAAATGCTCTGTAAACCTGTAACTGGACTTACAGAGTGCATTCGGTCCAGGACTGCAAATCGGTTCCTGGCCACCCAGACTGCCGTCAGACCAGAAGACCTCTTCCCCTCCGGTGCTAAGAAGAGACAGAATTTATGTGACTTTACTCTGAATTTCATCCACATCCTGAATGACGAATAAATGACTGTTTACAAGTTGAAATTTGGAGAAAAACAGGTATAACATTTCTGATTTAATATCTTTCATTACCATCAGGGTTCTGAGAATCGCTTTCTTTGGGAATGGAGTACAGGTCATATGTGCTGTTCTCCAGATTGGTCGCCCTCTGCAGGAGGTAAAGAGTATTACATTAAACACATGGACATCTAAACATATATGCACAAATATGTAAAGTAAGTGATTAGTGTGTTTTGATTGACAGGTACTTACATTGCAGAGCAGGACAGAGTTCTCAGCTGGGTTGTAAGACATGCTGAACACTGGGAACTTGGACCCACTAGGACAAAATACATAAAACACAACATGTTAGAAAACACTCAGAATATCTCAGAAGGAAAGTGATGGTTTCACTGGATGTGAGAAACACTAGAGAGCAGCTACCTGCGCAGCTGCATGACAGCAGTGTCTTTGCTGCTGTTGAAGTCCAGCTGGCGGAGGAAACGATCCTTGACGTAGTACAGCATGTTCCCGTGCACGGCGTAGGCTGGACGCTCGCGCTCCAGCTTGAACACAATCATTCCGCTGTCATGACCTAAAGGACACAGACCCTGTTTGAGTGACATATCCACATCTGCTAACCTTTTGCTGTTAATGAACAGTGTCTTTACAATACTATCAGTGAAATACTTCTATTTTTTCTTTAGAATGCCAAGTTTATGATTTCTAGACCAGCGTCACCACTCACCAGCGGCAAACAGGTTGAGGTTTGGGTGAGCACCCAGCACCCAGAAGCGATCATGGTCCCGACGGAAGGTCTGCACTCCGGTTCTCTTGGACATGTCCCACACCCTGATGCTCTTGTCCTCAGAGTTGGACAGGATGAGCTCCTGACGCGGGTGGAAGACGGCACAGGACACATTGTTGTAGTGGCCGCGGCATGTATCCAGCTCCCATGCCTTGGATTCTGGACCGGGAGATAAAGAGACATCAGAAAAGATAAAGGATGTTAAGTAAGACATCTTTAGATGTTTGCCGTTTTAATGGATACAAGGCAGAAGTTTGTTAGAGGATGCCAACTAGTGTCTTAAAGTCTTGTGTAACAACACTCACCGTTCATTCTCCAGATCTTGACCTGCCTGTCGTCAGCTCCAGACACAATGAGAGGCATGGTGGGGTGGAAGGCTGCCCAGTTGACTCCCCTGTCGTGGCCCTGAACACGAACACACAATCTCAGCTCACAAAAATCAATCACCAGTGCTGGCAATCAATCTGAACACTTAACACTAACTGTCCTCTCTGAGAGAACATTATACCTGAATAAAAACAAACTATTACTGTCCTGTAAACAATGTTTTCAAATCTATTGAAAAATACTAATGTTTATTAAATGTACAGTATAGATTTCATAAATTGCATAAATCTCCATCCCTTTTCCACTTCATGTGGAAAGATGGAAGTGAGTCTGTGCTTGGTTGTGTCACACGTCCCCATTGTTTTCAACTATTAAAACCCAGACCTGGCAATGAATTTTAATTTCCTTAGGCTGGTCATTCCTTGACCGTGCAGAGTTAAAGCTCAGGACTCACAAATCCACAGAAAACCGTATGTGTAATTAAGAGAACTGCCCATTTTAAATAAATTAATCCCAGTTCATGGTATTTTCCGCGAACTGGACTGAAACTTGGAAGTCAGTGACCAATTGGAAAATGTCTGTACACTACTCACTTGTTTCTCTTTGCCTTTTCAGTGGAAAGGATTAATTTAATGTTTTTTTAATGTAGCTTAAGGCAGAAGATTTCTACAATAAAGTACTTTCACAAGACCATCAATTACATCATCCCTGAGCATTTCAATTCATTTTAAGAGGTTTCCACTGAGCACAAATTTCCGTCGCTCACCTGTCAAGGTTAAAAATTAACTCAAATGACAACATCTCGGGCTAAAGTAACTAAAATACATGTGAAAGTTTCTGCTCACCTCAAGGACATGCTTGACAACGGCATCCGAGGCACCGAACAAGTCGACGCCAGAGATGCCACGCACGTCCGTCTCCACAGCACCAGGAGACAGGTTCTTCTTCCTCAGACCTGGAACCAACATTCAGAGCACCACGTGCAAGAGAGGGGAGGGGGGAGGGGGGGCATATTCATTTTACACAGGGAAAAACACAAAGAGACAATACAAGTCAACAAAGCAATCAAATATGGAAAATATAATGGAAGCAGTGAAAATACAGAGGGTGATTTTAAAAAGGAAGGAAAACTGTTGGACTACTGAACACACACAGGGTGGAAAAACACCAACACAACCTCTGCTTTCTCAGTGCCCGCCAACTTGGGCCTGGGAACAATCATAGCTGGAGCAGTACCGCTGATTGGGTTAATGAATCACTGGCACACAGAAGAAAAATCACACAATTACCCGTGATTTGATTTGATTGGATAGCAGATGAAGATTCACTGATTACCTCCCAGGAACAAATTGGATCGGGGTGAAAAATAGATTTGAGAAAACACAGCTTGCGTTCATGATTCCTGCCCGTTAAATCAATGTGGTGAACAGACAGCTCAACAGCAGGGAGAGATGACACTGGGGGGGGGGGGGAATGACACTAGGAACCCATGTGCAGGTGTGGATGTTTCCAGGGAGAGCATGGGATAAGGAGGACGCAAGGAGTGCACGTGGACTTGGCTGATGAGGGTGGGGTTGGGTGGGTGGTGGCTGCCGTTGTAAAGGCGTGCTCTGATGGGGCGATGGATGTCAGAAATATGAGTTTGGAGTTTAGAGGCTCGTGCATGTTTCGGTCAGGATGCTTGAGTCACATGCAGAGTTAGATTACAGCTACAAATTAGGAAAGAAGTTGATAACAATACGGTGAATAACGCTTCAAGAAATATAAACACTGTTTTATATTTCATGTTATGTTTTCCGTAGCAGAGCCAGCTGTGCATTGAGTGCCAGGAGAAGTAGAGAAATTTAACATCAGTTCCAAGTTTAAGTCTGTAACAGATGCACTTCCAAACCAGTTAGTAACGGTTATTTTCTTTTGATGCAATGTAAAACGAGTAGTAAAATACAAAAGCAGTAAGAGTTTCCGATAAGGCAAGTATGAGAGTAAAGGGACTGTTCATTCAAAGCTAAATGGAGGCTGCTCCCAGAACACGGGTGGTTAAGCATGAAAACGGTTCATTCTGCTATGATGCCATGTGATCTAGTTCATAAAAATGGCATGGAGGGATGCAATCATGCTCAATGATAGAAAATGTAAAAGCAAAGAAATCCCAGGAGGTCAGGAGAAAGTTACAGATCCACATTGTATGCAAGAATTTGAAGGGTGATGCCAGCAAGTTAATGGTTTGGTGAGTGAGTAGACAAGCAGACGGAAGGGCAGGAAACAAGAAGCAAGAAACATCAACAACAAAAATATCAGAGCATGCAGAGGAACAGAAACACTTCTCCCATTTTCTACTCGTGACCTTTTTTAAAAATACATCTTCCACCTTTCAGAATGCTTTTTTACAGTGGCTAGTGTTTCATTCATACACTATAATATGTTCTGACATTGAAACTATGTCCCTGTCTGTCCTGAAAGGAGAAGTGTTTCTGCAAATAGCCCACAGAGATTCGTCCTCTACAAGTTGGGAGAGGCAGAAGAGCTGGTCCAGGACTTAATATTCGTCCTGTTCCAGCTTCTTCTGTGTCGTCCCTACCACTCACTACCCCCACCCCTCTTCCAAAACCCAGCCCGCCATCCTCTTGTCCACTGTCCCACAGCTCTCACCGGAGATATCCCACACTCGCACGGTCTGGTCCAGACTGGCTGACACCACCAGGTCCTCGGATGGATGGAACTGGGCGCACATCACATAGTGGTTATGGCCGGTCAGCACACTGTGGATAGAAAGGCAAAGTTTTAGAACAGAGGTTACCTTAATGTTTTGCTTCAGGGAAAATGATCAGTAAAATGCTCCCACTTAAAATATGTAAACTGATTAGTGTGTTTCTTTGATACTTCACATTAAAACACACTAATGCAAACATGACCAAAAGTAATATATAAATTTCATGAATAGCTCTGCTGAAGTACTCTGTCACATGTAAACTTACTAAATATTTAAAGTACTTCTTAACGACTAGTTACAGTGCATCTTACCAGACACAGGTCCTGGACTGCCAGTTCCAGATGCGTATAGTCTGGTCATCCGAGGCACTTAGAATCCAGGGGTAATCCTACAGAAAGGGAAATAGTTTTATTAATCAAATCATTGAAGATGGATTTTTTTACATGAGCAACAATATATTGAGTCTTTGTCACCCTGGCCCCTCGAAAGAGGTAAGAAACATGTATTTAAAGTGAAAGAATAACTTACATGGTGGAAGAAGGTAGTTCTGATGTAGTCCAAGTGTCCAAGGAGGGTGAAGAGGCAGCGCCTCAGCTTGTAGTTCCAAACCTGGTCAAAGAAGGAATATGTAGTCAGTGTATACATAACAATTCTATAGAAAAGTCATGTGATAGATGTGTGAATCCAAGCTGTAGCTGCCCTTAGTTATACGTAAGATCCAACCAGTCACGTAGTTGCACCAGCTGACGGTTTGCAGATGTTTACTTTCCTGCCTCACTGTGTGTGTCATCGCTGCAAGTCATCACCAACTTTGATAAATTCTGTGTCCTTTATTCGTCTAGTCACTATTTATGTTTATCATTTGTTTGGCTGTAACTTGAAGATGGAATTTAGCAACTTAGCTTTTAAAGCTGTAAGTGAGCTTGTTACAATAAATCAGTTATCCCTGATATTTTGGACCATACACATTCTTCACACTGAATAATAAACAACATTTTGGTGCAGATGGACTTCGCAGAAAAACACATGTATGTCAACATTTATTTCTGGTGACAGCAGCCTCACCTTAATCTTGTAATCGTCTCCTCCAGACACAAACAGAGGCTGCTGTTTGTGGAAATCAATTCCTCTGACGGGCCCTGTGGGAGAGGACACGTCAGTGAAATCACACATCCCATCAAAACTCACAGGCTGGATTATATTTGATAAATATCAATTCCTCATTGATCTTTTTTTTTTACCATCGTGCTCATCGAACTTGTCGATCAAGGTGCACATCCGATAGTCCCACAGCTGGATGACTCCGTTGTGCAAACTTGCAAGAACCCATGGCCTTTTGGGATGGAAACTCAGACCTGCAAAGTAAAACATGTGATCTTTAACATCACGTATACACAGAACAGCTGAGAGATAACCTTTCTGTACCCAATGACAAGCAAGGGAACCATGTTAACTAGTGTTAATCTTAGCTAAACACAACAGTTAGCTAGGCTATACAGCTAACTACATGTCCAGGTGCTGTCAACACGTCTACACATCAACACAATACGTGTTATAGATTCATTATCTAGAGAAAAGAGTATTTTTAATGAAACAACACGTCTCCATTTACAGGTTAAAGTTAATAAACAACCGAGCCCGGATAAACGACAGCTAGCTACCGTTAGCTGCTATGCTAACTACAGCTGGCGACGCTCTCACCTTTAACACGGGCCGACTTCGTTTCGAACTTGGTTAGCATCGTGCCGAGGCGGTTGCGGGTTTAACTCTCCGTTAAAACAAAATATGAATCCACACGAATGGGCGAGGTTGTTCCAGGACGAGGTGAAGTCACACGGCCCCGTCGCCTTCAACCATTTAGCCGATTCTGCTTCTTCTCCTGCTTCCTGACACGTAGTCCGTCCTGTCTTCCGGTTTGTGGAACAATAAAGTTGTGGAGTGAAAGACGTGACGCAGAAAGCTCCACGCCGGCTGAGCATAGAAACACAATACATAGACACGCGCTCCACAGGGGAACACGGTTAGTAATACATCTATAAACAACTATTTCTATATTTATATTCTATTCCTATTGCTGATTCCTGTATCGATTATTAATAATGAATTGACAAAGACTATTGAAAGTCATGTATCCACCACTTTGTCTATTTATAGGCTGTTCTGGAGCTTTCAATCAATATTCAAAAAGATGTATTGTCATTTCAAAACATGACATAATGCATGAGAGGGAATGATATGAAGAATAAGCTGTGATGTGATCATAGGCGAACATGCTGGTGCTTATTGGACAATGCACGGTGGAGTGAAATACTACTTCCTGTTTCATCAGGTGCTCGGGCCCTAATAATAACATTCTAAACTCAAAAACAAGGCCAGAGACAAGAGATGTGTGTGTGTGTGTGTGTGTGTGTGTTGAGGGGGCGCCTTGACAAACTTCACTTAAAACTTCAATATTGAATTGTTTAATCTATTGTTATCATAGTTTACATGTGTACATAAAACCTCATCAGCAAAATGTAGGCCAGGGAAAGTTAGACTATTTCAAATGGAGTGAAACAGAATAATTCATTACAGCACAAGTACCCGAACACATTGACTTCCTTATATTCTTCCACTCACATCCACTGACAATAATTCACAACAGAATTTAATTTGATATATATATATCATTTTATTTTATATATTTACAAAACAAAGTCAAATAACAGGCTGAATTTGTGAACCGTTGCTTTGGGGATGTTTGTGTCAGCCCTGAGAGTTGAATAGGTCGCACCCCCCCCCCTCCACCTCTTCATGATGAAAACCACAGCAGCCTCCCGCCCTGTTTGATGTACATCTGATCACTCCTCAGCGCACGGCTGGCTGAATCCTTTCACAGTAGTACCCCTTTTATTATACAGTTAGTGACAAGCTGATGGTCGTGTGCGTTCTAGACCTCTCTGTAGTGACAGCGGTAAACTTTTGTCCTCTGGTGAAAAGTGGAATCTGGGCTGAACAAACCCACCAGCCACAGCTGCAATGTGCCAACAGGCTGTCGATGCCCAAACAGTGCATCTGAATAAATTATAGACGTGATCATTTGATTTTTATAACTATGCCTGTCAGTTTTTCAGCAAAAAACTTTTTTTTAACTGTATGTGGAGGGAAAAGAGGACATGCACAGTGGTGGTAAACACTCCTGAACACCACCCTTAGTGTTTTTCTTTCCTATCAGGGAACCCATACCAAAGAAAACACCACTCTGCACATTAAAACCACTGGGAAACACGAGGGAAGCACTTTGCACCGTAACTCTACACTATAAATATCACTGTAACCACAGCAAAGGCATCCGGGAATCAACATCTCAATCATTTCAAACCAATACCTGGAAATGGGGACTAATATTCAGAGGGTTGTTAAATTAGTTGGCCGAATAACAGAAAGTGCTGCAAACTTCTCATGGGTTGTTCGATCCTCTCTAGTCATTTTAGCTCTTTAAATAATTAACAAATGTACAGTTATTTTTTCTCACTTCTTCACATGTTAATAAATCGTTAACTCGTTAAGTCGAATCCTGCACAGCCTGAAGAGAGATTAAAGTGTGTTACCAAGTTAAATTAAATATCAAAGATTGAAGACTAACTTGGTGTAAACCTATGACGGTAAATTCACACTACTTTAAAACTATCATCTGAAGTGCTCAGCTGAATGGATTCATTTTTCTATTCAACTAAATTAATAACTTAAAGTCATTCTGCAAAGGCACAGTTTATACCCACGAGGTGGTTTGATCGATTTTACCATGAGTTTAAACTGTTTGTAAAAACAATATAGAAAGACAGGCAGTGGTATTTAGTTTTTAAAGGAACGCAGTTAAAATGCACTATGAAGGAGATGTAGCAACCGATGAAAAACTAATGCGGAGATGTCAAAATGTTCTCAGTTGTGGGGTCCTTGAGAAGAAAGTGTGTTTGTGAGCAGCGTTGGTTCTCGCGTCTCCTCCTGATGTTGCTGCGGTCCACACACCTTCTACTTGAGGGAGCAGAGTCGACAGTCTGGTCACACTCCTGCCTGACCTTTGTGTTACACTCGGTCATCCCTTCTTCATTGCTGACACACACACACAGACTGACCCTTTGGCACCAGTGCTTCTGATGGACGGCACCACGACCTCTTCACATGATGGAGCACTGCTCTGCCGCCCCGCCCCCGGCTCCTCCGGGGAGGACGAGGGACTCCATGTCAAAGTTAAATCCAGGAGGCTGGAGGGGAAAAGGAAGAGGAAGAACACATTCATGTCTTAATATACATTGTCATCATACAATACAATGAAGTCATATAAACAAAACACATGCACTGTTATTGTTGACCTAGAGAAGTGGAAACTTACCGCATCACCTGCCAGTTCCTTGGGTGGTTGGCCCAGGTCTTGCAGCTGTAAAAAAAAAAACATTATATATTATCTATGATGCATTTCAAAGTCTATTCCCAATAAGTTAAGATCAGTAAAACAGATTGTTAGCCATGCCACTCCCTTTTAATAAAGGTATCTTCATCATGCAAGTCATTTATCTGTTACTATAATGGTCAAATGCAAATACACAATGTAAATATTGAAGAAGCACAAGGCTACAGACACTGTAATAAACCTAGACATAGATTTAATTGTCCTTCTCTACCTTTTGCATCATGTCCATGATGCTCTCAAACGATCCCTCCTTATCTTCCACCCCCTCTTCCTCCTTCTCAAACCGCTTGCAGATCTCTCCCATAATTTTGGCCTGCTGCTCATAGCGCTGGTAGTCCTCTGGACTGAGGCTCGGCTTGTTGGCTTCCAACCACTCTGGGTACTGCGAGGTTGAGAGAAAGTTATAACAAACACTGACAGGGACAAAAAGGAAATGGTAACTGCTATTGAAATGAAGGACTACCTTGGTAGTGATCTCTTTGAGAGATGGATAAAGCACATCCTTAGAGAGAAGATTTTGCATGATGGACTGCATGATGGGCAGAATGTTTCCGTCATCACTGCCTCCTTCGCTACTCTCTTCCAATCCAAGGCCTTCCAGAGCTTTGACAAGATCGTCTCCGGCCAGTCCTGTTGACTACAGGTAAACAAATACAACATGGTTGGAAAATTGATAAAATTATGACACTGAAAAGTTTTAAAACAATTCTGATTCGACCCACCTGCAGGTTGTCTGCATTTTTGGCAAGGCCACGGAGGGTGTCTTTAAGACAAGAGGTGAATTCTTGTTGGGAGGCAGTGTCACAGCCTAAACAAAATACACAGGCAACATTTAGGCTATGTAAGTAGCAGACATATCAAAAACCACAAAAACAATTCAAACTGAAGACCTTACCAACTTTGCCTGCAGCCTCGGACAGCTTGTGGAAGTGCTGCAGCAGCTCTGGCTCCTCCTGGGCCAGCTCACTCATGGCCTTCTCCCACTCATCCTTTGCTTGAGACGCCATTTCTCCCTCAAAGAGAGTCTCAAAGAGCTTGCAGTCCTCAAGGAGGGGTGGCTGCACAGGTAAACAGTCCACATTAATTCAGCAGTAACTAAATGACAAGTGCAATCCAGTGAAGGGAGACGATATAGTCAGAGAAAAGCAAGTATGTGATGTTTTAGTTTTACACAGACCTTCTCTGCACCACTTTTAGCTGAGGCAGATGCAGCTGCAGGCTCAGGGGCCGGGGGGGGCCGGTGTCTTGTCAAAGTCATCCAATGCACCTGAAAGACAGAGAGACAACATTAGATCTATGCAGATCACTAGTCTTTACAACCAAGTTATTCAGCAGATTTTTGAGAATTTATTTATGAACCATCCATTTATTCCTATCTGGAATTCCTATCTAGTCATTGCACATGTGTGTATACAGTTATTGCACGTGTGTGTATAGTTATTGCACATGTGTGTATACAGTTATTGCACGTGTGTGTATAGTTATTGCACATGTGTGGGTATCAGTTATTGCACATGTGTATGTATAGTTATTGCACATGTGTATGTATAGTTATTGCACATGTGTGTGTATCAGTTATTGCACATGTGTGTGTATCAGTTATTGCACGTGTGTGTATCAGTTATTGCACATGTTTATATAGTTATTGCACATGTGTAGGTATAGTTACTGCACATGTGTATGTAGTTATTGCACATGTGTGTGTATTTCACGTTTATCCAAACAAAGTGCAAACAGGCAGTAAAACCGGTGTGGGGGGGGTCGTTGGTCACGAGTTGACTGAATGTTGACACCAGTACATACACAAACAAAGCTCGTCAGCACAAACAGGAGCCCAGAAACACTCGTTGGGTTTTATTGTTCCTGACAAACTGTTTCTGTCATCCACTTCATTAAACTCAAGGGCAACGACATCGTGTTGTCACCGCTCTCTCTGGATCCGGATCGAGTCTAAGTTCACTAACATCATCAACACAAAGCGTTTAACACAACAACACATCCAACCTGTACTAGTCTGTGATTATTGGCGATATATTGGGTAATATCTGGGACAGAAGCCAGAGGTCCCAGCGAGCACACGAGCTAACCTCCCAGGGAAAGAGGGAGACACGGGGGGAACCAGAGCCACAGAGACCGTCATTAACCCGGGACAACCCGGACTAATGTCGGCTACACCTCAAGAGTCAATGTCGTGTCTTACTGTCCAGCAGCTCGTCCAGTTCTGTGTCGTGTCCAGCGGACGCCTCTCCTGCTCCGGACGCCATGATGTTCTCCAAACACCCACTGTTTCCGTAAAGTGAAGAAAAATGTCGCGGACACCTGTCCTGGAGGAGAGTGGGCTAGCCAACCGGCGAGCTCCTATTGGCAGTTGGACCCAGATCCCCGCCCATTTACCAAGTATTGGCCAATCAGAACAGTATGTGTACAAATAAGGCGGGTTCAACGGTATGACTGACAGAGAAAGTGGCCAATGGAAGCGACGCCGAAACGTTTTCGTCAGACTTTCTAATTCTTTGAGTAAAGAACCAAAATGGCGCCGGTGATATTTCTCCATATGGGATATGAGCAGTGTGTTTCCTGAATAATAAACAGTCTGCGAGGAAAACAAATCAAATACAACTTGTTTATTTATAAACAAATAAACAACAGGCACAAGTTCTGCTCCTCCGGATGTAGATCTGCTCTGTGACCTTTGAAAACTTTTATAAACCAACTATTATCATGAAAATACAACAGTTCAATTAAATCTGCACAATACAATAATAATAATAATCATAATATTAATAATAATAATAACAATAATGAGAGGAATAAGAATTTAATTCAATTCAAACCAAACAACAATACAAACACAATTTGAAAACATAGGCCTCACACAATAAACACATTAAAAAGTGAAAGTAATAATAAAACTAATTATTCTGGCAATGTTGTCCAAAAGTTTCAGAGCAGATGAGATGTTCATAAAGCTTTTTTGTTGTTGATAAATTCTCTGCATACAGAGTCAGAGAATTCCTGAAGTTCAATATATAAAAGAAATGACCATGAAGAAATTACTGGCCACAGTCATTTTATCAACTTTAACTGAGTCACAAAATAAAACCACATCTTCCATGATGAGGACCAGGATTTTATATGTGTCCAGAACTAACTAAAGCACATTTGAGTCCAAAAGTCACTTTGATGAGTACAACTGTAGAATATGTGAGAAAATTACTCATGCAGGAGAAACATAGGGTATAAAACTGTGAATAAATGTATTGCATCGTTGTAAATTTTTATTCGGAATTAATTTAACTTTATTGGGAACACAAATCTATTAAATTCAAAACGCAAAACCTTCACTTTAAAACTGGCTCCATCTAGTGGCGGTGGTAAAAATCCAAAAAGGGTCACTGTAATTTATTCTGCTGCTGATGTCTTATTTCTGATCTTATTTCTGATCATATTTCTGATGTCTTGATAAAACTTTAACAATCGACTTCAGTGGTTGCTATCTTTCATCAACATGTATACTATTTTTCTTTCTTTCTTTAATGTTGTACCTCCATTTCGTCTCTCTTTGGTTCTCTCTCCTATATTATATATGCATATGCATCACAGGATAAAGTTTCAACAAAATAAATGTGAAATTATAAAATTGAAATACTCAATATGATGACACGAGTAGAACAAATATATGCAAGTACATTAGTCGTATATATTTAGTCTGGTATTGCTGCGTTCATATTCTTTTATCATCCTAGTTCCTTCACAAAAAATCAATCTGGTTTATTAACTGTTTTTGTAAAGAATGAAAACCAGTGAGATGATGACCTATCATTGCTATGAATTAGAGTTTTTAGAATAGAATAAAATGGATTATTTCTTCAAAACCACACAGTGCCACTCTAACATCAAATCCCTCTTATAGATTATAATGATGAAATGAATCAGTTAAAACAAATTAGAAGATTCTTGTGAGAATGTGCACGTTTCTCTCTCGGGCAACTTTTTTTTTTTTTTGACGTTCAGGAAACGCGTCAACTTACATCTCTCAGTAAATACATGGGGTCGTCAGGGGTAACTGCTGCCGTTGCTAGGTGACTCACACAAATAAGATCGGCGCGAGGGGACATACTTGACAAATATTTATCTTATATCCGGTCTGTATCGATAGTAACGGGGAGAGATTGAAATAATAGAAAATAATAATAACTACGACATTTTCTAAAAGTAGAAACTATAACACATGATGGGAGGATGGAGGAATTTTCTTTTCTATTACGGGCGGATGATGCTCTCTCTCTCTCTCTTTTTTTTCTCATGAAGATTTACACGTTTATTGGTTTATTCAGTCACAATTGTCTCACGAATTTGCAAAAACTATTATTGATTTATGTTCTAAATCCATGTGAACTCCTCCATAAAATCAGATAAATCTCCAATAACATCATTACAGATTAATTCAGGGAGGTTGACACACACACACACATAGTCATCGTGTTTCCCTTATTCCCATTTGTTAAGCATGAATAAAAGAGTCCAGAGATGAAATTACGAAGGAGGAGTTAACATCTGCAGCTCCTCGGTGTGTGAAGAGGAAGAGGAGGAGGAGGAGGAGGAGGAGGAGGAGAAGTCTTTGGAGAATTTAACGGTGCAGACATTTGATGCCTAATTTGGTTTGCTGGGCGGGGATCTGCTCATCTGAGCTGCTTGTAAATTCAGTCAGGGAGCCGAGGAGGCGCAATCTGCGACTTTCCACCGCCTGGACATCCCGGAGAGCAACAGCAGCAACTCAAGGTAACACACTCTCACTGGACAGACTCACGTTGTGTGACGGTTTGAGGGGAAATCAGGTGAAAGTGTTTCTTTTTTTGTCTTAACGAGGAAGTTGCAAGAACAATCTTCAGCTACAACCTGTTGCATCTTGGTTTTGCCTGCACGGTTCATGTGGAAAGTGTGATCTTATCAGAGTCAGCAGCTGGGGGGGCGCTTGTTTTTTCACAGGGGGAAAAAAGTGTAGGCTTTTATTTTGACATCCCAGGAAAGAAAAATAAGTCTTTAGTGAGTTTATAGCAACTTTATTACACTTTCTAATATTTTCTACAGTCGTATTTCTGTGTCACACATTCAGCAACTGCATGTTGTTTTTGCCAAGTTGATTTTCTCCTCTGTGTCTTTGATAAAAAAAGCCTTGTGTGTTGATGCGCGTGTGTGTTTTTGTGTGTGTTTGTGTTTTGAAGGCTGCAGTGTGGTGTGTGTGGTGGGAGCAGGGTGCGGCAGGCGGCACACCCACCCTCACTGTCAATGAATGAAGCTACTACTACATACAGGGACTCTTACTATAACTCATTTGCCTTGTGTAAACGATGATACAAACATTAACACACAAAACCTCATTGTTGCGGAGGAGCTGTATCAAGTTTCACTCTTGATGAGGAGATGGTGAGTCAGTCGGGGAGATGAGCCGTAAAATTACAATCTCCATGAGTCTTATCACAGATTGAGTATCTCCTGTTTGTGAAAGTGGAGTCTTACGTCCTTCTCTTGGATGCAACAGATGGTTTTCTCTGGGGAAAAGGCTGAATATTTGGAATTTCTCAGTCTGAAAGGGCCACAAATGGATGCTAAGGTTGTATTTTGCCATAGCCTGCAAAAACACATAATGATGGTACCTTGATAAACTGAGTTACCCATGCTACACACACACACACACACACACACACTCACAGAGATGGTTTGCCAACAGAGCCCGTCTTGTGCTTCGACCCATGGATCCCCTGTAAGTGGATTATGGGTGAAATTGAGTTAGCGATGTTGTTGTCATCATGACAACCAAACAAGCTGCGTTTGTTTGCCTTGTTTCCTGCACATCTCGGGCCTCATGAAGAGTGTGTGTCTGTGTGTGTGTGTGTGTGTGTGTAGGTGTGCAGAACACACTTCCCTGCTGTTTGAGTAACTGTGCACATGAGCATGTTGGTGTTACATCCTGTTTGCTGTCCTGTTGCAGCCCTGATGTGTGAACCTATTTTCATCACCCCTTCCATTTGGGGAAGTGCCTCCTATTAGTGTGATCCTGTCGTGTTTTCCATGCTCTGCTGTTAAAAGACACGTCCCCCCCCCCCCTCCACACCGAGCTCTTGTTTCTTTTCTGTCTCCCTTTTTACTTTCCTCTGCCATTTTCCTCGCCCATTTCTTTCCTGACTTGATTCCATGAGCAGCAAAGTAATGGCGGCAGGAGTGGCGGGATTGATTTTTCCATTACGACCCTCCGTTCACGTTTATTTTGAGTGGTTTACATGAGGCATAATTGGTACCCTGACTTTAGAGCTGGAGTGGGAGTATCGAGCTGGGAGGGAGGAGGAGGAGGAGGAGGAGGTGGCAGACAATTGATGGAAAAGAGAGGGAGTAGTCACCGAAAGAGACGGCGAGGAGGGAAGGAAGCGAGGGAAAAGAGAGGAGAGGACTTGGCAAATGTGACAAAGTTACCAGTTGTTCAGCAGCAGCCAGACTGCAGCACATCTGGAACACATCAGCACGTTGGAAAATGTTACAAGGGATAAGGGAGGAGTGGTGAGAGAAAGGGGCCCAGTGGTGACTCACACTTCTGCAATTCCACTCCATCACTTTGTTTAAACTTTGTGTCCTTCTGCGGCCGAGGCACAGGGCTTCCCCCGTGTCCCTCCCTCTTTTCACTCCTCTCCCTCACTCGCCCTCCCTCCTGCCTCCGTGTGAGTCATCCTGCAGGATTCCAAGGTTTTTCCTTTTTCCATTTCTGTCTCTTTTTTTACCTTCTTCCTTATATACGTACCTCTCCGCTGTTCAGCTTTACCTCCAACCTCCCCAGCCTCGGCAGTGTTTAATGGGACTAATGTAAACAGGCCTTTTCTCCTTGTTTATAACTGTCTCTCAGTGTAAACTGGGAACGCAGGGTGCTTGTGGAGCCAAGTGGGCGATGGGTGTCAGGGATGGGAGTCAGAGTGGTTCTGCACTGTAAAATAGGTCATCTCGTCCTGATGCTAACTTTTCTTTTGTGGTTAGAAAATCTTGTCTTGTTATTTGTCTGAAATAACTGAACAGATCACCACAACACTTGAAGGAAGGATGTGATGGGTCAGGAAAGAACCCATTCAATTTTAAGTGTGGGCCGGCTAAGAGGGCAGATCCGGTTTGTTAGATGGGACGTTTTTCAAATGCATGTGGCCCATCCCTGGCTAATTTACATGTTTCATACTTTGCACATCTTCCTTTCTTATATCAATATATTTTAATATCTCACAAAACAGACCATCAAGCTTTGAACAATTAAAGGAAGTCTGGACAGAAAAATAAAAAAATGTAACTCATATTCTCCATGACACATTTCTAAATGAGTGTATCATTGAGTTTCCACAGTAAAATGCCTGATTTCAGCAGTTCTCTTTTAATTTTATCATCGTAAAGTCACTGTAACTATTGTTGAGTTCTTGTCACACCCAGTAATATTTATTTTGATATCTTGAATGATAAATCAGTCTCAGTCCCTCAGAAGATCAATACCCTCTTTGTACACAGATGCACCAACGTTCACTACAAATCCATCTTTAATGACCGTAGCATCATTCACTCACAGTCGCAGTGCAGCTGCAGAACAGGTTGTGGTTTGAGTCATTTCTCTCCACTGGAAATACCCTTCACTGCCCTGCATGGATCGAGCAGGATGCCTGTTTAGTGTGAACAAAATGAAGGAAGCATGAACGTGTTATCAAGACGTACCCAGACTGATCAGATTGCAATATCAATTTTCTCCATTATCTCTGACTAACTTTAGACAGAAGCAATGTTAGAATCAATCACTGAAAAAAAACCACCATCGCCCAGTTCAATAGACTCACGGGTGTGTTCCCATTAAATTAAGATGTGTCATTAGGATTTCAGATTGTTTTGCAGTGTGGATGAGTCTCCTGGAGCGGAAAGAGAGAGGAGGGTCATTTTTAGAGCGCGATGACAGACACATTGTGGGTCGGTGGAGGCTGCGGCGCCACACCCGTCACAGAGGGCATGAGCAAGGAGGAATGTCCGAGCGAAGCCGTCTGCACTGCGCAGGAATGCTGTTGAGAAAAGCAGTCTGGCCTTTGATGGGAGGCAGAAAGTGCCAGAGAGAAAGAGCCGGAGTGTTTCACCCCGATGATTTGACCAAATGTAAATGTGCTGTGACGAGTGTGATCACAGTGGAGTCCTTATTTGCGGTTTGAAATTGTGTTTTCGTGGTTTCTGTTGTTTCAGCCATTCATAGCAATACAATCAAAGCACTGTTTGTCCTAAAATGGTATGTAGGAGTGCGCGGCATGTTTGAGGAGGATTGCAAACTGTTGCCCTCACGTGGTTGTTTGTTATCACTCAGACAAAGTTCAGGAAAAATTGCATACACACTAAAATACAGCTTGCTAATTCTTCTTATTTTCCTTTCTTCTTGCAGTTCTCTGTTTGAGTGGGCTGATCGTGCAAATCTAAGGAAGTGACTCCCAAAAGGAAATAAAGACAAGAGTCTCACAGGAACATTTTTAGCTTCTCAAATCACCAACCACATCTCCCATCATGGCGATAGTCCTCCACTCCAGCCCTCTGCTGTGGACTCGGTTGGCCGCGCTGATCTTCGCCTGTGTGGCCTTCTCTGTGGCCGTGCATGGCGGCAGACTCTACCACGGCACCGGAGACTGGTGCATCTTCTGCTGGGCCTTCAGCTTCGCCGGGACTCTGCTCGTCCTCCTGGTGGAGCTGTTCGGCCTCCAGACCAGGGCCCCCGTCTCCTGGAAGAACTTCCCCATCACGTTCGCCTGCTACTCCGCCCTGCTCTGCCTGTCCGCCTCCATCATCTTCCCCCTCTACTTCCTCAAGGGATCCCCAGGCCAAAGTGAGGTCCGTGACTTCCGCATCGTGTCGACCGTCTTCTCCTGCCTGGCCACCATCGCCTACATTAGCGAAGTGAGCATCAGCAAGGCGCGTCCAGGCGAGGTGGCCGGCTACATGGCCACAGCCCCCGGCCTGCTGAAAGTCTGCGAGACCTTCGTGGCCTGCATCATCTTCGTCTTTGTCAGCGACCCCGTGGTGTACGACCGCCACGACGCACTCAAGTACTGCATGTCCGTCTACTGCATCTGCTTCATCCTGTCGGTGGCCATCATCCTGCTCTGCATAGGCGAGTGCACCGGGTACCTCCCCTTCCCCTTTGCCCGCTTCCTGTCCGCCTACGCCCTGCTGGCCGTGGTTCTCTATCTGTCGGCGACCATCATCTGGCCCATCTTTAACTTTGACCCCAAGAACGGCGGAAACAAACAGAGGCCGTACAATTGCTCCAACGCTATGGGTCTGTGTGTGTGGGATAAGCTCATGGCGGTGTCCGTGCTCAGTGGCGTCAACTTCGTCCTCTACCTGGTCGACCTGATCTACTCCACCCGCCTGGTGTTCATCAGTGCTTGAGGGAAGAGAAGGGACGTTAGGCCAGCAGCACGCTCCAGATAAAATTGAATTTGGCTTTTTTTAATTTTTTTTTTAGAAAAAGGCTGTCAACCAGTTGTCAAATACACTTTTGTGAGTATGTTTGTTTAATGGTTTGCGCACCAATTAGTTGAGTCATGATGGGAACAAATAGTAGAGTTGTGCCACAACTGGTTGAGTTTGACTCTGTTTGAAATTTGCTCTGAAAATAAAAGGAAGTGCGATTTTTATTGCTTCAGTAGAACAAAATAGTTTGAGAACAAGACGTGTGACTCAGGGTGAATCAGTTCACGACCTGCGTCATCAAACCCAACTCTCGTCTCTCAAATCTTTCTCTTCTCAAATCTGCCAAATTTGATTTTGTGTGAAGTGCGCTGCCAGCCTTAAAGAGAGAGAGCAGGTGAAGAGAGGAAGAGGTTGAAGTCATGGCTATGTTTACACGTACAAAACAATAATCCCTTTTTTTTTTATATGTGGGAACTTTTAAAGGTCAAACATCGATTCCAGTGACCTGAATAGACTGAATGTGATTTCTGGAACACGCTGACATCACCAAAGATATTAAAACACCTTCTTATCCATTATAATGGCCGATTGGTGCCTGTTATAAAACTCATGTCATGTGCACAGGGTTGTTTGTGATGAAAGCTGTTCACAGAATCTCCAGAACAAGGAAACAAGCCAACAACCAAAATACTATGTGCATGTAAACATAGTCTGTGACGACAAAATGATGGAAAGACAAAGTAAATGGTGGTTTATGATTGTGTTATTATTATTATTATTATTTTTTTGCATAATGTATATGTCAACGCGCTGGCTTGAGACTGTTTTAAATTGGATTTAAGTTATGAAATAACTGCCGAGCGTTTTCTTCTGTTTTTAAATTGCTAATTGACGTGAAGTTAGAAAAACTAAATGAGCAGCTGTACGGAGCCTGGAGCCGAAATATTTAAATACCATACAATTTGAAATCCAAGATGTAAAATACATTTTTAAAAATGTTGTCTTATTGTTTTTTTTATAAAATTGATTTCTACCCTTTACTTTTTACACAGCTCCGATGCTTTATGACTTGAAGTAGTGCAAAAAACAAGTTTACATGATGTTAAGATGAATGCTAGGCTAGCTTTTTACTCCTGTTATGAGATGTGTGTATCTGTATATGCAAGCTACAATCTTATGGCCAGAATATTTAGCCTATGTGGGAACAACATGTGCAAAATTGTGGATTTAAAAAAAACAACAACCATATATGCTTAATTAAAAGTGCACTTATATCCATATCTTCAGTGTGTTTTAAAGTCCTGGTGCCTCCACATATCAAAGTGTCCGTAGCACCACACTCACCATCGCACCATCAAATTCAAATTGTCTATTGGGTCTTTGAGTTTAGAACTGCTGTAAAAGAAAATACTGAGGGAATGAAAACACATGTCCTCTCTCTCTCTCTCTCTCTCTAGATGTTGTCTCATAACTTTTTTATGTATTTCACTGTTCATGTTTCAAGTGTGCTTGCCACATCAGTGTTGTAGAAAATGATAACCCAGGGTTTCAATAAAGCCACATGGTAAACAGATGTGTGTGGTTGTGTTTTCATTATACGCTTTGGTTTGATTAAAGGTGCCACATGAGCCACTGTACTGAATTTGATTTTTTGGTTTCTAACCACAGTCGTTTACCACTTTGGCACAAACTGAAAATACCTCAAACACGTCTCAACCTCCTGTTGCGTTTCTTCGTGAGTGAATCTTCTGGACATTTTCTGGAGTTCATGTCTGAACATGGCTTCTGACAGTGACAAAGATTACCTGCTAAACATTAGCATGACTGCATTGTGTTTAACAAAATGTTGAGGAGCTTGTGCACCTAAGATTAATTAACCATATTAAAAAAAACACATCTTTAGCTGCAGCTGCGATGCTCTGAGTTACACCCACTTAGTGACACACACACACACACACACCTTTCATTACTCTCATCTGATTGGCCACTGCCCCTGCACTGTATTTTAAATATTTACACTGAAGTAAATAATTGCTGGTTGTGTAAAAACCTTGTTAGTGTTGCGGATGCCACTGAGGATCATCACCATTAGAAACAAAAGTTTTACATCTCCAGGCAAACAAAACCAAAACAGAACCAATCGAAACTTGGGGCGTCTGACACTAACACGCACTAATGAACAAATGAACACGACACTTAGGAAACTGAAAACAGTGATTTCGTAAAAACTGTCTTTACTTCGTCATATATGTAAAAATATTAACGTTTGAATGACTTCCCATTAGAACAAGAGCAAACTGATTGTTTGAAGTGAAAGTAAACTGACTATAAATCAGCATCTGCTCAATGAACTCTATTTATCCTCCACAGTTTACTTTATCTTTCACTGCATTTCTCTCTTTCCACACATTCCCCACATGCAGCTCTGTGAGCACCAGGACGACCTCCGGGGGGCTTCGTCGGCGCATCTCAGGGCTTTGGGTCCTGTTCAGATCAGAGTCCTGGGGGGTTTACATCAACTTTACAGGTTGAACTCATGATGGAGGGGGCGGAGTGGAACACAGTCAACCTTTCTGTCACCAATTGTCTATGAGCAGAGGAAGAGAAAAGCAACAACGCCCACGTCTGACACAATGACCTATACTGTTGCTATACTGTACTTTCTATATTACATACTCTCTACTAAGTACCATACTAGTTTTCATCATGGATTAACCTGCTAATTACTTTTTCCCATTAACCTTTTGCTGTCCGTCCTTTTAACATTAAATTCCATCCTCCTCTGGCCCGAGGTTAGTCCTCAGTCTTTTTTCTCCCACAAGCTTTGCTCCTGGTATTTACTGTTATCCACAGCGGGGAGTGGTCTTCCTACTCTCCTCCAGTATCTAATCTTGGCCTTCCCACTACGACCCGCAGACAGAACAAAGAGTTTACGTTTATCAGCAGAACAATAGCTGCAGCCAGAGAAATGACCTCTGTGTCACACACGGCATCTTGTTTCCATTCGTAAAAGCGGATGTGTTGTTCTCGACGCAGCCAAGAGTACATGTGGAACAACACGCGCTTCAATGACAATACAAAACACACAGCTAGTTACAGTAGACGCACAGATGTGCCGAGCACTTGAAAGGAGCAGGCTTTCCTTCAGCGCTGTGGCAGCAACAGCTTGTAGCTTTCTGCTTGGCCTCAGTCTGATTTCTACCCTCGTCTCGTTCCAAGCCGCGAGTCCCGATGGCAAACAGCTGTGGAAGCTGTTTGTGAGCAGCATGTGAAGAGTCGCTAAGATTCTCATTTCATCTCAACACATCAACACGTGTCCTTTTGACCCTTCGCTGACCCTTGGCTGTGGCGTGTCGTTTAAACCGCCTCTGTCAAAACTGTACTCAGTGCAGATGATGCAGGGAAGAAGTTGAATAAAGAGAAAAGCAGGCTGACAGATGTTTCGGTTGGCAGACAGGCGGACAGATGCAGAACAGGTAGTCCCGACTCTGAAGACCTGGGAGAACACGAGGAAACTGAGCAGAAGCACGAGGTAACACAGGGAAACTTGTTTTTACAACGTTCACCTGAAGAGTCCACGTGAACAACCCGTCTCTTGGGGGGGGGTTCTTGACCTTGGACCTGACTTTGATGAACATTCACGAGTTAGGGTTAGGGTTAGGGTTAGGGTTAGGGTTAGGCTGACACATTTACAGAAATGGTGGAGGAAGTTGATCTTTTGTTGGACGGTCTGTTAATATGTTGAAATATTAATCAAATAGAGATTTCTTCATAATTTGAGGAACAAACTCCCAACGGCCAATTCACTCTGTCACTATGTTGCATTACGTCACTGTGGCAGACCCCTGACTGTAGCGTTAATATTAGCGTCTGTGTTGCTGTTGCCTAGCAGCAGTGTTGTCGTCACTTAACAACGTGAACAACAAAGCGCCCCACGCACACAACTTCCCTGGTTGATTGAGTTCCTAACAGGTGGCGCTAGTGAGACATGCTGCAGTAATGTAACACGTTAAGGACGGAGCAGGTCATCACAAAGGCGGGAAACTCACTAAAGACAAACGCATCCTTTCATCGGCGGTAAGCGACGAGTCCAAAGTGTACAATACTTACCTTTTTTATTTGTACTCGAAGTATCAGGCTTCATCAGTACAGATGTTTTTTTTAAAAAAACACAAGGGGCATTAAAATCCCACCAATTCTACACAGAGGTCAGTTTATTCATAATGGGGAAGTAACATGTTGTGGTTTCACTGGGGGGTCAAGCACTGGACGACTTCTTGGCCTGGCGCAGTGACGTCCAGAAATCTCGTGATGACAAGACAAAACTCTCTCATGTGACCACTGATAAAATGAGAACCTGTTTTTGTCTGTTCACTTTCTAGAGATTAAAACAAACAACATGTCTGAGCTTTGGAGATGCTGGAAAATTGAGAGTCAGGCTCGTTGTCCTTGTTACTGAGGTGCCATCACTTAGCATGATCTGTGTATGTTCACTGTCACACTAACAGCAGGGAACAGCCTGGCTGCAGTGTCCGGCCTCCACATGCCTCAGCGATCCTATAGTTAGCAAGTCTTTAGGGACGCTGGTTTTCCAGTGACTGAGTTTAGATGTAATGTTTAACTGTATCTAATTCAGGCAGCTGTTGTATGAGCCTGCATGTGTCTGTCAGACTGACTCACTCACTCCGATGTTTGAGTTTATACCGCCCCCTGGTGAAAGTCTGAGTGATTTCAGGTCAGTGGATGGGGGGGAACCATATGATCCTAAAACATCAGCACAAGAAACGACGATGTGAGAAACAACCGGGCGTCTTCTGCAGGATAAACGTTGAATCTACGTATGAAAAGGGATTTGAAACCGTATTTGTTGGCGCAGTAAATGTCCACATTGAATGTTTAGCAGGTCATTTCCCAGTTTCGAGTCAGTGTGACCTTGCTTCTCTGTTCGTAGGCTGGGAAACTGATTGTAAAACCAAAATAAAGTCACGTGCTTCTCAGAATGAGTCCAAGAGAGTCAATCAAAGATTCGCTCAAAGTATTGATAAGCGCTATATGAGAGAAGAGCAGGATTATAAACATGACTACACTAAATGGCCGTGTGGACAGGAATGTGCTTCTAACCAGGTTTGTTTTGAAATGAACAGAAATGTCAAACGTGATTTTTCATCTTCCATCAGTGTTTGACCCGAATAAGACTCAAGCAAACTCCTGCTGTTCCAAAACCTTGTGGGAAACTTTCCCCAGAAGAGTATAGAGGCTGATAAAGCCAAAGATATGTAATGTTCCTGTGTCCACTTTCACTGGGTGTCCACATACATTTGGCCATATACTGTATGTGTGTCCTAGATTCAAACATAGTGAAGCAGTTACATCTCTTTTCCCTGTTGGTGTATTTCGGTCAGTTTGTTGAAGAGCTTTCCATTCCTTTACTTTTTCCACAGACGGCTGTGGGTCAGGCAGGAGCGTTTCGAGGGACAGTGGGGGCCCCTGGGCAAAAGGGAACTGCAAAAGGGGGGGGCCATGTAGTGAACCACGGAACAGTGGATTAACAGATTCTCTTCTCCGACGCGTAACACAACAAATATGCAGGATGTAATGTATTAATTCAGTTGCGGCAAATGGACACCAGCGTCGGCCCTTATCGCCAAAAACTCTCTCAATCTTCAGTTTTGTTTCCGTCTTGTCTCAGAAACGTGTTCTCACATCGGTTCCTGTGGACTGACTGGCGTATGAATGTGTGTGTGTGTGTGTGTGTGTGTGTGTGTGTGTGTGTGTGTGTGTGTGTGTGTGTGTGTGTGTGTGTGTGTGTGTGTGTGTGTGTGTGTGTGTGTGTGTGTGTGTGTGTGTGTGTGAACGGGTGAATGTGACTTGTGGTGTAAAGCCTCTTGAGTGGTCTGTGAAAGTTTTTATAATAAATCCAGACGGTTTACCACACTCACCTCTCGAGCACTTCTCCTGTGTTCCTTGAACTTTCCTGATCCGCAGCCAGAGACAAAAAGGGAGAAGCTGGAACTGGAAAAGTCACTGGAGGAGTTATGGCTTCGGATTCTTCAAAGAACGTTCAGGGCTCTTCACCAACTACACCAGTCCCTCACCTTTAAGGCCCTTTCGGTCTCCAGCTCCCAACATTCCCATTTATGGTCTGTGTTGAACCATATAGACCCATAAAGCTGTCAGGAAAACATACAATGCTACTTTAGCCTCTTTTTGTTAGGCTGCTGCATTTTCATTGCCTCGCTCTGTCTTTGGAATAATGAAAGACTCGTCTATGTTTGTTGGGAGCTGCGCCGGTTTTTTAAAGTGAGGAAAGTACAAACAGAAGAAAATCAGACCTGTTAAGTTTTACAGCTGAAAGACAGATTATCAGGACAGTGATGGCGTCCTGGTCCCGAGTCCCCGCAGGGGGCAGTGTTCTTCAAGACAGAGCTGCTCTGCTTCAAGAGGATCTAACAAACTATCGCTCATGCAAACCTGTCAAACAGCTTCAACAGTCCCAGAGTCCAATTTACAGAGATATCCTTTTGTCTGGACACTTTAACTTTGAAGGAGCCACCTGTACAACATCGCTGAGATCTTTTCTTGACCATTTTTAGATCTTTTGGGACATTTAACCACTCGGAAATTCAGAAATCATTGGAAATATCTAGCGAGACAGGATCCCAAACCCAGAAGTGTGTGCTTAATGCAGGATGGATCACATTTCTGCTTGTGCAATCATAAAATAAAGACACTGCATGGCTTTAAATAAGGGAAAATATATTTGTATAATTATTCACGATTGTCCAAACCGCTGCGTCTCATATTCAACCATTTAGTTTTCCATAGGATTCAAACCTTTTTCCCCTCCGGCCTTCTATCCTCCTCTCCTCTACATTTATCCCGTATGAGTGTGATTTATTAATTTGTCCAGAAGAAAAACACACAATCCAAGCAGTTTCTTGTATAATTTATATTGAAAACATGTTAAAAACATTAGTTTCCCTTTATAAAACCGTAACAGTTGCTGCACTTGTGGTCATAATTACAACAGTGTCCTGGTTATCAAGGTCCCCCTGTCATCAGTATCACGTGTTACTGGAGCGACGCAGCTTCATCACAGGTGCACGGGGATTCAAATCGAGGCTGAATATCAAAGTGAGGGTGATCAGCTGCTCTGAGATCAGTTCGGCTGGTTGTCCATGTGTGAGGCCGACTGGTACGACTGGATGTCCTCTCCGATGAACTCTGATACTGTGGAGGGAGACGAGAGGAAATCAGTCCATCCGTCCATCCATCCATCCATCCATCTATTCATCCATCCATCCGTCCATCCATTCATCCATTCATCCATCCATCCATTCATCCATTCATCCATTCATCCATTCATCCATTCATCTATTCATCCATCCATCCATCCATCCATCCATCCATCCATCCATCCATCCATCCATTCATTCATCCACCTCATATTATGATCCCCTAATTTCATTCTCAGCAGCAGCATCTCAATATCTTGGCCCCTCCTCTATTGATCACTTTGCTACAGATTGGAGTCTGATCAATATGGATTTTTTGGGGCTGATGTTGATACAGATTTTAGGGAGTGAACATTTTCCATTACAGATACATCACTTGATGTATATACTCACAAAACAAAATTGATACTTAGGATGTTGTTATCAAACCCTTGTGATGAAGAAATGTAATTGAGGCTTGATATTTTACAGTTTAACCATGAACTTTATAATAAATAACTATAATTTAAAAGAAAATATAAATAAACAAATAGTAAAGATAAAAAAAAAAATTAAAAAAACTTAAATGCCGATATGTCAGTGAGAGATTTTTAACAGTTTGGCAATAATAAAGCATAATTTTGTCAAAGTCAAAGATACAGTAAAATATCAAAAGGAAAAAGTTCAAACCTCGGTCGGGCTCTGATCTACAATATTCTAATGGTAATTTTGGACTTATCCATGCATCCATGTACATCACCCTCACTCCAGGAAACACTGATAGATTCATTACTTTCATTTGTTTCATCCACGTCTTTCATTTATCTACAGTTTGCATTTGACTCTCCTTCTAATTCAACATATTCATACTCCTCAACATAAAGAACCAGGAAGGTAACTCACCCTCTTCAAAGGTAATGTGGTGCATCGACACCGAGCTGCTAAACTCCAGGGGGCAGTCGTGGATCTTGGCATCCCTCTCTCCCCCATGTCCCATCCCCATCACCCTTCCCTGGGGGTCCCAGCCGTCATAATGGGAGTAGGGCGCTGGGAACATGTCCTGATAGGGACTGGGGTTGGAGGGAGGGGAGGGACACACCTCCTGAGAATAAGCAGAGTACTGGGGGTAAGGGGAGGTGGGCATGGGAGGCAGAGGGGAGGTAGAGATAGGACTGCTGGCTGGGAACGGGCTGAGAGAGGAGGAGTGGGAGGGAGAGGGTGAGGAGGACAGGTAGGGTGAGTCCAGCCACGGAGAGGGAGAAGGGGAGGGAGGCTGCGGGCCGCGGGGGTACAGAGGAGGAAGGAGCTCGGTGAAGCCCAGCTCCAGGTTCTCGAAGCTGGGGTGGCGCTCGGAGAGGGCGCCCCTGGACCCGGGGGGCTCCTCCCCCGCAGCGTCGGGCGTAGAGCAGTACTCCTCGTGGTAGCTCATGGTGGGGCAGGGAGGAGAGTAGGCGGAGGGGTAGGGGGGCAGGTTGAAGCCCAGGCCTCGATCCTCAGCCACGGGGTCGCCCCTCACATGGAAGCCCCGGTCCATCCGGAGCTGACCCTCCGGACACACCCTGTCGAGAGGCAGCGCAGACGGCCGGGACAGCAGGGGGTCCTCCTCTTTAAACATGACTTCAGGGAGACACAAGGAAAACCAAATCACTGCACATTCATAATAATCCTGATGAATATTAATACACCTTCCTGCTAATAAAGAATTCAAGTAGTATTTTAATATTGTTTGTATTTGTGTTTTCTCTAAAAAATGTTGGTTTTAGTTATTTAGTTATCAGAGAAGAACAGCTTTTTAAACCAAATGAACTGAATAAAAATGGGTAAGTATTACACTTACAATATTCAGGTTCAATACTCGGAAAATACAGTCATCAGAAATACACTTATATGTATCGACAGTGTTTCCACTGAGAACGATGGACACTCACTGGGGAGATACTTGAAGCAGTGAGTGCTGCTTCTTTTCCTCTTCCCGTTGGAGACGTACAGACTGAGGGACACGGGCCGACTGACGGACAGGTCGCTGTAGGCGGGAACTCTCACGCACAGCAAACACTACGAGGTCAAAGGGCCGTGGACATGTGACCGATTATTTACATTCATCAGATGTTACTGAGTTGAGCTGCAGCTCGATCGGTGAGGAAAAGGTCTGACATCGAAAATTACCTCGTTGCTGTTGTCACGGTCGACATGAGCCTCCTCCTCCCACTGTAATTTACCATCTAATAGATAAGAAGGAAGAATTAAGGTCAAGTGGAACGTAGATGCACACACACACACACACACACACACACACACACACACACACACACACACACACACACACACACACACAGACACACACACACACACACACACACACACACACACGATTGAAATCTTAAGAACGTAAAAGGCTGAATTGTGTGGAGGGAAATAAACTGGAGGCTGGTTTTTGAAAGAGGCCTCTGATTTTACCTGCAAATGTAGGTATATAAGAGTTATTTCTCCAACTAGACAACAGACATTTCCCAGTCTGCCCTGTGGACGTTTACCTGTCCCTCTCTCCATGAAAAGGACCCTGGAGATCGGCAGGAAGTTGCTGCCACTCAGCAGAAGTTCCTCTCCGCCCTCCACGGAGCAGGAAGTGATACTGACGGACTCGATGACCGGCAGCTCCTGGGCCGAGCGCTGGGCTGAGGGAGGGAGAACCAGCAGATCAGAACCAGTAGAAATACTCACAATCTAAAGCTAAAGTGTGGAGAGACAATTAGTCAACACAATGATTGGTTGATCAACAGAAAACACACATTTCTGTGCACAAGACTAAAAATAATGCACCCAAAAGAAAAAGGTGCATTCATATCCCTGGTGTCCTTTGAAAGTCATTATAAATTACAGTGACATGCAGTGACATGAGGAACCTAAGATGCTTCTACAGATACAATCAGGAGCCTTAGATCTTTCTAACAATATGTTATAATATGTGTTGTGTGAAGCTTTGGACTACATGTGACCAGCAACTCACAGCATTCGATGGGCAGCGAGGCCGCCTGCAGAGCCAGGACCCGTCCAGGCGCGGCTACAGGGGGCGCTAGATGGAGGTGGGTGCGAAACACCAAACGAACACGCGTGTTCTTCCTGCCGACGTCCGTTTCCCCTTTTCTCAGCTCGATGTCCGAGTTCCTCAGCTTCAGGATCCCTGCACAGTCGATGCTACAACACAAACGATTTTTCAAAACAAACAGAACTCGAATTAAAGAAATAAACACATTTATTTATGTAAAATGGAAACACCTTTTCTACATTGTTAATTCTGTAAAATATATAGTGGCAAATATCGGCAAACATTTACGCCAATACTTGATATACTCCTGTCAAACACAAATCCTGATGTGAAATCCTAATATTATGGTTTTAAAATGTCAAATAAATGAAGTAAAAAGTATGTTTCCTTTCAAGAATTTTATGGTGTTGCAGTATAAAGTATATCGTAGCATACAATGGAAATAAATAAACTACAAGTACCTCAAAGTTGTATTTGGCTTAGCATGTTGTTTAGTGTCAGTATTTAAGGAGCGTCCTCCTCAAATATATCAAGTAGACGTCAAAAGAGCCTTGAAATCAGAGACTAAAGCTGAATAACTTGTCTCGTGGAGGAAACACAGTAAACTCGGTGTCTCTCTACTCACAGTGCAGTCATGTTGTTCTCAGGGTTCAGGGGGATGTCCAGCAGTTTGGTCCCGGCCTGAACGCTCTCATGACTGGCAGTGCCCACCATCTTCCCTGTGACCCTGCACAGAGATACAGCTCAGACTCAACAGGTGACAGTTTGTTTTTTAATGCACGAGTCCCAGCGCCGCAGGCTGGTGATCTGCTGGTGACAGACTCAGTACCTGTGTATCTGATAGAAAGGATGCGGCCTGATGGACCTGTCGTCCGCTGTTCCGACGAAAACCTGAAGAGAGAGCGGTTTCCTCTCAGTGTATCCACACAGCTGTGGAGACAGACGCAGAGCGAGAGGTGACATCGAACTGAGACGAGCGAAACACAACCTGTGTCCTCACACTTTGCTCCATTATTATGAGAAATAAAGATGGACGACGGGACAGCTCCCAAAAGTGAAGCCAGAGCATTTGGACTAAAAGTCAAAGAACATACTTTCTGTCATTTGAGGTATTTCTTATCACTGATGTTCAATTATTCAAGACGTTTGGTTATTTGATGCTTTAAAAACAGGGTCAAAGGTCACGATTGACAGCTGAGATTCACTCGTGATTGGTTGAGAGCACGTGTCGTCGGGGCCCCGATGCTGTGGCTCCACCCCAAACGACTTCAAAAGCACAAGATGGCGGCGACGGTAGAATATTTTAGCTTCATTTTAGTACAACTGGAGGTTGGAGAGGCCTCGTCCATCTTTATTTTATATTCTATGGTTTGTTGGGACAAAATCTCTGTCGTCACTTTAATCACATCTCTCAGGAGCTACGTTGATTCGTGCCTCACCTTGACGACAGGATGTCCCGTCGGCGTGGCCTTGACGGCTCCTCGGCTGCCCTCCGTCTCGTAGTGGGCTCTGTGGTGAGGACGCGGCTGCACCTCGATACGCAGCTCGTACTGGTCAAACTGGGACGGCAGCGGCCAGTCGAGCGGAGGCAGCGCGTTAGACCTGAAAAAATCCAGAGAGAGGTTTTACTTCACCACACGGAGTCAGAGCCGAGAGGCAAAACAGATACAGGGGATATCACATGTCATTTATTAAGACAGTTGAATGAATGTGACCTTAGAGTTTATTTATACTGTTAAATTTGTACTTTAATGTTGTGTTAATAAATGTGTGAGTGTGTGTGTGTGTCCTGACCTGAACAGGGGGCTGTGGGTGCTGGCTCGGGTCCGGCCCCAGGCCAGAGCAGGGGGCACAGAGAGGTAGTCCATGCCCAGAGGAGGGGGCTCTCTCCTGGGCTGCTGGGTCTCGGGCAGTGGGCAGTGCGAGCTGTGGCCTGGAGCCTGCTCCTGATCCACCTCCCTGGGAGACAACTGGAGGACAAGAGGGCGACGTTCACCACTGCACCGAAATCAAAAGTTCATAACATGTTTCATATTTGACCACAGAACCAAACCAGCATGTTCACCTGTTCCAACGACGTCTTCCTGGTCTTCTGTGGGATGCTGAGCTCGCAGCTGCTGGGCGGAGCTTGTGAATTGAGGTGGGAGTCTCCGCCCTCCAGGTTGAACCCCTGCAGTTCCTCTGAGTAACTGCCCCTCCGCGAGGTACAGGGGGAGGCCAGAGGGGAGTTTCGGCGCTTTTTACCCCCGGGGGAAGTTGGCCTCGATGACGGCGAGAGCCCAAAATTGATGGTGGCCTCGTTGAGCTCCTCCTCCTCCACCAGCAGGGAGTCGCAGCTGGAGGCGGGGCTGAGCCAGCCGCGGGAGGAGGGGCTGGAGGCAGGGCTGGGGCTGAGGGAGCCGGGGCATCTGTCACGGTAGCTGAAGGGGTCCAGCAGGGGGAGGTAGAGGCGCTCTCGGTCCCACCCACCTCCTCCGCCGCCCATGTCCCAGTAGCTGGAAATGGTTGGTGCTGGGTCGTCTTCTGGGGAGATGGTGGTTATCTGGATGCTCGGACACTCGACCACACGAGACTCTGACACCTGAACCGAGGACGAGAGGGATGCTTTACTCTCTTAGCTGCTTCTCTCAAATATTTTATAATCAAGTAATCACTTCCAACAAGGAGGTTTTGTTTGTTTGTACGAGTGACGTCTCTGAAACTGATCAAAGTCTCAGTTTATCTTCAAAGAAGTAAATTTAGCTTCGTTCTAAATCAAGAAATCTCGAGTTGTGAGCGATGCATCGGTGCAGAGCAGCTATGATCATGTATGAGTGATGTTAGAGATAAAGTTATAACAGGATGGAGAAAGTGCGGCAGCAACCGCAGCTCCACTCACCTCATTGTTTGCAGTTAATGATGCAAAATGTGCAAAAATATGCAGAATGGTCCATAAACTCTCTTTTTTTTTCCCGCCCAAACCGTCTGAGTGTAATAAACCAACAAGGGTTTCGTGAACAGGTCGTCTCACCTGCACTGAGCGAGCGGGCAGGCTCTCGTAGGTCCCGCTGAACTCTCTGACCGCGGCCCGGCGTGGAGGCGGCGAGTGCATCCCGGCCCGCTGACTGGCTGAGGGGGGCGAGCTGGGGATGCTGATGGAGTGCGCGGCGTGAGTGGCAGCCAAGTGGTTGTCTGTAACTGAAAGATAAACAATACGCAGATTAAATTTGAGGAAACGTGACGCACACATGAAAATACGATTTACGCAATTTGGACGAAAACCAGTATAAAGAATTCTTATAATCAATTGCTGCTCACGTTCATTTCCCTAATAGTCACCTTTACTTCCACGTGGGAACAATTTATTTTCTGGCTGCATTACTGAACAAAAAAAAAAAAAAAACCACAAATCTTTTTTCTCATTGTTCAAACACACTTTTGTTTTATATCACGAGGGATTCTGGGGTCATGTGACCTCACACTGATCTTTTTCCAGAACCGCACGATGACGGTTTTAACTCTACTGCTCTTTTATATCTGGCACTAACAGAGGCTCATTAGATGTCCATCAAAAATATTGTAAACACAATTTGCGGTAAGTAAAGACTCATTTTCGATCATCAACGTTTTCATTTTCCTTGATTCACTGCAGAGTAATTGTTTCCATGTGGAGGAGACATGCAACTGGAGCTTTTTCACAGGAAGTGAACGGTTTGCGTCAGTCAAGCGATGATCTTTTAATATAAAAGTATTTGAATAGTTTCGACTTCTTCGGGTAAATCTGCGTATTTGCTTTCTTGTTAGACGTCAGATGAATTGATGGATTATCGCTCACATACTGTAAATATGAAGTCGGATCCTGGAACCGGGGGGGGGGGGGGGGGGGGGGGGGGGGGTAACCCTGAGCCTGGTTCTCTCCAGAGGTGAGTCGGCCTGAAACAGCTCCTTCTCATTTGATTTATCTATAATCGCCTAAAACAAAGGTTTGTGTTTTTGTTGCCTAGTTACCGAGTTTCTACAGTAGCCCACAGCGGACAAGTCAAACAGTGGCTGATTTGATTGATCCATACAAGAACAACATTGAGGCTTTGAGGGAAGTTATGTGCCATGTTTTGAATGATGAAGGACCAGTGTGAAGAATTTACTGGAATCTATTGTCAGAAGTGAAATATAAGATGTTTTCATTCATCTATAATCACAGAAACTAAGATGCATTGTCCCTTTATATCTACATGTGGAGCACGTCCTCTTTAACAGAGTCCTCATGCTGCACCACCATGTTTCTACAGTAGCCCAGAGGGGACAAACTACACCTGAGGATCCTGAGAGGATCTTTCACATTTTCACAGCATATGATTCTCCCACAGTTTGGTCTAAGGTTTACGTTCCTTTATTTCGGTTTATTCGGTTTATTTTACCTCTAAATTCAGACAATTATGAATTATTTTACGATAATAAATAATACGATAACTTTAATGTATACATATAAAGTGTGTGTCCATATGAAAGTCGCCCAACTTGTGGATGAGCAACGCCTACAGGGTCTGAACCTCAAATTTGATTTCCTAACGAAATTATTATAATGTCATAGGTTAAAATATTGAATGTTCTGTTGTTAGAACCTCACTCACCAAATAAATAAATAATAAAACAAGATTACTTCATCATTTTGGTATAAAACAAACTAAACTCACCTTAATGTTTAACTTTATATTCCATAGACTTCCACTCATATGGCTACAATCCACTGAATTCACCTCAAAGAGTTTAAACTTTTAATTCTGAACAAATCATGAAGTTAACTTTTGCCTCACTGATTCAAATCTTATGTCGCTAAGACTCACAAACCCAAACTCTGCCGCTGGTCCTGACAGTGATGAAGAAATCAAACTAAACTAAACAAACAACCACCGGGAACACGACCACAGGCCTCACCACAGCGTTTCCCCAGCGTGGAGCGGTCGACCTCCGCACGGATCCAAACGGTAGTTACTCTCTAATGAGCGAGGCTCCAATCGGCCATTGTTGCGATGGCAACCGGCCATACAGGCATCTTTTTGGACACACAACAGCAAAAGCCAACAAACTAAGACTCAGGGTGAAAACTCTCTTCAAATGTTTCCTGGCAAAACAAAATATTTCCAAGTGATTAAAGCTGCAGCGCTGAGGCAACTCCTCCGCTGGTGGACGACTTTTCACTTAAAAACAGGGATTTACATGATTGTGTGCTGACCAGCGGAGCAGTTTACGAGCCAAGAAAAAGTTACCTAAACACTAAGTGAACCCAATAAAAAGCTGATCTCAAGTCGAAACAAATCGAGTTCGCGTTAATATTTTATTACGTGTCCTGAGCTGAACCTCACAAAAAACAGATGAGTGATTGCCAACCCCCCCCCCCCCCCCACAGAGGGAGGTCAAATGAATCTGAGGCATTGTGAGATGATCTGATTATTTATATACCACCAACAAACCCCCATTTGACACATGGATACTGTAATGAATCTGACGAGTGCCTCCTACGTACACGTGGTAAAGAATAATCACAGATCTGCAGTTTGTTTGGTGGTTGTTTGAATCCTATAAATAACTATTAATTCTGCTGCTGGCTATGATTAACTCAATTAAACAGCATGTGACAGGCTAAAACCAAAAAGCTGTGTTCAGACCTGAAACTGTAAATACAAACATCTATATGTTTGTAGACAGAGCAGCGCAATTCACCTGAACACGATTCAACACAATCAACGTTATATTTAAGTGGGAAGCCTCAATTACCATGTTAAATATAATTCTTAATGAGTTATGTTGTGGTTTTATTTTCACAAATACATTATACATAAATATAAAGACTGGTCAAAATGCCTGCGCCAAGGAGGTTATGTTTTCACCCCCGTATATATTTATTTGTTGGTTGTTTGTTTGTTTGTGACCAAGATTACACAAAAACAACTAAATGGATGTCCACAGAATTTGGTGCATCTTTCAACATCTCCCTTGATTTTTCAGAGAATCATTTATGGATCCTGATTAATAAAATAAATAATAATCAGGCATGTTTATGGGACTGATATTAATGAGTGTTTGTAGTTTGGTGCAGATCCAAATAAAGATCTGGATCTGGTGAATTTAAATGTGGTTTCATCAGGGGACTGTTGGGACTCTGCAGAGTTCTGAACTTTACTCAGTGTTTTTCTAGTTTTCAAAATGTAGATGGCGATTGTTGTGATGGAATTAAATTAACTTGGAGGTTAGGAAACTCCCGATGGATCGAGTGATGGAAGTTTGTGATAATTAAAAAGGATAGAAAATCAAGAAAATACATATTTCTGCGAAACAAAACTGCTCCAATCTTTCATCTTTGTTCTTATGAATCATTTTCTCATTTTACCTCCTTGTCTCCTCTTCTAACTGTTTCTGAAATGATCATTTAAATATTATTTAACAGTACACAGCAGCAGAGGATCGACGGATACAAACACATCATCGTGTCACTTTCCTGAAAGCAGCCTCGTCCACTCGAGAGAGGAGACTTGTGTTTAAGACGTATGTTTATACTGTTTATATAATTCAGAGAAGTGCTTCAGTCACAAATGCATGAATGACTAAATCTTATTTTACGAATAAATGAATCTTTGACCTTTTGTTTCTACCTTGTCGAGCGACTAACAGACTATTATTATTATTCTATGTCCGGAGTTGAGTCGCTCACAAAAATAGATGCAAGAAATCTTGAGGGATAATTAAATTATTGTGATTAAAAAAAACAATTTCTGCTGATCTCTCAGATCTTCCTTTAATCTTTGCCTCGTTTTCGTTTCTCTGTCATTGACTGTTACATTTTTCTCGGGCCAATACTGACCGTACAAAGCCAACTGTCGTATGAACCACGACATGAAACACATTTTGTTTTTGTCGTGGTTGTTTTAAAAGTCAGTGTTTCTGCTATAAATTACATTCGTTAAGTTGCCAATTGTTTTTGTCCCTGACCTCATGTTGCCGAGATGAACTTTCAATTATTTCCATTCAGGAAGATTTACAGACTTCAAATTAAAAATAGAACCGTGTTAATGGATCAACGCTCTGTATTAGTAGATTCACTGGTTTGGAATTTCAGCATCATGAATGAAAAGTGTGATTATTGCGAAATCCTAAATTTTGATCCTTTCAAATAGTTGTCAAATCAACATGACTTTATTTTAGAATTTGTTGTTTGCATGTTATATGAATAGAAATGGAGAATAGAGGCCGGGGGACGTAAATCGACAAGTCAGGTGTGGTGTGAAAGTGTCGAGTGAGATGCAACGAGACAAAAACTAACTTCTGAGAAGGTTTATAATCTGAACAAAGTACAAATTAATCACTGAATCACTTCAAGTGAAGAAATGATCTCGTGTCTCCTGCAGTTCTTTCGCATGCCTTGGGTGTGGTGATATAACTTTGTGCCAGTGTGGGTGGGAAACACACGAGAGAGTGGATGTGAGGACAGGAGGTGTGTGTGTGTGTGTTTGTGTTTGTGTTTGTGTGTGTGTGTGTGTGTGTGTGTGTGTGTGTGTGTGTGTGTGTGTGTGTGTGTGTGTGTGTGTGTGTGTGTGTGTGTGTAGTGAAACATATTGGGAGATGGAGGTTGAGAGTATGCGGTGCACGTTCAGTACACACAGTACACAGAGGTTGAGGTTCCTACCCAGATGGCAGCTGTTAACTCTACTCACACGCACAGCTGATTGGAAACACATTGAGTCTGGGGCCGCATACACACACACACACACACACACACACACACACACACACACACACACACACACACACACACACATGCACTAATAGGCAATAGAGAATATGCACACGGTAAGATGCATACCACACACAAAATAAACACACAATAAAAATATACTTGTGCTCACATTCTTACAGAATCAAGAGGCACAGACACATTGCATGCAAGTTCCAAGACATGCACACATGCACACACGCACACACGCACACACTCACACACACACACACAAACACACGCACACACTCACACACTTCATTGATTTCCTAGAGACTTACTCTAACATTAACCTCTGCATAAACCTGAACATAAACCTAAACAAGATCTTAAACTTACCCTTAAGATAAACCTAACCTTAACCTAACCTTGCACTAAATCTTAACCTTAACCGTAACCTAAACCTAAACCTAAACCTAAACCTAAACTAACCTTAAATTAACCTTAACTTTAACTTAAACCTAAACCTAAACCTAAACCTAAACCTAAACCTAAACTAGCCTTAACCTTAACCTTAACCTTAACCTTAACTTTAACCTAAACCTAAACCTAAACCTAAACCTATCCATAAACTAACCTTAGCCTAAATCTAAACTTAACCTATGAAAACATGTCTTCACCTTAGTATTGATATGGACAATGATTTACGTTATGAGGATGTGGTTTTGTCTCCATAAGAAAGACAAGTCCCCATAATGTGACAGATTTAGGTCCTCACAACATGACTAATACCTGGACTACACACACACACACACACACACACACACACACACACACACACACACACACACACACACACACACACACACACACACACACACACAGATAAAGGCCCTCATTACAACAAATACAACACTCATACAGAAGTTTCCTCTCCTCTCACACCTCCTCTCTCTTGGACCCATTCACACACACACACACACACACACACACACACACACACACACACACACACACACACACACACACACACACACACACACATCCATCTCTGGTTGAGTCGAGTCTAACCCAGGCTGCTGCTGCTGTTACCGGGCTCCAGGCGCAGCAGGGAGCTCTCACCCTCCTCCCCGGGACCGGAGCTCTCCGGCTCGGCTGCGCGCACCGGCGCCGGCCCCTGGCTCTGCCGCGGCGGCGGATCCTCCTCGAACACCAACTTGAACTCGAACTCGCCCTCCTCCCAGCCAGAGCCCGGCGCGGCCCCCATCGCCTTCCGGCAGCAGAAGGACCAGGACCCGGGGACAGTGACACGATCTTATCTGCTTCTATCAAACTGCGGCTTTAAACGTCTGCGCGTAAAAGAGCGAGCTATCCAAGACTTTGTCCTATGCGCGCGTCATTGCGCAAAGATCCCTCCTCTTGGAAGAAACTTATCCACGCTGCTTCCACACGATGAGGACTTCTCCTTCACTCTTTGCAACTTTTTTCCCCCCCAGACTTGATGCCTTGCAGTTCCCAAAAAACCCAGATCTTCGCTCACAGGGTCACATCTCTCAACATAGTTCCCACACGGAGTCTGTTCCCTTCCTTCGCTTCTGCCTCCATCGTCATCCCCATACAACTTCTCCCTCCTCTTCCAAGACAGGGAAAAAAAAGTTTATCAAATATTTTTCTCGTCCTTTACCCTTAATTGCCTTTGGGTGGGTTTCCCAGCTCCAGTTGGTCCGTTACTCATCTCCCATAGGATCTTACGCCTGTCAGTCAGGAAGCCCCCCCACCCACCCTCTTCATCCCCCCCATCCCCTCCTCTCCCTCTCTCGCTCCTCTGCCCCCTCCTCACTCACTCACTCTGGAGGTTTCACTTCTAGCAACTTAACATTTGCTTAAAGCACCAGAACTCCTGCAAACTGGATTTTTTTTTAAAATACACATTTCACCTTATTTTGCACCATTTCCTGTTGTTTCCTGGCGTGAATCTCATTTGTTCTCACTTCATTCTCACTATCAGACATTTTTAACCCCAAAAAACATTGTGATTATTATTCCAATCATGAGCAGGACTCATGGCAGGCGGCTCACTGTCCCCTAAACCCTTCCATTGTAGGCCGGCTGCATGGCCGCCGCCGGGCCTGTGATGTTAACTGTCAGTTAGTCCACATAAGAGGGTCTATTTCCTGTGGCGATGAACACATTACCTCCCCCCCCCCCTTCTTTTTGGCTGTCACTGTTTCCTCGCCTCCCCCCTCTCTTCTTCTTCTCTTTCCCTTTTTTTCCCTTCCCTTTACCCCACTCCTCCTTCCTCTCGTCTCCTCCTCGTCCCTCCTTCTTCTTCACTCTCCCCTCCCTCCTTCTCTCCTCACCGCAGATCTGTTTCTCATTATCCTCTGCAGTCTGCTCTCTGTCTGAGTCAGGAGACGAAAAACTTAAATAAACACACTCTCTCTCTCTCCGGCCCTCTCCGCCTCAGTCCAGCTCCTTATTCCTCCTCCTATACCCCCTCCTCTTCTCACGTCCCCCCCCCCCCCCCTCTCTATCTTCCCTTTCCTCCACTGGTTCTCACAACCGTCGTACTGGAGAGTAACTGGGGGCCTGTTTCACTCTCCCTGTCGTCCTCCTGGGGTTGAGTGGGCAGGCCCTGGGTCCTGGACTGATCTCAAGATGTTACAGTCTGGTTGGGGAGAGGAAAAAGTGCAACCAGCCGTGATGACGCAAGGGTTTAAAGCCCAAAACAGGACTTGACGAACCTGTCACCACCACGTCACTAAATCCCAAAATGACATGATTAGATTAGAACCTATTCAGGAAGTGAATGTTGTTTGGGGGCCATTTAGTTTGCTGTTGCTTATGATTATTATCCTACAAATTTACGTCCAGGACCATGAAGGTTTCAGTTTGCTTCCAACAAAGTGTCGGATCATTGAACTTCCCTGATGGTGGATCCAACAGATTTAGTGATTTTCTGAAACTGAAATTTGACATCAGGTGAGAGAGTGAGAGAGTGAGAGAGTGAGAGAGTGAGAGAGTGACAGCGTGTGCAGTGTTTGAACTTCACACAACTTCTTCTCTCACCTCTTGTGTTTGAACACAATATGAAAACCACTGAGGAGATTACCCCTTGTTCAGTTCACAGTATATCTTGGCTTTAACAGGAGGCGCTGCAGTGTGGCACTAAATATTTCAATCAGTACAGAATAAAATGAAATGTATTGTGAACAGAAGGAAGAGACTTATACGTCAGCAGGATGTAGAACACAATGCAAGCAGTCCTATGAATTCAGTAAATCAGATATAAAGGAGGGCGGCACGGTGGAGAGGTGGTTAACCACTGTCACAATCCTGACCGGTCTCTTTCTTTCTGGGGTCTTTCAGTTTGCGTGTTCCCTCTGTGTTTGCGTGGGTTTTCTCCGGGTTCCTCCACAGTCCAAAGTCACGCAAATTGAGGTTAGCTTGATCGGAGACTCTGAATTGACTGTGGATCTGAACGTCTCTACGTGTGTGTGTGTGTGTGTGTGTGTGTGTGTGTGTGTGTGTGTGTGTGTGTGTGTGTGTGTGTGTGTGTGTGTGTTAGCAGAATATCGTCAGTGTAAGTGTGAGTCGAAACACACAATTGGAAAATAGCATCTAAAATGTACGCAGCTTGGTTTCTACATCTTTGCTTTACCATCCCCTCCAGCTAACCTCTTATTTTACCGTCATACTGGTGTATTTTTGTGGGATAACTAAATAAAACCGTGACTCGACTGCGTCTCCTAAATTCTTCGTTCACCAGGTGAACAGCGATTCCTGCGCTGCCGCTTTGAGACTTTGATTAAAGCACTGTTTTGATATTTCATATTTCAAATCACAGTCATCTGACAAATAGCACATGTCGGTCGCAACATCTGCAGCCTATTATGCGATAGGTCAGAACAAACCATAACAAAGAAAGTTGGAGGTGACAGAAAGTTGGCGTTCGCGGCGCTGCAGTTGTGTATGTGCAGACATATACGAGGTTGTTTTGGAAAAGTCGAGTTTCCTCTTCCACACTTGAACGTGGGGTCGAATCCATACGCTCTGTTTTCAAAACATCTTTGGGTGTGAATGGTGTTGGCTTTGGCAGAATGGGGGGACGAGAGGAGCAGGATTCACTTTCAGACGTAGCTGCTTTCGTCTCCATCCGGTATCAGAATCAGGTTTATTTGGCCAAGTGAGCGCACAAAAAGGGAATCTGGTTCTGAATGATGGTGACGCTCTACTAGAACACACGATTTACAGATAAACATACGATATCCATCCAATATACACAGATAGACAGATACTTACTTAAACTTTTACTTCTATTCATGTGTGGGCGCCACAGAAAAAGATGGACGACACGTACAAACGCTGCACAGTGGCGATTAGGGGGCGGAGCAGAGGTCCCGTCGATACACGCACTCGACCAATCGCGTTGAGTCAGTCTCAGCTGTCAATCATGATTTAAAGAATTGAAACCAAACTTCCAGGAAAAATGAAGACTTGAGCAAACATCAGTGTGATAAGAACTAAGAGGACAGAAATGGTTTGGTCCATGTCCCAGCCATTAACAAGGAGGAGGCAGGGTTTTTGACCTGTGCTGCAGCTGTAGCCACCAGGTCTCAATCGAGATGCATCATGTGTTTCTTTGGGGGGGGGGGGGGGGGGGGGGGCTCTGCTTTGTTTCCACTTTGGGCCCCTCAGGTCTCTTTTGCCCCGGGGCCCCTGGGGTCTCTTGAGACGCTCCTGTCAGCTGATCATGAGGCTTATTACAAGCAGATAGAAGCTGTTCCTGTGTCTGGGGACTGTGGAGCACGAGGCCCTGTAGCGCCTACTAGAGGAGAGGAGTGGGGGAACAGATGTGTGATTTCCTGGTTCTTGTGGAGAGCAGGTCCTGAAGGGGGGGGGCAGGGAAGTCCCAATGACCTCTCTGCTGAGTTCACTGTTGTAATTATTCTCAGTAACTTGGTTTGCCAAAATGCAACAAGTATTTTTTTATGTTTTTGAAGTTTTTAATTGCAACCGAGCAGCGACAGCTCCAGTGAATCCTCCTGTAACTGGATGAACCAGATGTTGAACCTGAGAAAACAAAGTGCATGCTGGTACTTTAAAGCACATTCTCAGCGGTGCAGGTACAGAGCCGCTCTAGAAATAGAAAGTCCTGTGCAGGTTGTGAAGCTGCAGCGGTGAAACGTCCAGTAAACTGTTTAAAGATCTGCTGCGATGTGATGGATGAGTGCAACACAGGAAGAGCTGCTGAAGTTCAGGTTGATGAGAGGAGGAGAGAAGGAGGAGGGAGGAGGAGAGAAGGAGGAGGGAGGAGGAGAGAAGGAGGAGGACGTGGATCCTCGAGGATGTGTTGCCCTCATGTGGTGAGAATAAAACACTGGAACTGTTTTAGGAGGAAATGTTTCATAACTTGATCTCTGACGATGATCTGAATCAGAGAAGAACGGATCTTTTTTTATTGACTGATTGAATAGTTTTACCGTTTGTGTTGAATGTGTAATATTATTACCGTGTTAAATATTACCTAATGAATGTGTATGTTTAACTTTTAACTTTTAAAAACAACGAAAAAATTGTTTAAAAAATACTCAAATAGATAAACACTAATATGAGTTTATGAATATATCAATTCACACTATCGGGTGTATTTCAAAACACAAAATGCTTTAGATTGTATATTATAAAAATTATATTGCATGAATATAAAGTATGTTGTTTTAATAACACACAGGGTACACACATGAATGGAGTAATATTTGATACAATGATCCAAAGTATTTCAGCAATAAAAAGTATTTAGTTTTTTCATTTATGTCAAATTTTCCACAAAACTTATTTGGCAAAGCAAATATAAAATACAAGCCAATTTCTCTAAGTGTGTTGTAACTAATAGAGAATAATAAGGTTAAAGGTTAAATGGACCAAAGGTCACAAAACAAAGCGTTGGACAATTTAATATTGAACCTAATGATGATTGTAAGATGAAAGTTTGAGGATCAGGGAACTTTTTACACTTTATTCTTATCGCGAACTTACAGATGAAGGTGAACTCTCTGGGTTTTTCCTCATTTCTCCACTTCCTCGAGGAAACATTCCTGTCGGTGTCAGAGGCTTGTGCGAACGAGTAAATGGGAGTTGACGCGTTTGCTCTCGTGCTGCCTGAATCTATGACACAGTTATGAATTAAACTCGTGCAAACAACTGAATCACTTTTCTTTTCCTTCCCGTTACGCAACAACGATCGACTCACGCAGTGAAAAGTGCCTCTGGACACACAAATATGCATCTTTATGTGACATTGTGGGACATGTTTTCAAAAAGGACGCATTTGTTTATCCACAAAAGACAATCCCATTTTCATTATATTTAAAACACATGGATTATATTTATATGTTTTAGCACGGATACGTATTCTAGAGGAAGCTCATATATGGAGAACAATAAACGTGAGTGAGAGGACACACCTCTGCCCCTCCTTCGCTCACAGGCTGCAACATGCTGGACAGGATTCGGTTTATTATGGACTGAGATAACAGACGCTGTGGGAGACGGACAGAGCAACATCTGGATATTTAAATCTCACTCACACCACAAAGAGACACATCCCGCTCTGGACAGGTCGGTTATTCTTAAACTTAAAAAAAAACTCTTTAAAAACCTTTTATTTGTCGCTTTAATTTCTCTGCAAGACTTTCGCTTCACATCTTTCCCTCTCTCCTCTTCTCCCCTTCTCTCTTTTTCCATCTCAGAACAATCATTTACTTTTTCTTGACGTGATTATTTACACATGGCAGATTTATTACAAACCCATGACTCATTATTTAAATACCTGTGGACTGTGAGCTAATCCATGGCCGTTACTCTTCTGGCAGGAGCGAGTGTCCAGTTTTGTTTTGCTGCTGACTAATTGCCCTCAAAATCGTCAAAAACAACTCTGCAGCAGTTTACAGTGAAAAATACCGTGTCTGTATTTCTAATTATCGGTTTCTGTTGCGTTTATTTCCACCGTCTTTTCCCTCAGCTTGTCATCTAAACTGAAATTACAGATGTTTTTCATTCCAATACAACATGATGCTTTAACAACATGTGCTTTGCAATATTCTGTCACAAACTGAGTGATTTTTTATCTCTTGACAAATGGCGTAGGTGTATTTTGATTGGAAACGTCTGAGGCACCAGGTTTATTCAAATCTTTAAATGTTTTCTGACACACAGTGTTTTCTACTGACAGCATCAGCGTGGTGCTTACACCGAGCTCTCTTGCTTGTGATGTAAGTCAGGCTCTGGGTGATTTTGTTTACTCGTCCACTCTCGTACGAAGCCGTCAGGGGAAAATAAACAGCCGGCTTCAGTTGGACCAGAGCGAGGACATTATGACTTAATCAGGAAATAAGGACTTGATGTTGTTTTGAGCAGATCACGTTGTGATACGACCATTTTTGGAACCAGTGACCTCCTCTCTGCTTCGCTCATCTTTAATAGTATCGTCACACTCGAGTCAGGGACACACACACACAGCGACCTGACTTCTGTGTTCTGTGGAACTGGTTTTCAAGTGGAAAGACAACGAGAGACACTCAGAACAGATTCTCTAACGATGCTGCAGTCAAACCATCAATATCATATGATTGGATACATTTTCTGACGCTCTTAACGTGATCAATATTCTGTAATCAAACAATGCTTTTATTCGAGTGCTTTAAAGTACAGTTTCTGCAGCACTTTCTCTGTCATACATCACACACACTGCAATTTGGAGTTCAGTATCTTGCCCAAGGACACTTCGGCACGAGGAATTGGGAAGGGATCGAACCACCGACCTTCTGGTTAGTGAACGACCTTCTCTTCCACAGCTGCATAACCTCGCTGTAAGATGTGATAAAGCAATTACAGTTAAAAAACATATAAGATAAATACATACTAACTCTTATCACCCCCCCACAAAAGGAGGTCATGTTTTCACCCTGGATGTTTATTTAGTTTGTTTTGTTGTTTATTTGCTATTTAAGGAAGATTGCGCCAAAAAAAAACCTGAAAGGTTTACCACGAAACCTAGTGGCAGGATGTGGCACGTGTCCAGGAAAAAGCATTTCAATTTTGGCCCGGATCCGCATCAGGGAGTGGGTGTATAATTTCTAGGTTTGGTTGTGTTTTTTAACATCTACACAATTTTCCGAGGGATTAATTCATGAATGAGGCCCATTTAGAGGACTGATATCTATTACGATGGGCAGTGTGGTGCAGCTTGATTGAATTTAAAGGGTCTGTTGGGCCTTGGCGGAGGAATGAACTCTACTGAGTGTCATTCCAGTTCAGTACGGACACTTTTTACCACTAGTTCATAAACCCGTGCATGGTGGCTGAACCCAGACTTTGTCCAAATATAAAGATGCACCCATTTAGAAATGTTCTGTGACATCTCCCTTTTTTAGTTTGTCTCTGTGTACTTTCATTTTTTCTTTCACAAATAATTGTGAAACCTCCAATAAGCAGAAGGCTTTAGAGAAAAGAAAGGCTGTGTTGAAATCCTGCTCTTGTTTGACGCAGTGCTGCTGATGCATGTTTTAGCACGCCGCCTCGTGAACTGAGCTGCACGCTGAGCTACAGGCTCGGAATATTTCAGAGGCTGAGTCAGAACTGACACCCTGTACTTCTGTAAATCACTCGTGTTCAATTAGCAAACAAATGTTTTCTTCATCTACAGTTACTGGTGGAACAAAGCCGTCTTTTTTATAAATGCTTCCTTATGAGATTGGTACTAAACTAAAGTAATCTGATACAACAGTACTGCTGTAAAACTGGCAACTACAGATGAACCTGCTGATTCAGGTTCTAACGTTGTCTCTCGTCCTCAGGATCCAAACTCCCTCCATCATGAAGAACAATACAAACCCAGAGAGCAACAGCGTCGTGAGCAATGACTTCTCCACGTCCTTCGGCGCCCTCATCCTCGGCCTGGTCTGCCTCCTGGGCGTCCCTGGCAACTTCTTCATCGTCTGGAGCATCCTGGCGTGCGTCCGACGACGCTCAGTCACCACCATCCTCATCCTCAACCTGGCGTGTGCCGACGGCTTCCTCATGATCCTCACCATCTTCTTCATCGTCTACCTGGCCAAGCAGACGTGGGTCTTCGGTAACCCCTTGTGCAAGGCCCTGTTCTACCTGTGCAACTCCAACATGTACGCGTCCATCTTCCTGATCACACTGATGAGCGTGCACAGGATGGTGGCGGTGGTGTTTCCCATGAAACTGCCCTCCGTAGCCAGCAGGAAGATTGTGAGGAGGGTGATCATGGGCATGTGGGCGCTGGTGCTGCTCATTGCGATTCCCTCACTGGTGTTTCGGGACGTGAGAATAGACAAAGACGAACAGAATAAGAGCAGAATTGTGTGTGCGCCCAATCACACCCTCCCTCGACATGTAAGTAAAGATAGAGCTGCAGCTAACAGTTAAGTTATTGAACAAATTTCCATAAGACTTGGTGGAAGGATCAGCCAAGAAAGAAGCCTATGAATTTAGGCGCGAGTCTGGTCAAAGGGGAGAATCCAGGAATTGTTTTAAATCATTTCCTTAAAATTGCAAATTATCCCCAATTCTCCGGGAAACTAATTGATGGGAAAAATCAGGCATCTTTAGGGGACTGATATCTCTGAGTGTGTTCACTTTGGTGCGGATCCAAATAAGATAGATCTAGATCTAATGGATTCAAATGTGGTTTCATAGGGAGGAAGACTTGTTTTCAGCCGCTATACAATAAAACATTTTGGCTTGGATCCAGACAAAGGGGCAGATCCAGGAAGTATTTTATCACTTTCCTAAACATCAGGTCTTGGTGGAGGAATGTATACGCTACTGAGCACCATTCTAGTTGTTTGCTCAAAAACCCAAAGCAATGTTCTCAAATGATTTGTTTTCTCCCATCAAATGCACAAAACCTCCAAAAGCTGAGAGAACCTTTGAAGAGTTCAGTGAAGAAACTCTCAGCTACACGATGGAATTGAATCTGGTGCAGAGAACTTGTTCTGCTTCCATGTAGGAGACAGAAAACGAGCTCTGCCGCCCGGCTGTTGTATTCCTCCGCCAGCACCAGTTCAGCTTCAGTCCACACATGAGGTCCTTTGACCACCGAGATCTGAGTGACACCTGGTCAAAACTTAAAGAGAAACCCTCAAGGCAGACTCTGTGAGGCCACTGTGACCTTGACCTTTGACCTTTGACCACCTAAATCTAATCAGCTCATCTGTGAGTCTATGTGCGGAATGTGAAAGGATTCTCTTGTTGCTTCCTGAAGGCAACATGTTCACGAAGCAGAAAGAGGTTTCACAAAGTCACAGCGACCTTGACCTTTGACAATCGACCGCCCAACTTGAATTAGTTTTTTTTTTAGTCCAATGATCATTTGTACCAAATTTGAAGAAATTCCCTCAGGGCGTTCTTAGGATATCGTGTTAAAAAGAATGGGACGTACAGACAACTTGGAAGTAACACATCTGGTGACTGGCTGCCGTTACTTAAAAACAGGAAATACACAATATGTGTGTATTTCCAACCACCGAACAAATACTCTCCTCTCCTGACTTGGACTGATCAGAACATGTACTAAGAGAAAAATTCAATCTTCTATTGTTGTGTCTGATCAAAAGTCTAAAGCCCAAAGATTTTGAGTTTTCTCTGAGGAGCTGGAAACTTTTAAACTTTTAAACGATCTACAACTTGGCTCCACTCGTCTTGTTCCGCCTTGTTTTGACAGATCCCGTCATGTCGGCTGAAGCCCAGATAACCATGACTTTTCCTTTTTTTCCTCTCCTCCTGTGTGTAGGTGCGTTTCCAGTACGCCTTCGAGACAGTGTCGGGATTCATTCTTCCTTACGCAATCATCATAACCTGCTATGTTCTCATCCTGCGGCGCCTGAGGCAGACCACGTTCCGGAGAAAGATCCGCAGCGAGAAGCTCATCCTGGCCATCGTGGTGATGTTCGGCGCCTTCTGGCTGCCGTACCACGTCATCAACATGATACAGGTGAGTAACTTCACCGGATCAGATGGAAATCTGCTTCTCAAGCCTGTTTACCAGCTGTTGAATGAACTCAGTGTTTGGTTTGGTTCCAGGTTGCAGCGATGTGGTACCCAGCGGATTCACCCACCAAAAAAATGTGAGTATTTGTTTATTCGCTCCTCATGACAGAATTAAAAACTAACACTAAAAAGGCTAATAACAGTATTAAGTGTGTATTTATCTGTGTATGTGCAGACTGGACCACATCACTAAGTCGAGTCGTGCCATCACCTCATCGCTGGCCTTCATCAGCAGCTGTGCCAACCCCGTCCTCTACACCTTCGCTGGGAAGTCCTACATCAAGAAGAACGGCTTCACCTTCATGGCGAAGCTCTTCGAGGGAGCGACGTCGGACCACTCGGGAGCCAAGACGACTCAGGTCGGGGATACAGACACTGGTTATACAGCAGCTGCGACCTGAACAAGTATTATGGATTTGTAGATACTGTGTTGAAACTTGAGTTTGACTGAAACAATCATGTTTAACTGACCTGTAAATAGTTTATTTTTTTTTTACATTTGTATCATTTAGTTTTACATTTTGTGGCAGTTAGAGAATATAATTTTTAATATAACATGAGAAAATGCAATGTGAGAAAAACACAAACTGAAATTCTTTAAGAACCTTTCTTCAACTCGCTCTATTTACCATTTGCAGTATATATATATATTTTGTGAATGTTTAAGAAACTAGTTTTATGCAGTAATACTTATTAATTGCCAGATTTTGAACACAATTGTCCTATTACATTTTATTTGACTGCGTTCTACATCATGTTTACACAGCAGTCTCCACTAATGGACAGGTTTGCTCGTAAACAAAAATACTTCACAGCTACACAACATTGTTATAAATTATAGTTCTGCTCAAATAGTTTTTAATCATAGGAATGAGTGGTGTTGCCTGTAGATCCTTATTTCACTTTAGATTAATGGCATTAGTCTTAATTGTAGCTCAGTCTTCTGTTCCTGTTTCAGACCAGAGCTCATTGAAATAAATCAGTATTAAAGAAATCTGGTAAATAACAACTTTCATAAGAATGGAAAACTTTAGAGGGTGGATCACTGTTTAGAAATGTCAGGAGCTGGATTTTGACAAGTTCCCAGGTGCAAACACTTCTCTTTACATTTTTATAATGCAACGCTTGGGTTTCATGTTACTTTCTGCAATCATGACAATTGTAATTGAGATTCTGTTTGTCTGCCTTTGTAAATCTCAACTTTGAGTAATGCACATGTATTGTTAATGTAATTCTTCAAAGCACTGAATTGTGACATATTCATATCCCTGTTTTTTAAGCCCCCATTCTTAGGATATATCATGTGATCATTCCCCCCCCCAAATATCCCTCTTTGCATGTCATGTTTGTTTCCTGCTAAAATAATTGAGACAGTCAGCAACTTCAAAACACATCCAACTACTGATAAACCGACCAATGTCTCTGATCTGCAAATTAAAAGAACACTGCAGTTTTACACAATTCTCTTTATTTGACAGCGATCCACAGTTTATACAATGGCACAAGGATATGTTGACCTACAACTGGGAATTAAGTGATACGAGTAGAAATACTATTTAGCTTCACCAATAAATTACAAAATCCCAAACCGAGGCGATCCAGCATAGATACGTTTCTGCATCGTTCCCATTACCTGTAGAAGAAATTATAAAAGTGATTTAATAGGGGTGTCAAAGTCTATGGGGGCTGCATGTACATCAGTGTGGCTGAACCAAATAAAAGCAGGCAGGATTTATAATAAGAATATGATCTTTAAACACTTGATGGCAAAGTGCATCGAAAAGCAGCAATTTAACCAAATAAAAATCAGATTAAGAGACGATTAAAAATTCAAGTTTAGTCAGGAAAGGCTCTGACAATCATTCATCATTAAGAAATGAATTTAAAGAAATTACAGAGGGCCGCCTCAAGACGAGAACTGGTACTGACCTTATCTCATCAGATCCATCCAGGTCGGGCTCTGAAACCATAAAACAAAAAACGTGTTTGTTAGTTTCAACGTGGAACAAAATAAAAGAGGAGCAGCATCTGTTCCGTCAAACCCCATCAGAGCAGTAGAGATTATAATCATGAGGTTCAGGTGAAACACGGACTGCAAAATCATCATTAAAGGTTTGACTGAAGAAAAGTGGCATCGTTCAAAAAGGTTGAGAAGAGACAGAGATAAAAGTTGAACCTCCCTGAAACCAATGCAGAGTGAGATGTTCTGATAAACTGAGTAAATATTAATCAGCCTGAAACTCATCAGAACCGAGGCCTGTACATGTGACCTACTAAGTTATAAATAATCATTCCTGCAGAGCTGCAAAAGTAGAAACTACATTTACTCAGGTGCTGCACTCAATTACAATTTTAAGGTACTAAATTTCTGTAAAGTACAATTCAGAGGCAAGTATTGTAGTTTCTACTCATTTTTGCATCTGTATCATAGATACAAATAAGACTATTAATCCATAAGGGGGAAATGTAAACATACAGCAGTTTAAGAGTAATCAAATTAGCTGCTAACCAATAAATAATCAAACTAAATAGGACTATAGCAGCATTTCTACATGTTGTCTGAACAAAGACTTAGAATCACTTCATCAAAATAAGGTTTCCTGATTATTAAACTTTTACATCACAGTTACTGACTAAATGGAAATACACGTGTAATGTAATTTAAGATTAAACTAGTGGTTTTCAAATTTGTTTGGTTTGAGACCTCGTGGTTAAAAGAAATGTTCAGAGTTATCAGCTCCTTCTGAAAAAGACTTGGTGATTCTTTAATTTTGCAACATTACAAAACAGATATAATAACCAAACCCACCTGAGGATTGGTTGAAATAATAATAATAAAGATGATCTGATTATTAGAGAATAAAAACGTCTCCTCACTCTGACGCAGTTTTACTTTGTGGCTCACGAGTGAAACAACCACGAGGTCTGAAGCGAACAATGGAGGGAAACAGGGAAATAACCACAACAACCACACACTTAAACACACACAGACACACACACTAATGACATGTTATTACAAACCTGAGGGTGGTTAATCGAGGACGAAGCAGAACATGTTTGCGTGTGATTCCTCCGCAGAGACACGCGCTTCCTCCGTCACCGCAACGAGGAAGAGAGACCGCTAATGAAGCGGAGCCGCAATTTATCTGCTGATCAACACCACGTGTCTGCTGCGGGCCTCCGTCACAACCTGCCACTTCCGGGTCTGCTGCGCAATAAAGCTGCTGCAAATCAGACCCGCAGAGGATTTATATCCACTTTGGACTGTGGAGGTTTGAATGTTTACAGAAATTACACAAAATATCTACACATTCAGTGATTCTGTTGTTCTTGCAAAAATTATTATACAATAAAAACTATTATTATTATTATTAATTAAATCAATATTGTTATTACTACAGCCACTACTACTACTATCAATTGTCCACTATATAATAAATGAGCATGAATGGGGAACAATAACAGAGAGACACTGCATCTGGCTCTCAGGGAATTTTAATTTACTTTTAAATGTGGAGATATTGAAGACTTAAAAAAAAATTACAAAACTTAAAATATCAACAAATTCAGTGATTCTGTTGTTCTTGCAAATATATTGTTCATAAAAACATCAATCCAATCCGACACAAAAATCGTATACAATAATAACAGTTATAATTATTACAATCAGTATTACCACTTTACTTTAATTTACCACTAGTACTACTACTACTACTACTAATTGTCCTCTGTACAATTAAAGGAGACACTGCAGTTACAAAACTTAAAATATCCAACAAACATTAATCTAATCTTAAAAAATAATGTAAACATAATAATAATAATACCAATACTACTAGTACTACTACTAATAATATTAACGTACAACATATCTTAATATAATAATATCTAATATTATTTTATCAAATGAAGTAGAAACCCTGTTTTTTGTGTTTATTTCACTCTATACAATACTATGAGTATACAAAATACTATGAGTATGAATTGACACAAAATGACTAAACAACTAAATGGATCGATCAACATCAACAATCACAAAGACACAAAAAGAGTCAAATGGATCAAAAATGAACACAACAGGGATAAAAACACACAAAACAACAAATCGGGACACAAAACATGATACATTATTATATTTATATTATGCATATATATATATATAGATAGATAAGTGCAAAGTGAACCAGCTGCTGTGTTTAAATAAACATCAGCTGTTCTTTTAAAACCCACAACTCCCTGTAAACTACAAAATGACGTCACTGCCGGTTGAAGTACGGAGCTCGCGTTGGTCCAAAAAAGCTCCTGAAAGCATCTCGCAGGCAGCACAGCTCGGTCAGACTGACACCGTGAGAGCTGTCGCTTCATTGAACCCTGAACCATGAGAGTCCTGATAGGTACGTGTCTCTTTTATCTCATATATATTTATATTGTATGTGTCTGTTATCAAAGGTCAACGTGACAGAACACCACCAGCTAGCTGCTAGCTGCTGTTAGCATAGCAGGCGTAAAGCTGCATTTTCCAGTCACGTCTTTTGTGCACATTCGCGTTTGTTCGTCCTGCTGCAGTGAAACTGACGTGATGGTGATAAACACGTGGATCTGTCTCTGGCCAGTTTCATATTTACACAAAGAAAAGTTTGCTAAAGTCACACAGGAGTCCTGTTTTGTAAGCATGTCTAGTACGCATGCGCACTTTCAATATAAATCATAGTGAATCTCTTATGTATTTATATCCCGTTAGTTTGTCATTTAAATGAATGAGGTTCTGCTAAATACCAGAAACACTTCTCTCTATAATGTTTAATGTCCAAAGTTTAATTAAACCAGTTGAATCTGACCATTGAAACCATTAAGGTATGACATTATCTCAAACTGTATATTTATATATTCTGTTTACGCTTTATATATTAGTTTTATTCCATTTATACTTTTCCCCCTGCATTTATAAGTATTGCATGTATTACTCACTGATGTCTATTTTTGACTGTCCTCTTTGCTGCTGTAACACGGTAAAGATAGAGAGACAGACAGGTAGGTAGATACTTTATTGATCCTGTTGTGGGTCTAATAACAGATTATCTTATTTTATTGTATCCTATGTGACAGCAAGTGCAAAGAAACTTAAAATTGTACCTCAGAGAATCACCTGACTGAATATTCAAACCTAACACACCTGAGGATTCATTAAGATGATAATATTTTTGATAAGCCTGTGTCCTCGTGTGTCCCTCTTCGTCTTCCCTCTCGTAGGAGGAGGATCGGGCTTCGTGGGCCGGGAGCTGTCCCGTCTGCTCAGAGACAAAGGTCACGAGGTCACAGTGATATCTCGCCAGCCTGGTCCAGGGAAAATAACTTGGGTATGATGATCTTTGTTTCATTTAGAATAACAGTAAAAGAGAGGAGTTGGTTCAAAAGCTCCTGTATCAGCTCATTCACACCATTTTTATACTCCTGTTCATATTGTATATTCGGTATCTGTCTATACCATATCTGCATATATGTGTACGTCTGTTCCAGTGATTCCTCCTCTACACCATGATGCTGAAATAGATTTTTACTGATGGTTGGATGCCAAGAATTTCCACTCGCCTATTGTAGATATTTAGTGTATTTCTCCTCATCTGTGCTCCTGCAGGGTGAGCTGGAGTCTCATGGCCTCCCACCATGTGAGGGTGCCGTCAACTTGGCTGGAGAGAATATCATGAACCCACTGAGATGGTGAGCAGCAAAGAAACAGAGGCTACAACTGACAATCTGTCCATCTCAATTCATTAGTCAATGCAATTATCTATTAAATGTCAGAAAATGATAAATTAAGAGTGGCTGTTATATTCGACTAAGAGTTACTATTAAAAAAAATTTCAATTACACTGTATATGATGAAGAAAAGCAGATTCCTGACTTTTAAAAAGCTCGAACTAGCAAATATTAACCACATTTGCTTTATAAGTGACCAAATCACTATTATCTTAGCAGAATTGCTGCTTAATAATTGTCTGTTAATGCACAGAAATGTTTCAGGTCATAAAAGACAGACTCAAACAACCACATACAGCTGCACTGTCTGTTTACATATCATATGTAACCCCGGATCTCATTCTCAACCTGTTGATCTGTGTTTATTTGTGGTTTCAGGTGGAATGAAAGCTACAAAAAAGATTTGTTCTCCAGTCGCATCGATACGACTAAAGCTCTGGCTGAAGCCATCGCTGCTTCGCCCACTCCCCCCCACTCCTGGGTGTTGGTGTCGGGTGTGGGTAAGTCTAATGACCAAGCTATGCTGCTCAGAACAGATGAGATAAACTGACTCAGACACATAAGTTGTTGTGTTAATTTCTGTCTTTTGTCCGCAGCTTGTTACAAACCCAGTCTGACAGACCAGTATACAGAAGACAGTGAGTGGACGCCGTTTGACCTCCTCTCCAAACTCGTCAAAGAGTGGGAGGCGGCTGCGCTGCTTCCTGAGACGGTGGCAAAAAGCACCAGACAAGTCGTCATCCGGCCTGGTGATTAAAAAGCATATTTGTTTATATTTTACACCAATAGATACAAAGAAGTACACAAAAGTACTTGTTTCAATTAATAGTATTATTTCAGTCAGAATATGTTAAGATTAAAAAGCAGGGTAGAGCACAGTATTGACTTGTATCTTTGTATCTACTATGACAACCTGAGCATTATGATCACATCCCATTTTCCCCCCCCTCCCTCCCCCAGGGGCAGTGCTGGGTCGCGATGGTGGCGCCATGAAGCAAATGCTGCTGCCCTTCTGGCTCGGCCTCGGGGGAACCCTGGGGTCAGGGAGGCAGCCATTCCCTTGGATCCACGTCTCGGACCTGGCAGGAATCATCGCCCACTCCCTGGAGCCCCTCGCCGACTCCCCCCCGCCTTCTACACAGGTGTTAAATGGAGTCGCACCTGCGCTGAACACCAACTACGAGTTCACTAAAGAACTGGGCCGGCTTCTGAGGCGACCCACCATTTTCCCCGTGCCAGGCTTCGTCATTAACGGCCTGATGGGCTCAGAGAGAGCCGTCATCCTCACGCAGGGACAGAAGGTCGTACCTCAGAGGACGTTAGAGGCCGGGTTTCAGTACAAGTACCCGGACTTGACCTCAGCCCTGAAGGAGATTGTTGGGAGTTAAGGGATTCTGGAAGAATGTGCACTGGCTTGAATTATGTCTGTTATCATGCCTTCACGGTTAATGAATCGTACACGGAGAGAATATAAAGAAAAATGAGTTGAATGTTTTCTTCACATCTAAAGTAACTAACTGCTTCCAAGATGTGTTGGAATCAAGTTTTACAACTTGCAGATTTGCCCTCTGAGATTTTGTAATAAAAAACATATACACACGAGAAACAGTGGACATCTTTAAAGACGGGTGTGATTGTGTCCTGGGAGCCGAACTTTTCCACAAAACATCAACAAACCACAGAAAACACACTTTCCTTGATCACTTCACGCACCAAACTGTAAATATTCTTTCATAATTCTATTCCTTAATTTAAGTAAGAGTTTCTACTTAATTTTCTACTTTCTTATGTCTGATTTTTACATGAAGAACAAACGTACAGTAGAATGTTGAGTATGTTTCTCCATTTTGGGAATTTCTACAGATCACATTGAGGTCCAAAATTATAACAACCTCTTAACAATAAATAAACAATAAGCTGGCTAAAGTACAGAGCTATGACTTTTTATTGATGCAGTCTTGATAACGACACAATAGCTGTTCAGTGAGTCAGTTGTTCCCCATAGAAATGCAGATGTTCTGTTTGTATAAAGGCTGATGAGCCTCTGGACGACAGTCTCGTCTCAGTCTGAGGGTGTGTTCCATTATTTAAAAAGAAAGTCCCGGCTGATTCATGACTCTGAATCACTCTGGACGTCTTCCTCGACTTTATCAACGACCGGCAGTTGATCTCCCCAGTCGCTGTTCCGAGCACAACGATACACATCTCTGATGGAAGAGGAGTAAACAACATTCAGGAAGATCAAGAAACCACATGATCACAGAACTTAAAAGCTAAATTCACAGACAGAAAGATGGGGCCGAAATCAAATATTTAATAATATTAAAAAGCGAGGCCCTCACTATAGGTGTTTTACTTTCTGTAGACTTTCACACTGACAGCAATACCCTCAAATAACTGAAAAAAAACATTTTAAAATACCCTCATTATGTCCAAATATTCCTGTAATTAAAAAAATAAACCCAAGCTTTGAATCCCAAGTAAAAAGGAGCAAACTGATGCTGCAGCTGAAGAGTTTGAATGTACGTGTGATGCCGTGTCTTCACCTGCTGTTTTTTCGAGCCGTCACCACCATGTGCTGCAGTTTTCCGTCGGGCGAACACGTCCGACAGTGCACGTGTCTCGTCCGCCGCAGCACCGGTGCGATCAGCCGGGCCCAGTTCACACCTTCTGTCTCTGCCTCCAGGGGGCCACTGCGAGTCAGAATCAGGTAACTGAACTTCTCTATCTGACGGTCATTGTGCTGGAAAATGAGGTGGACATGGAATATGTTAGAAAATTGATATCATTTCATAAAGAATCATTTCATATTTTACAACAGACATGTTAAAATAAGTCCAGAATCACATATTTCCTAACGTAAGGTAAGTCTCACCCCGGGCAGAGGCAGGGGCTGGTACCTCTGCTGGAAGTTGCAGGGGACGACGAGCTCTCGGGACAGTTTAGGACACGTCAGCTCATGCGGACACTGGAAAAAACAAACAATGGAGAAGATGATCCAGTAAAGGCCGTGACACAGACACAGACATGTTTTAAAACAGGCTGGGATTCAAACCTACGGGAGCAAACACGGACGCTGGTCTGGAGTCATGGACCATCTTCTCTTGTTTCTGAAGATAGAGAAGAGAAAATCATCAGCTTCAAGAATCCTCACCATCAAATACACATCAGCACTAAACAAAATCCCTGGTGAGGATTTCAGAATGTGAACCTTTAATAACGTGTCTCTGGCTTCCATAAGAATCTGATGTCCCTCTTTGGTCCCATTTTCCACCAGCACCTATAAGAAGAAATGAAAAATAAATAATAGAATATCATTAAATAAGAAAGGTCCCAGAATACTGAAGTATAAGAAAATAAGAAATGTGAGCAACAAATGTCCAGTTTACAGAGTTTGGACTCTTGTTATTTTACTTGACACTGATGCGATGTTAATTACTGAGCTCATCCATGCAGCCCCTCATTGGCTTTAAATTAAGTTTCATCATTATTTCCACCAACCAGGTACGAGCTGGTCTTTCTCCACAGGGTGAACACGGCCTCTTCTCGCTCCTTCACACCAGGAATCTCCGACAGAGTAAAAGCTGCGACCGCCAAATCAAACTGCACCTGAAAGCAGAAACGCAGCCGAATCAGGTGGTTAGAAAAAAATAAATCAATCAACGCTCACAACAGCAACACGGTTCATCTTTTATTTTTTATTTAAAAATCCAATAAACACAAATGGATGGAGGCGGTAACACCCGATTGTGTGTTTACAATTTCTTAGTTTAAGTTTTATCTGTCATATTAAAGTAAACACAACAGTAACAGGTCAGCTCAGCTAAAAGAGCAATAACAGAAAAATAAAGATGAAGAACATGTTTAACCTCGGTCAACACAGAACACCCATATATCACATGAAGAAGGAAGGAGAGTCTCACCTTAGGAGAGACGGGGAGGAACTGTCTGAAGTAAACCTGCTGGATGTGAGGTTGAGCCTGTTCATCGTCGCCTGCTCAGAAAAACACAAAGATGTTTTTAATAATCAGACAAAAGCACAAACAACCCTGAGACAAACCACAGAATCTGAGTGTGTGTGTGAACCTTTGAGAAGTCGTTCTGCCAGAATGTTCATGGGAGCCGAGCTGTCCACACACACCATCTCCTTCAAAGAGGCGGCCCAGTGCGAGTGGGACGCCCTGCAGGAGAAACACGGAAGTTAGAGTCTTTATTTTTATACGTAAGTGACGTGAAAACTCTCTTTATGTTGCAGCAGTGATGAACACGAACCAGACGACCGTTCCCAGCCCTGAACCAAAATCCAGAAGAGACTGAGGAGCAAAGGAGGGATCCCTCTTCTTGATCTGGAATGACAGAAAGACTTTTATTTTGAAATTTTGTAAATGTAAAAAACTACTTTTTGGGAAAGTAGGAGCACTAACTCGTTAATTGAAGCTCTAACATCGTGATGTGAGTAAACTTTAGATTCCCACCACGTGCTCATACCTCGTTCAGAGCTCTCCGCACCGCAGCGTAGCCGCCGGCCAGCCGGGCCGCCATGTACACGACACACAACTCTTCATCATACCTGAAACACAGACAGACAGTGAGCCGAACAGTATTTATCACAACTTGCACATATCAGACCTATATTTATGTATAAGAATATCTATATTTATCATATAAGAATGACATTTTACTACTGGGAAACTAGTGGATTTAATGGAGAGCATTTCTGAACACACCCATCATTAAAAAAACAACTACAAATTAAAAGATGAAAGAAATACTTTATAAATTGACGTGTAGATAAATATGTTACTTTAAGGCCGTCCAGTGATAAGTTGTTCTCTTGAGCTCTGAGAACACTTTCCTCTTGATGCGGTCTCCCAGTGCGTCCTCGTCTATATCTGTAAAATAAAGGATGTTCCTTCTTTTACCAGCTGCTGCGTCACATTATCTCTTTACAGTTAATATACCTCTACATCCTCCTTCATTCATGGACGTGTGTGTGTGACTCACCTCCTCCCTTCTCCATTGCTTTCTTCCAGAGTTCCCTCTCCAGGCTCACCGCTGTGCGTCTCAGTGTCACGTCCTCCACGGCTCGTTTTCTGCTCCACAGGAAGTTAGCGAAGCTGTGTGTGCGCTCGGGCAGCCGAGTCACCGGAGCCCCTGGAGCAGGTGGAGAGATCCAGGTGTCACACAGCATTTTGGAAAAGTTTCATTCACAAGTGAAGCTACGGAAATATTTGGCATATTGACTTGTAGGGAAAGATAGTAACGGAACCTACTGTGAATAATGGACTTTGCAGCCGTCTGGAGTTCCTCAGGGAGGCTCAGAGTTTTCAGGTTGGTCACACCTGGGTGCTTCCTGTGCAGCTCTCCTTTTAGGAAATCTACCTCTGACTGTGACTGTGCAGCTGTGCTCATTCTCTGAGGATTCAAAAACAAACAAGACATGAAACTCTTCACAGTACCCAACTTTCAGAATCACTCAAGGGAAATATCTAAAGGACTAAAGTCTGATAAGAAAAGAATCATATGACATGGCAGCTCTTAGTATCAATATATCAGAAATGAAAATAAAAGGAGATATGTTTCCTGTTCTTCTACGGTAATTGTAAAATGCAGCATTTGTGAACTGAGTTTTTTATTATTATGTTATTTTAAATATACACATAAATGACTAATCAAATAAAAAGTAGTGTATCTTATTTATCTAGGGTGGCAACTATATCTGATATGATTTGGAGTCAAAAGGTCACAGGACATGGAAGCTGTGGAAAATAAATAGAATTAAAAACATTATTAATATTCATGTACAGTTTTTATAACTAATAAAATGAAATTATATAGGGTAGAAGTTCTATCTGATATGATTGTCTGACTCGTCAGTAGATTCACATACGACTCCACAAATAAGTGACTCACACTTTAAAGTTTTTATGCAGAAAATAATTACTAAACAAGAAAGAGTTCGTTTTGTCTTTTACATTTCAAATGAGGAGTCAGATCCAAGAGAGACACAGATACTTTCACAGATGAATGAATATGAATATGAACGTATGAACAATAGATTAAACTTGAATCCTGTGAACTCAAACACTTTATTTATCTCGGTCCTGTTTTTGCAGCTCCTCAGTCTGACCTCTCTCTGGTGAAGATGCTGCGTTCAATGACACCAGGCGACACTCACCCTGAACGCCCCCGCGCCCTGACACAGGACCCGGACTCTGCAGCTCAGCGGCGCCATGTTTTCTGCGTCTGGTCCGTTTTTAAATAGTTTTATATTTAAACTGGTTAATTTTCATTCCGCACGAGGACGAGCAGGGAGCACCAGGCTCGACTGGGTCCCTCAACAAAATAACTCCGACCCCCGGTTGAAGCGGAACCTTAAACACCACACTTATGTTCCGCATGTAGGGGCGGTCACTCCACGTTTATTTACGTCTTTCATTCAAACTCACATCTCGCTTAGTTTTCACACGAGGATTTTATTGATTAATGTGAAGATCAAATCCACAGTTTTAATAAACGCGTTCAAACTTTATTTTTGATATAAAAAAGTTTAAAACATCACGCTGAATCCCAGTTGTGTGCTTCTATCTTTTTAACCGCGGAGTGACGCGTCGGCGCGCTACACGATCTCCGGCCGCGCAGACCAGGAAGTGGCGGCGGGTAAAGTTTGAAGTGTCCCTGTTGTTCTCCCTCTGGCTCCTTTGTTTCTGTCCCCAGCTCCAGAGTCTCTCCTCCTGCCGCCATGAGGAGAACCAGGTCGTCGAGGAGTCAGACTCAGGCAGCGGCGGAGGGAGGAGGAGGAGGAGGAGAAGTCCGCACAGAGACAGGTTGGTTGTTGGGTTGAGCTCCTTCAGCCGCGCCATTATCTCTCCGTCTGCACCCGGGCAGTCGATGCTGATGTTGTCCAGATGTGTTGCTAGCTGGTGGTGTTAGCAAAACATGCTAACACGTGCTTCTGTTTACTGGTTTATAACCGCAGACATCAAATCTAACTCATAATGTGCTCAGCTGCTCTATGGATCTGTTGTCATGCTACTTGCCACATCTTCTCCTCTATTGTTTTATTCTTACTGTAGTTTCTATTCAGTATATCAGTGAATCTACAAAGAAATAGGATGTTAAAATTAGTTATAAAGATTCAGAATTAGAGGCTAAACCGCCAAAGCGATCACGAGAGGGGAAGATAAGTAGTAAAATAAGGTTAAACACGTTCAGATTAAGAGTAAATATAAACCTAATACTTTTTTAATATACCACACATTTGCCAATATACCACACTCTTCTTCCCCATTTAAAAATAATAATAATAACTTCACAGACAATCAGAGTAAAGAATGGGAATAACAATACAAATAATAAAAGTCATAGACCTCATGTGATATAAGCTTTTTTATACATAGAGATTTGTCTTAAGAAGAGAAATAAAAAGTCAAACAAGTCTAATTTTTGGATGTTAACATTTCATAGTTTCCACCCAATGGGAGATGTTAATTGTCCAGTGTTTCAGTAAAATTCCTATTGGTGATAATGGTTGGATTTCTGAATCTGAGTCCTTGTCCCTCTGTGATCAGTGTGGCAGTGGAAGGGGGACGAGGGTCAGTGGGAGCTGTATTCGCCGGCCGCCTGCGCCTTGTTGGACTCCGCCGTCTCTTCGGGAGAAACCTCCGTCACGCTCGCCCTGGGACCGGGGACGCCCTACGAAGTCGACCTGAAGAAGATGGTGCAGATTAATCCTGTCACAAAATACAAGAGGAAGATTCGCTCTCAAACAGTCAAGTCAGGTGTGTGTCTGTGTCGTCTTAATAAGTCAACAAATCCAACTTATGTAGAATTATCAGTTTTTCTCAACTTGGTAACTTATAGGATAGTGGCAGTAGCAGCCATAATAAGATTATCATGAAATGCATATAAACATAAAATGTATGTGGATTTTTCTTTAGCTGAAAAGCTGAAATTTGTGATGTGTTGTAAGTTTTTCTTGCATCATCCCTTTTTCCAGAGAGTGTTACTGAAGCCAGTGACTCCACTGCTCTCAATGGGATGACAGATCAAGTTAAAGTGGAGAAGGAGGAGGAGGAGGAAGAGGAGGAGGAGAAACCTGCAGCTAAGAGGAGGAAGGCACAAAGCAAGAGTCAGACAAAAGCCAAAAAACCACCCAAAGAAGAGATAAAAACTGAAGGTAACATACCTGTAGATTCCATGGACTTTATGCTGTATATGTAAAACATTAAGTACAAACATTAACTTTCTGATCTGTGGATGTTGTGCAGAGGTCACGAGGACGTTGGTGATGAAGGGCAAAGCTCCGGTGGACCCTGAATGCAAAGCAAAACTCGGAAAGGTAAAGTTGATAATTATATTGTGAGAAAGTTTTTGCAAAGCATTGGGATGACATTATTCAATCGACATGAATTCATAGAGATGGATGGATGGATCCTGGAATATAACAAATTCTTCACTTTCTATTTCAGGCTCATGTTTACTGTGAAGGAAATGATGTTTACGACGTGATGTTAAACCAGGTAACATATTCACAATGTTGGAATGAGTTTGAGAAACCAAATGGATTCAGAAAGATAACCTGAAAGTTTTCTTACACTCTAGGGTAGTGAATAGTGTTAATTGATTAAAACAGTAAACTCACCATGGTTTCAGATACTGATGTTCTCACAGCAACATTTACTTTACTGAACTTCATGCCTCCTGTCATGTTCTGACTTATAACTGTCATTGATTCATTAATAGCTAATAAAGCTGCAGGATGTAAAATTATCACATGTATGATATTTTAGTTTTGGATTTAGTTTTGTGGGAAAGTGAACAGATTTTTTTCTTTTGTCTTGTTTCGCAGACAAATCTCCAGTTTAACAACAACAAGTATTACCTGATCCAGCTGCTGCAGGACGACAGCTCCAAGCTCTACAGCGTGTGGCTGAGATGGGGCCGAGGTGAGTTCACTATGCACTGACGATTCTTTGCACTGCTCTCGCTTGGTTTTGCAGGATTACCAACCCTTCCTTTAATCGAGGAAGGAAACATGTGTGGTGACTGTGTTTGTCTCTCTTGTATCATCAGTGGGCAAAGTGGGTCAAAACAGCCTCACACCCTGTGGTGGAGATCTGCTGAAGGCCAAAGATTTCTTCAAGAAAAAGTGAGTTTGTGTCTTTGAAACGCCTCACGTAGGAAGGAGGCTCAGTACAGTTCTGATCCTTGTTTGTTTGGTCACAGGTTCTTGGATAAGACCAAGAATGACTGGGAACATCGGGCCAGTTTTGAGAAAGTGGCTGGAAAATACGACATGGTCTTCATGGACTACAGCACAAATGAAAAGGTATGTTTTAAAGAAACTGAGCCTAAAACCTGTCGTCTGTATCTCCTCGCTATCTTTATAATTAGGAGTCTGACAGGAGTCTCCACTGAATCGAAGACGGGGTCTGTTTCATGTAAACGGATGTATTTCTCTGTAGCAGGAGGAGTCCACAGTGAGCACCGTACCCAAAGAGAAGAAGATCTCCACGCTCGACGTGAAGATCCAGTCTCTCCTGGAGCTGATCTGTGACCTTAAGGCCATGGAGGAGTGTGTGCTGGAGATGAAGTTTGACACTCGGAAAGCTCCTCTCGGTGAGTCTGACCGAGGCGGAAATGAATGTCGGAACATTCACACATTTAATTCGATTTTATGGCAAAGTTGTGCCAACTGACAACATGAGCAGATTCAGCTGCTGATAATGTGATTTTCAAACCTTTCGTTCCTTTGCTTCATTCTTCCAATTCATTGTTTGTTTGTTTTTCCACACCCGCAGGCAAACTGACCTCGGAGCAGATCCGTGCAGGCTACACCGCGCTGCAGAGAATCGAGGAGTGTTTGAAGAAGAAGGGCAACAACCGCCTGCTGCTGGAGGCCTGCAACCAGTTCTACACCCGCATCCCTCACGACTTTGGGTGAGGAATACGTGGAGCGCGAATGTACCGAATGATTGAAAGATTTAAAGGCTTTCACAGCGTTTCACAGTTGTCTCCATCTTACGCTCATTAAAAGATGTTATTCTGCAGCTTGAAAACCCCCCCGATCATCAACACGGAGGAGGAGCTGAAGGAAAAGATTGCACTGCTGGAGGTAAAGGGATTCTCCATTAATTTAAACATTTCAATTAAATATATAATTATTTATTGCTGTGTCCCGTGATTAATAGTTTGATCCATGATTCGCAGCAGCACACTTTACTTTTGATGTATTTTTGATTTCTATAGCGTCGTCCTCTACACTTCAGGATCTTTTTAACTTTCTGCTGGAACCTTTTAGCTCCTTGAACCAGTTTCTTTGGGCCTATGAGATATAATATGTTGTTTCTGTTTTTCACTTCAGGCTCTGAGTGACATCCAGATCGCCGTTAAAATGGTCCAGTCCAGTGAGGGCGGTGACGAACATCCTCTGGACAGACAGTACAGCTCCCTCCAGTGCAAGCTACAGCCTCTGGAATCCGGCAGTGATGAGTTCAAGGTCTGTCTGTTGTAAATAAAGTAAACGACAACTCTCTCTTCTGTTCAATACTTTTATTGTCATTATACTAGTTACACGTACAGTCAAACTCTATATCCCTGTAAGCATCAAGCAACAAACTGTCCTCATCTCTATGTTTTGAAGGTTATAGAGAAATATCTGCTGTCCACTCACGCCTCCACCCATCAAGACTACACCATGAGCGTCCTCGACATGTTCTCAGTGGACAGAGACGGAGAGAGCAGCAGCTTCATCTCACAGCTACACAACAGGTGAGTCGGGTTAGAGACCGGCAGTGGTTTCTTTTGCCTCAGACGTTTGGTAGAAACCCAAATCAGCTCTGTCATACTTCTAAAGTCTGAAAATTGTGCCAATTAAAATAAGCAAATCCTCGTTTGTCTACCAGGACTCTGCTGTGGCACGGTTCCCGTCTGTCTAACTGGGTTGGGATCCTCAGTAAGGGGCTCCGAGTGGCCCCCCCCGAAGCCCCCTCCACCGGATACATGGTAGGATAGATGCATAGAAATACATGCACTGTTTTTCCACTTGATTCTTCATTTATATTTGTCTCAAAATCAAGTCCTCTGCTTAAAAACGTCAAAAATAAATGAAATAAATACACAATATTCAATGAATTCTGTTAATAACATGTAATGTCAGTAATAGTGTAATAATTTAACTTCCTTGTGTCTCTCGTCTAGTTTGGTAAAGGGATCTACTTTGCTGACATGTCGTCAAAGAGCGCCAACTACTGCTTCGCCAATCAGAACAATCATGTTGGACTGTTGCTGCTGTGCGAGGTGAGTTGACTGAATATATTCTGTGGTGGGTTTAAATCCCTCGTCTCGCCTGTCAGTGGCTGTGAAATGTAGTGAACTGGGTGCACACCCCACCCTCACCCATCCTGTAACACGTTGAGACCAGGAGCAGTAGAGTGTGTTGTCTGGAAACAGGAATCCTTTTAGTTTAAGTTTTTGTGTGTGGTCGTTTTGTCTATTTAAAGATTGTATATAGATTTATTTGTATAAACAACTAATAAAAACAACTTGTTTTTAGTGCAGATTTTCTATTTTCCGGTCTCACATCTGCTCCATTTCATCACTTGTTTCCCAATACAACCAACATGGTTTTAACATCACACGATAAGCTGGGTCCAGATGTGTTGCAGCACTGTTTCACTGTCCATGCTTTGTGTTGTGTTGTGTTGTGTGTGTGTGTGTGTGTGTGTGTCTGTATGTGTGTGATCGCAGGTCGCACTCGGAGACAGTCGTGAGCTGCTCGATGCCGACTACGAGGCCGGTAACCTGCCAGCTGGTAAACACAGCACCAAGGGCCGGGGACAGACCGGACCTGACCCCAAGAACTCAGTCACCCTGTGAGTCTCATCACACTGACTCATTTCATACAGGCCCAACATTGATTTACTGTGTTACACAACAAAAATCTTTACATTTATCTGAGGGGGGTGGGGGGTGTTAATAACATTAACAAATAAAAGACGTGACTGAAAAAGATTGAAGATGAAACATTTATCATTTTTATAATGTTTGTTTGACACAATCTCACGTTTTAGTCAGTTTTATTTTGAAAAACCCCCAGAGTAGTCAATACTATAAATAGTTGTTTGTTGTTGTTACCTTCAATAATAAATATCATTCAAAATCTGCAATTACATTGAAGTTAATCTCAACTCGAGTCCCTGCAGGTTTTTCTTTTTAAATTGGCTCAAAGGAATGACTGAAAAGTTTAAAAAACTCGTTCTACGTTTTGAAAGTTCGAAGTTATGTTGACGTTTAAGTTTGTTCAATGTGTTGTTAACGTGATCCAACCATGTGAGTGAGAACATATCCACCTCTCTCCCTCTCAGGGACGGTGTCACGGTGCCGATGGGGCCTGGGGTGAAGACGGGGGTGGGTAAAAACAGCGTTTACTCCCTCCTCTACAACGAGTTCATCGTGTACAACCCTGCTCAGACTCGCATGAGGTACCTGCTGCGGATCAAGTTCAACTATTCTTCACTGTGGTGAGGCTGTAAAAAGGTCGTGTATCAGGATCGTGCGTCACTTAAGCTGCTTTCAGACATGCACTGAACTCCAGACATTTTCCTGAGGAGAACGCAGTCGCTCCTGATGTTTTCATAGAACTTTTCCTGCTTGTCCCCTCGAGTTGATGATGTTTCAAACAGGCAACGGACACGGAAAACACTAAACGAATACAAATATACATTTAAGGAAAAACGCAGACGAAAACAACAACTTGGAAAGACGAGCTTCGAGAGTCTTGACGTTAAGGGGCTTGTGTTGATGAGCTGTAAACAAAAACACATCAGTTCTGCCTCCTGCTGACAAATATCTGGAAATTCTGACCCAATTTTCTGGACATTTTCTAGAGTTCATGTCTGAAAACAGCTTAAGTCATTCTTTGTGGGTGGGGGGGGGGGGGGATTGTTTAGCTCTGGTTTTTGAGGATGTTAAACCTGAACACGCTGCTGGTGCTGGATGGAAAACACGAATGTTAACTCTGTGATGGAGAGCTGTCACTAATTCACTAATTCATTAGTTTTGACCATTTTTGTCTATTTTCAAGAAAAAAATTAGTTTGCGGCTTCTCAAATGTTTTTTCTTTTTCATATCTGATGTTAAACTGAATATCTTAAAACTGTTTTTCCACAAACAATTCCAACACATCACTTTGTTCTAAAAGAATATAACAACTGACATTTTTCATGTTTTCTGATGTGAGTAAACAAGTCAAAACATAAAACCACCAATGAAAAATAACTTTCTTCTAAACATTGAGGATGGATCCATGTGAAAAGGAGAATATAATAACATTTAGCACTACATTGTTATGTTGCTTTATCTTCGTATCAATAGAAGTTGAATTGCATGTTGGCTACATTTTGGTTTTCTGTTTTCTGGTGCTGGTACGTAACACAAAACTCCTTCAGGCCGGTTTGACACGAGCATTTATACTGAATATTTACCACAGTTTTTATGAATGTTTCCTATTAATGTTATAAAACATGTGTAAACAATGAATTCAGTCCAAAAATGTCTTCTGTCATTTTTTATTCATGTAAAACAGTCTGTAAAAAACACAGATCATCATTCAAACTGGATGTGGTTACGCTTTAAACATAACAATACAAATAAAGGACATTTTCATGTTGTTTGGAGTGTGGGTCTTTGTTGCGTGTTCAGTTTCACCTCCTCCCCAGTAGGAAGAGGAAGATGAGGACGATGTCGAGGTAAATGGTGAGGGCAGCGCTGATGTACTCTTCAGGATCCAGGCGGTTGCTCATCGCCCCCATCATCAGCTGACAGTCGAACATGAGAAACTGAGGAGGAGACGCAGGGTGAGAGACATGTTAGCACGTCACAGAAGGAGAACGATCCACGACGGCTGAATTTCATTTAGCTGCTCCAGGTTCAGGATCCTGGTTTTGTGCTCGCTGGCTCACAGAGGTATAGATATATATGTAAGTATTCAGATCCTGTACTTGCGGAATAAGCCTCTTGAATGTGTTTTGCCTGAAGGGAATTTAGGGAAAACTCCTTCTGAGTTACCTTCAGTTATTGCTTTGTGCTCTGAGCTATAAAGTTAACATGAGTTTCACCTTTCAGGCTGTTTACAGTAGTGAACGTTGTTGAGACTTTATGAAACATAGAAAACCAGAACTGACCATGAACAATATATTTAATTGCTTTTAATCTACTTTTTAAAAGTCCTAAATAAACCAGAAAAGGGTATTTTTTTATGAATTTGTTAATCCTGTGTGAGTCTGTTTGTGCGTCATCCCTTTAGATAGTTATCATCACATATTGTATTTTTACCAGTGAATACACCAGAGCTCCCAGACATCCGTAGGCGATAGCACCGATGTTGGAGTAGAAGATGGCGAAGAATCCAAACATGATGAGTTCGACACACAGGATCAGCAGAAGGCCGTAACAAGTAGTGAAATCATAACGGGTCTGAAAACAAAACAATTTCATTTACTTCATTAAGTGATTTTATTGATCTTATTGAAAGTGTTGAAAACCACCGGTAGATTTTGAAACAGCTCCTCAGCTGAGCCTGCCTGACTAACCTGTGCTGAGAAAGCGATGATTGCCACAGTAATCGCCAGCGTCACTCCCATCGTGATGACCACAACTTCGGTGTCATAGAACGAGGCCATGGTTCCCACCATGTACGAGAAGCTCAGGGTGACCACAACCTGTCGGCACGAAATGCAACACACACACTGTTTTAGTTTTGTTTCAAGTAATAGTGATAATAGAAACCCACATTTAGCTGCAGACATGTTTTTATCAACCAGACCAGACGGTGGGTTTGTTCTCGGAAGCTCTGCAGAGAAACCAAACAGGAAGAGACTGCTCTACTTCAACATCCCAACAAAACCTCAGCGGCTCAGTGAGAACTCAGATGGAAACCGAACAAGAACAAGTAATGACACACGCCAAGAGAGGTTTATATAGTCTGTAAATAAAGATGGACGACATGACGGCTCCCTAAAAGTGAAGCCAGAGCGTCTCGATCACCGCCTAGTGGCTGACTGCAGTACAGGTCATAAATCCTGCCTCCTCCATGTTAGCAGATGACATGTGAACCGTCAAACCATTTTTATTTATGAAAGATGGTTTCTGTCATTTGAAGTGGTTCTTCTCACACTGAGTGTTCATGTTTCTGATGAGTTTGGTTTTAATTAGTTATTTGATGATAGAGAAATTGGTTGAAATGTCCCCGGTCCCCGTGTGTCCCACATCAGTGACGATTGATCAGATGTGTCCTGACTGTACTGGACTTTACTGAAATATGTTCCATGTACACTTTCATAAAAGGAATGATTCAATATGTTTACTCTGATTTGGGTGGTTTTACAGTAAAGGATGTTTATTGAGACACATTTATCTGTGGTGCAACGTGAGCGAGCTTCACGTTACATCATATTTCACTTCTCTTTCCAGGATGTGACTTTGTTTCTCGTCAAAACATTTACTGTTTCAATTATTATCATGAAATATGGGTTTACTGCTTGTTAGATATTACCGATTTATTTACATAGCACATTAAAAACAGCAGGAGTTGGAGTATGGATAAATAGAAACTAGAATTAAAATTAAATCCAAAAGAAAGTGTATTGAGAGACACAGAAGATAAGTTAAAAGTAAATAAGATAAAATAATTAACAGAATCTTGCGACAGAATTAAAACAAGAATGAATTTAGGACTTTAAATTAGATTTAAAATTATCGATAATGGGACAGAAACTATTCCAGAGCTTGAAGGAAGCAACAGAGGAAACCTGATCTTGAGTTTTAGGACGACAAAGGAGGAGAACATTTTAATAATGATGGGAACGTCACAATAAAATTGAACAACAACTGTGTTTCTGACTCACCAGGCCCACGACGTTCCAAGGGTACAGACGTCTGAAGGATTTGCAGAAGGCGAGGGTGATGGCGACCACGCCAAAGATGATGACGGAGCTGAGGAAGACCCACAGGTTGTCCTGCACCGCGTCTTTCACCACGCTGGAGAAGGTGAACACACACACCACACTGAAGGTGAAGACCAGCTGCAGAGTCAGGATGCTGAACACCTGAGAATCGAGAGGAGCTTTATTAATAAATCAGCTGCAGTGAAAGGTCGTTAAAAGAAGTTAAACCCAAAATTGTATGAATTCTTGATGCAGGCATTGGATGAGTCATGGTACTGTACCATGCTGGAGAAAAACACTTATACACGGTATGTAAGTGTATCAATGACATAAATAAAATGATTTATTAAAGTTTTTAAAAAGGAAAGAATGATTTTTGACCATTCAGGAAAAGGAAAACACTTTTTATTTCCAAGCATTTGCTAAACGGATCAAACAACTTATCCAGAAAGAGTTTGGTGACCTCAGGTGAAACCCTCCTGGACTAGAAGGATGCACTGATTGGACTATTTCCTCTCGCTGCACCAATTCAACAACACTGACTCTGGTCTATTTCTCAGGTCGCGTGTGTCTACGATTGATTGTTTCCTCTCAGATTCATTTATTTTAATATCTTTTACAGACCAGAGGAGTTGAGTCTGTTAGTTTACACACAGCAACTAGTATCTTGGAAGCATCTGTCAATCATCTTTAAATCCCTGGAATTTCTACTTCAACCTCTGAGGAGGGTTTGAACCCAAAACGTACTGTAAAAACATATTTCACGCAGTTTAGCAGTGATCAGTTTATAAATCACCCAAAACTCACCTTTCTGACAAACCCTCTCCTCACCAGCTTGTCGTCAAAAGCAGACGAGTCTATGGGGGGGGTCGTGTCTGACTGGATTTCTGGGAGAATGTCCTGAAACGACTCGTACACAGGGGCAGGCTGACTGATGCAGGTCGTCTCAGTCTTGGTTGGACAGTACATTACTGGGACTGTGGAGTAGGCCGGAGGTGGCTGCTGGTGGTAGGAGTATGGAGGAGGTGGTGGAGGTGAGGACTTTTCTGGGTCTGATGCGTCTGACATTGTGGAGGAGCCTGAGATCCAAAGACACAGTTCAGTCACTTCAGAATCAGAATCAAGGTTTTCACACACAGAGAGTTTGCTTTGCAGTTTTGGTTCATTGCAATAAACTCAGAAAGTAGAAAAATAAGGGTGAAGATAAAGCAAATTCAAAACCAAGTACTTAAATAAATCATCTGAACGACTGAAATGGAAACTTTCCTCAACAAAATCAAACAAATCCGCATGTAAATCCCAAAAAGAATTCATTTTGTTGGGATCTAATACAAAGAAAAGTCTCAGAGAACATTTAAAAACTCACCTAAATGATTGATTATCCTGGTAGTTGCTGATAAATTTAGATTATTCGTCTAATTATCTAATGGTCTGGTCCGTGTCAGCCGGACCCAACACAAGGTTGGTAGACACTGCGGTTGATTGTCAAGATGGGGAATGTTGTAGCTTCAGAAACTCCGTCCTGTTCATGGTTGTTTAGATCAGCTGTGATGTTTCAACCAGACTTGCTGCCGACTTGTTGCTCAAGAGCAGAATTAACATTAGGAAGTAAAACTGGAGTCGTGGGAACACTTCTCCTGTGCTCAGCAAACATTTGATGTGAAACACTTTTACATGACTTCACACACAAGGTGCATCTACCCAGCAGTAATTCAGTTTTATAAAATCTTTACTGCAGATAAACCTGGTAGGATGAACACAAAGTTCTGCACCATAGACTGTTTATAAAATATGTTGAATTCAAACATTTTGTTTTGTATTTTGCTTTCAAAGACATTTCAGTGATGTTATGTCGACCCACTCAGTTTTGTCTCAGCAGGTAGCGACACAGCGAATAGAGACGCGTTTCCTCGTCTAGACTTTTCAGGCACAGCCTCCTGAATTTAAATGAGTTTTAAAAAACTCCATCGTTACTTAAAATTATTCTCTGCGCACCTTCTTCCTCTGTTTACCAAAATCACAAACACACACAAATATCTGATGCATTATTCAGTTTGATTAGATACAAGAAGCAAGAGAGCCTCACATACTAAATTCAATAGGTTACAATTTCTTTTGTTTTACCCTCAGTGGTTTCTAATATACTGAGGTCTGCATAACAGACACATCTGCTGCCAGAGATCTCACAACTTTAAAACTACACTAACTGGATGAACAGATAAAAGTGGATGATTAAGAAATTAATCTCTGCTGTCGTGTTGAATTATACAAGGAACTAAAAGTAGGATTATTTGTTTTAACTGCTTTAGTTCCATGATAGAGAATAAAGAGAAGGATCTTACCTTTTCTGCTGGTCACACTTGTGTCAAGAGGTCTGTGTTGTGTGAGGAGGCTCTGCAATAAGAACTTGTGTGTGTGTGTGTGTTATTTATTCTATCAGCCCGTGGTTCAGCATTTCACTTCCTGATTGTGTGAGAAAAACAAAAGTTTGGAAACTGGAAAGTCCACCGTTACCTCAGACCTGGTTAGAGGATGGTGAAGTCTGGAGATTTACAGGAATCCACAAACACAATCTAATAGTCTGGACAATAAAAAGTAAAGCGTGTGGTACATATATATTGTGATTGTCATTTTCACAGGTGTTTAATTAGCAGGATTACGCAAAAAAAACTATACTTAAAGGAAAAACGTGAAACTTGGTGGAAGGAAAGAAGCCATTAAAATTTGGTGTGGATCCATATCAAGGATCAGATCCTAAATCTTTTTTTTTTTAAATCACATTCTTTAACACTGAAAAGGGAGAAAAGTACAGTTTGTCAACTACTAAACTAAATAGGTGACAATTTAATTAAGTTATTTAATAACATTTATGAGATAATTCAATACTGCACAGTGTAATTTGTGTAATTTAAATTCTTCAAGGCGTCTTGCTTTAGGGTCTGAACGACACGTACGAACACGTCACCGACACAAAACAGACGTTGACGAAACATCTCTCACACATATTTATTGTAAAAAATACATATAAAAACCATTTCTGAGACATACAAAAGATTGGAGCTTAGAAACAGTATATTGAACAGACAAAGACCAAGCCATTTTTCTTGAATTGCATTACATATTTACAATTTAATAAATAAAATTCAATTTGTTTTTATTACCAGAGTAAAAGGCAGATTGTCCATATCTCGGAGGAGGGGGAGGGGGGGGGGGGGGGGGGGGGGGAATTGCAGATACTGCTGTGGTGGCTCTTTGAAAAAAAACATTCTCGTCCTCTAAAGCGTTGGTCTCAAAGCACAGGGCAGACAGGGGGGGGTGGGGTGGGGGGGAGGTCGGCGCCCTGTGATTTAAAACCGAGGAGTTTAGCGACATCTACACAAAACACCATCGTTGATTGGCGAGGAGCTGGTTTATTACACACAGAGCGTTTAGTTAGCATTGGTAAAAATTGAGGTATTGCACCACACAGCTTCAAGGGGGGTAAGAAAGTAAATGAGAGTAACGCGGGGTTTTAGATTGTCTGGTTTCTTTGTTTGTTTTTATATAAAACGACAACCAAACCACCACCAACCCCCCCGTCCCCCCCCCAAACACACACACACACACACACACACTCCCAGCCAAAGTATACAACATCATAACTTATCACCACAACAAATGTAACATCTAATGATCAATACACCTCATCCTCCGCACTCGCTCACACAATGCCCTCAATGCACAGACACACACTTTTGGCATCATTTTTCTAGTCTCCGATACAAAAAAAATTAAAGAGAGCAAACATGCACGGGGCTGCCCTCGAGTGGCGGGACGAGTCGTAGCACCTCAGACTGCAGGACACCAGGGATCAGAGAGGAAAGAGAACGAACCTGGGTGAACAAAGCAGCCAGTGGGAAACCTGTGCACCGGGCTGACCTCGAAACTGATCAATACGCGCCGTAGGAACGACCAGGACACATGGCACAGACTCGCCCTTTGAGCAGGCAGCAACAGCAATCAATTTTTTGTTCTTTCCCAGTTTCCCTCGGCCCGTGCTCGACCTGCAACCGGTCGGCATCTGCTGAGCAGCCTTATTGCCGGGGCTCCGCCGCAGCTCGGCCCCCGAAAACACTACAAACACCTGCTTGCACAAGAAAGTCCGTCACCAGGCAAAGGCAATCAGCACACACACAAAACAAGGCAAAGGAAAAGCCATCCAACACGTTAAGCAGTAATCATGATCATAATGTGATATCATATTTAAAAAAAGCTTTTTAAAAATAGGCGGGGTGGGGGTTGTGTAATTATTAACCATCAGCTGTCCATAGCCTGCAGTGTCGGGGAGAGAGGCAGATGCCACATGGTGTAAACATGCCCCCAAAAAATACATCCCTCAACCCGTCACTTTCATCCCCTCCCTCAATCTGGCTTTAATGGAGCCAGATGGCAGAACTGTCACTTGGGGTCCAGTCCAAAAAACCATCCGGACTGCGCCCCGGAGAGAACGGGGAGGGAGGGACGAGACGCTCAAACCGCTCTCAGAAGTAGAACAGGACCACGAGAGTCTCCCACACTTCGTACCAATGCCACATGAAACAGGAAGTTCGCTGGCATGACTGCTTTAAAATTTCAAAAGGTTAACCCGCTTCACCAAGCAGACTTCTGGGCAGTTTACAGTAAACACACACACACACACACACACACACACACACACTCACACTCGTGAATACACAAACATTCTTAGGACATTTCCTGTCCCTGGTCATCATTTGAACACACAGACGTACTCGCACACTCACAACCCAGACCTTATGTGGGGGAAATAAAAAATAAAAAAATCAGCCTTTGAGGGACAAAAGTGCTCAAATTGGTGCCAACACCAGCGCTGCTCTGACCCTATGGAACACCGACAACCTTCCCAAACACTCACCAAGTAGCAGCACGTTCAACTCAGCGCTTACTAACCACCTACGAGAAACTGACCTACTGAGAAAAAAAAAAAATAAAGAAACATTTAGCCCCCGAAAAGTTCCCCTGAAATGTTTACAGGTAATAGAAAACAGATAACACCAAGTCAACGGCAGCCCCCACTCACCAAAAACATCCCTCCACCTCCAGCCGGTTGAAAAATAAAGCAACGTTTATGTGGTTTAAACAGTTCACGCTTTCAGTGTGAGGTTGGTTCATTTGGGTTGAGCCGAGGAAAGAAAACATTCATCGGATGTACGACGTGGAACAATACTCGTTTTTTTGCAAAATACTTGATAAAATGACTGATCCCATTCGGAAGGGAGAAAAATACACAGGAGCATCCAGAGTCTCAGTCTCCATGTTCCTGCCCCAAGTTCAACATCTGTCTGGGGCACGCTCCATCATTCTGGTGGGATATTATGGAGTTGATGCATTTTTTTTTCAAGCCAAGTCCGTGAATTAAAAAAAGAAACCCCCTCCACTTCTGTTTCCACAAGGGTCCACAGATTAGACCAAGCAGCTGTTTTCTTTTTTTGTTGTTGGAGTTTGGCTTGAAATGGTCTAGACCAAGTTCAAATGGACTGATCCGAATGGAGAGCATCGGCTGTCACGCGCCGTAGCCCCCCTGCTGTGATCTTCTGTTTTCCACTCAAATATGGGTCTGCGTCTGAGAGGGACTGGGGGCGTTTTATTATTCAATAACACATCTTTATTGGGATTCTATTAGGATTCAGTGTAGTCTCCTGTAAAGGTGGAAAAAAGGAAGAGAGCGACGATTAGACAAAGTACTGCATATTGTAAAGAATGTAGTTAAACATAGTCTGCAACAGAACATTCATGTTTTATAGTCACATCAGAGGACGTCACCTTGAATTGTGGGAAATTCTGGCCGACATTGATTGAGAACGTTAATGACAGATTAATTATCATTCCTTAATTGCGGCTGTAGTCACTCTAGTGTGTTGCTCTGACGTGAAATAGTATAAACAGGTCCTCTGGTAATATATAAAACCTGTTGCTATGGATACTGAACCACTTGACATTGATGCACTAATCCTGCAGCTCACAGCTGAATGATGTGTTTACAGTGGATGTACAATAAAATGGACAGGCTTATGAGACTCAGTACTTTACACATTATCGACTGACGGAATGAAAACTGGACTGAAATGTATTTTAAAATTTCATAAAGTTATTTTTCTATATTTAAGTTATTTTTTAACTTAAATAAGTTAGTTATTTTTCTTTATTTAAGTAATTTTTGTTAACCAGACAGCTACTTAAAATATATAAATAGGAAACAGTATAAAATGATTAAACACTAGATAAAGAACTGTGCAATATGAATGATAGATATTTACAATTTGACGTATGTACAATATGACCGCTATCGGGAACAAAAAGTTGTTCCAGTTCTGATCTTTAAAACCAGCCATGAGGTAATCATGAGTGATAACATCCACATTTTTTTATGCCGTAGCTTGAAGATTCCACTTTGATCAAATTGATTATAATAATGCTTGTGGCTTGATTGATGACTCATCTCGGTTTGCTGTGAAAAAAGCACTCGATCGACTCCAATGACCTTTTGTTTAGATTCTAGATTATGTAACAGCAACTCTTTTTTATTCACAACCCCTGTGCTTCGTCTACAGCAGCACAGCGTTCGTTCAGCGAGTCGGACGTGTGCGTACCTGAGTCGGGTTGGTCACTGTGCAGGAACATGTGACCGGGGAGTCAATCGAAGGGATGCTCGGGGCAGCAGGGCTTCACTTTGGACCAGGAATCAATGCAGCTGCAGGGAGAGAGAGAGATCAGACATGAGGACACTGAGATGATTTATTTTTGATTAAGTCGTGTTAATTAACATGTGAAAACCTCAGCGGTAGATTTTCGCTCGTGGCGTCTCCCACCAGGATTGAGCCACTTACTGACAATATGACGTAACACTAAACTTGATCATTAAAATGAGCTGTGAACAAGTTTAAATACTAATATGGAAATGAAACCGCAGGTCAACGAACGAATAACTGGCCAAACAAACTAGTCATTTACAAGTTGCAGCTTCTAAAGTGGGACGACGTGTTGCCGTGTATCACAGTTTGTAATTATTTTTCAACCGTCACTGTTTTGTCTCCGAAATTCCTCGGCTTCTCCAAATCTGTGTTGCTCGACTGGATGGGTCAGAATGTCAGAGTCAAAAGGACAAAGCTAAAAAACTGACACCGTGCATCTCTGTGAAAAGGAAAAGATCGAAGTGTTGTGAGGACTGGTTCACGCAAAAAATCTACTTCAGCTGCAATTTGATTTGCCAAAGTTTCCGCTTTCTCTCCGCTGGTTATTCATCAGAGTTAAACGTGACGTATGCTTTCACTGTCAGGGGGAAGTTGTTAAGTGTGGAACTGATGGATTAAAAAATTAATCTGCACTTACAACTCTGACAGAATACATAATACATCTTTAAAATGATAGATGAACTAATCTTGGTAACTTTCAGGCCTCAGCAGGGACTGAACTGTAATTACGGGGAAAAGAAAAGACTTCTCAGAAGTTGGGGAAACAAAATGAGAATGACTTGCATGTATAATAAATGGGCTGAAACATGTATAAACACCTTTGGTCCTTTAATAACTCGATTGGTAATTTCTTTTCTTTCAGGCTGAGGTTGCGTAACTCTTTGTGACGCGCCTTAATAAATGATGCGTCTGTTTTCACAGTTGTGAAAGAACAGAACGGCCACAACAAGAGTTCACAGTTGTGAAATCTCTGTTTGCAAATATTCACATCATTTACTTGTAAAAATAAACTGGTACAAGGACGGAAACACAAGCAAAGTTTATTTTCTTTTGCTACATAAAGTGAACAGAGTTTTCCTCTTATGCCGAACTTAGCGGTCTCATCTCATGTTTAACAGAATGATCCTCGATGGCGGCGCCTCCTTAGTGGTTATCATGAAAACTTTTGAGAGCATTTTATCATAGAAAAGAACGAGTCTCTTTTCCCCATATGTGAAACGGAACAAATCAACTTCTGCTTCCTTGTTTTTCTACCTTAACCTGGTCACCACACTTTCTCAGATCAAGAAATCTTTATCTGAGCTTAACACATTTTCCCACCGTGTGCAGAGCAAAGAACACGTGTCCATGTTCTTCTTTGCATGACTAAAAGAACACGTTTAAGAACACGTGCTGTGTGTTTTACCCTCCTCTTCTCTGTCTGTCTGGTTCATGGTAATGTGAACGGAGCTCTGTTACCTCTTATGGTAGACGCAGAGGCAAGCCAGCCTGGCGATGGTCTCTCCCTGGACCAGATCCTCCAAACAGATGGAGCACTCTCCACTGTCTTTACTTAGCACATCCGCTGTAAACACAAACACACACACACACACACACACACACACACACACACACACACACACACACACACACACACACACACACACACACACACACACACACACACACACACACACACACACACACACACACACACACACACACACAAAGCCACCATGAGCGTTTCCAGCTTTTAAAAATACATAAATGAATCACACAGCAACTGGTGCGTGTCTGTGATGTGACACTTACTATTGTACGGTAGGGGAGGAGACGTGAGGCAGCTCAACAGGTGATCCTCGATCCGACCCCCGGGGAAAGGCTTCGAGCAGAAAGGACAACGGATATCTGCACAGAGCAGAGACACGGGAGAGTTTAATGCCTTGTGTCACACAGCGAAGCATAAATGATGGATGCTGCTCACATCACATTTAAACACAAGTGCTGTGTTTGGACATCTAGATGACACGAAGCGAGGAGCAGACCGAAACACAAGCAGGACGTGTAGAAGGACGTTCTCTCGTCGTGGAGAGGATGTGAATGGGTTTTAACTTTGAGTGGAAGTGACCCAGGATAGTTGGAAGCTTTATTTGACTTGCATGCAAATCAGTGACTCTGGCCCGGGCCGCCCCCTGAACGGGACAGACAGGCAGAAGCGATGCCTTGCTGCCCTACATTCTCCTCCATCTATGAACTGCTGCCAGCAGCGAGCCCGCATGGGAAGTTGTGACCCATTTCCCCACACTTGCTAGAGGGCTGGCCCGGGAAGCCCTCTTCTGCACTGTGACTGTGTTTTGGCTCAGGAAAAAAAAAAAAAAGTCACGTCTCTCTCTGTGTGTGTGTGAGAGCATCTGACACACAAACAACCAAGCACCCACTTTCACTTCCTCTGCAAACCCTTGTTCCCATTTTTTGATGCACTTCAAGGAAGCAGCGGTCAGTTGCTTGTGTTTTGAACTCGCAGGCTGCAGAAGCACCGTAGACAGGCCCCCGAGACATGAAAGAGGGAGCGTGTCATCACTTCCAGTTGTGATGCCACAGCTCGGCCTCGTACAAAAGGGCCTCTTGATGATTTCAGGGAGCATGCGAGCACGAGAAAAGAGATAATCTCCTCAGGAATGTAAATTCCACATGTAATCCATTTTAATTTCAGACTGGGTAGACTGAGTGGTTTTACACCGGGAGATGTTTAGATGCAGAAGCAGATTAAACACCCACAACTATATTTGCTTTAACTTTTAAAGTCCTTTTTCTCTGAACCCACGTCACTCTTTCCTATTTCCTGCTGCTATTTTATCATCTGTCTGATTTAAGCATCATCTGTCATATACCCCAGATGCCGTCACACATTTTGATGCTGCTGATGCAACGAGTTATTTCCTTTTTGCTCATGTTGCCAAGATGTGACACATCCAGGACTTTCCGAGCAGCCGCGGCCGAACGTGTCCCCGGACACGAGCTGCTTTCATTTTCACCCAAACAGCTACTGATGGACACCAGGCACATATGGTGTAAAGTGTTTAAAATGTCACGTATAAACAGAACCAGTGCGCTGTGTTGCTGTGTTAACTTACTGCCATGGCGGTTGTTAACGCGGTACAGGCCGATCCATGCCTCTGACACCGGCCGCTGGTGCGTGCCCCGGACCCGGGCGGATCTTGCGCCAACGCTGCGGCCCGAAGAGTGCCGATTCCCGGGCAGCCGCTCGGAAAAAGTGCGGTGGGGCGTGCGGCCTGTCTCCTCCCCGGGCTGATGCTCCGCGTCGACGGGAGCCTCCGGGCTCGTGTTGCCGTCTTCCTCGGGTTTCCCCTCGCTGCTGTTGTCGTCCGCGGGGGACGCCTGGCTGATGCCGGAGGACGGGATGCTGTGGTGGTCGGCGGGGCTGCCGTCGGCGCTCGCCCCGTGCTGCCCCAGGTCCGAGTCGCTGCCCTCCTCCGATCGGCTCCGGTTGGCCTCCGTGTCCTCGAAGCTTCCGGAGAAGTCCACCATGAGGCTGGTGGGTCTGGCGAGGCGGGGTCGCCGGTAGGAGTCCCGCTTGGTGCCATCTTTTCCGAAAGCGGAGGGCGCCGGGTCTTCCTGGAGGCGACTGGCTCGGGTGCCCATCTCTAGCGGGGAGCTAGTTCAGCGGTTAGCCGCGCTGCTGCTTCCTCAAACCACCGCGAAACCAGGCGGGCGAGTTCACCTCCAAACGTCCCCGAAACTTTCCGGTGTTCGGGCGCGAACTGTGGCGGGTAAAGACCCGTCCAGACACCGAGCGGCTCGGGGCAGATGTTCGTGGTTTCGACGGAGAATCTCCGGCCTCAGTTCGTCTTGACTCTCCACATTTTCTTCTTTTTTTTTTTTTGACGTGACCGATGTCGCTGCTGCAGCGGAAATACTGAGCTCAGCTTCCTCCTGTGCGTCATGTACCTATCGTTACGGTAGCGTCATCAACCGACCCACCAGCTGCTCAATAAAAATAGATCAAATCTAAACATTAAAAATTAAACACAAAAATTAAACAAGGAAAAATTCTTATCACGAAACTACAGAGAAATCTAAACATGAAACAATCGTATATCTAAACGTTAAACAATGAAAAATCTAAACACGAGACTATTAAAATATCGAAATATGAAACAATAAACAAATCTAAACATTTAAGTATTTAAATCATGAAAAATATAAAACATTAAATTCAAACATGAAACTATTATCATAATAGATACAAATCTAAACATGAAACTATTATCAACTTTCTCAGGTTTTTAGATTTTTGCACGTTATTATTTGATTGTTTGATCTTAATCCTTTTCATCTAACCCAACATTTATTGTCTCATCCGTGTTATTTAATCTTTTTTCTAATCTCTTTTTTTGTATTTTAATATTTTATCACTCTTTGTTTACCTGCATTTGGTGTTTCCTCATCTCAAATTTATGAGATTCGTGTTATGAGGGTATTATTCTTATTGCTTTCGGTCTGCACAGCACTTTATGTCATATTGTTTATGTAAAAAATGAAATCCAAATAAACAGATTGATTGATTGATTGATTGATTGATTGATTGATTGATTGATTGATTGATTGAGCTGTTGACATGTTGATAACAGTAACTAAACCTTCTGTATCTTCATGTTTTCATACACTGCACTGCTGCCTCCCCATTGGTTTATTATACAGAAAGAATGACATGTTCTACAGAAGATCAACTCAGGAGTTACACTATTTATTCCTGCAGGAACCAGTGAAGTTGTTTATTAATGAAGAGATTGTGATGTTCCTCTTTTTTATCGTATATATTGACTGAATAAGTAAAATAAAGAACAACGCCAGCCTCGTTGAGGGTGCCTGTTTTCGGGTTACTACGGTAAAAAAATATACAACACACGGACCAATCAGCGCCGTCCGTCCTGCGGAGGGGCCGAGCGGCTGAATGCGGAAGCACCGTTAGCATCGTTAGCTTCGTTGGCTTCATCAGCTGCAGACCGATGCTAACACCGCCCTGAACACTGCGAGAACCAGACGTGGAGTTTTGTTCGGACGTGTTTTGCGGTGAGTTTTCTTTTCGCGTGATGTGGTTGCGCCACCGTCACCTGTCAAAAGTCCTGAGTCATGGAGACACAGCAGCTACACGAAGTGTTGACTAATGTCTCCGGTTAATTCAGAGTCTGATGAGGTGTCTTCATTCGGTCACATGACCATTCCCTGTTTTCTGGGGTTTATCATGTGTTTGTAAATGTTAACATGTGTTTTTGTTATGTATTCTATAGTTTTATGCTTGTGTCATATGTTTTTTATGCTTGTTACAGATCAAATTGCCAACTTGGGACAAAAAAATAAGAACATGAAGGAAACTAATCTTGTCTAGAGTCTAGACCAACTTAAAACTTTATTATATACATATATATAATATGTATATGGAGAAAAAAAATCTAGATTTTTAGTTGATCTTATTTAACTTTAGCAATAATAATAAACTTTATTTATATAGCACTTTTCAAATATGTTTTTAAAGTGCTCCACAGACATGCAAACAGAATGAAGAAGTTAATGCAAGACAATGTGTAAAATGAAGCAATAAATCAAACAAACGCCTGGTTACAAGTAATATAATAATAAAAACAATCAAGTAAAGCGATAAAACAAACAAAAAATGTTTCTCCTTTCTTTAAACTACCAACAACATTTCTCCCAAATTCCAAATTCACCAGACACTGGAATGAAATAGCTGCATCACATGTAGAGATACAGATTTAAGACAAATGTGGAGCGGTCACTTAATTTTTCCTAGTGCTGTATATATTCTTATTTGTTAAGGCTGCAACTAAGAATTAACTGTTGTAATCTTATAAGCGAATACTGGATTAAATATTTTGTTGTCAAAATGTCACAGAATAGTAAGTAATTAAACTATCATCATAATTTCCAGCAGCTCAAAAATATCTTTTCAAATGGTTTATTTCTCTGATCATCATATGTACTTAAGTACTTATAAGGCTTTAATATTTGTGAAGCTGAACGTTGCTTGAAAAATGATTTAAAACAATCAATTGATGGTTGAAATCAAAATTTTCTGTCAGTCTTTTAATTGACTAGTTGTTGCAGTTCCAACATTTATCCTAAAACATTTTCTCTCAGTCAAAGAGTTGGCATAGAGCTGAGTTTATTATGTGAAACAAGCCCTTTCTTGTTGTTTAATTCTTGCTGATTAGTTTTTTCTACTGTTCTACTGTTTGTGGAATTTCAGATTTTCATGATATTTTACTCATTTTTCCATCTTCCTCATGCATTATGTTGCTGCTGGTGTCTAATGAAACAGTGTCGGGCCTTGTGCTCTGACTGTTTCCAGACTTTGGTCTCTTTTTATGGAGTCTATCAGCGGAGCAACACTCCCTCAGCTACAGTAGCACGATGCTTAGTCAAACAGTGGAAGGAATGCCGCTGACCTGCTTATCTCGGCACCTCGTCCCGTCTTGGATTGTGAGGGTTTTGTGATAGAGGGGAGAGGCTCAAACTCTCTGCGGCCTTTGACCTTCTGATCCATGTGTTTCTCTGCAGAGATGAGGGCCCTGACTTTGCAGCCGGTAAACCTGGCTCCAGGGGAGCAGCGGCAGCAGCAGGCCACATGTGGGAGGAGTTTGTCCTCCAACTATGCTCCTCTGAGTCTGGAGAATAAGATCTTAGCTCAGGCCTCCCTGCAGATGTCCCAGCCCTCCTCCTGCGCCTCTCTCCAGCCCTCCAGTCTCTCCTCCACGTCATCCTCCCTCCTCTCCTGCTCTTCCCTCTTGCCCTCCATCACCTCTTCCCTCCTCAGCACCCAGAACAGGCTCCTAACTAGCGATTCACCTCGTTTCTCCTTTCCTTTGACCTCCTCCATCACTGCTGACACTCTGCTGCCCACGTCCCTGCCCAGCGGCGCTCTGCTCAACCGCTTGGCTCAGCCTCCATCATTCCTGCATCCCGGTCTGGGGGAGCAACAGAAGACGGATGTCGGAGGAGACGTTGACAGAGAGGAAATATCTGAAGAGATACAGTGCAGTTTTGACGGAATAAGTGTGGTACATGAAATATTCTTCATGTTTTTTCATTTGTTTCATCTTACCTTGGCTGTTAATACAATCTTATTTGAAATACCTGACAAACATCATTCATGATACATCGAATTTCTTAGTATTGCTGTTCTAATGGGTATTTTTCTGCAGCAGTCTGAAGAAGATGATAGTAGTTCTGAAGAGGATTATGTTTGCTCCACTCTGGAATTACCTTCCCTGGAAACAGACTCAGTCAGCAAGGAAATCGAACCTGCTGCCGTCACACAGGAGGAGTTTCCTGTGTTTGATAGAGGAAATGAAAAATTTGAGGAGGAGCTGAAGGACAAAAAGGTAGAAGAAACTATTTACGATTCCATATGTACAGTCTGACATAGAAATATTCTCCTTTTCTTCATCAGTTCCCTGCACCAGTGCCATCAAACCACATTAATGTGTGCTTATTTTTATTCTGTAGTGAACACACACGCTTCTTTGTCGTTCTGTCTTGCTCAGTATCTCCTGCTGAATGCGGTGTGCTGCTCCCTGGTCAGTAAGAGCACACCTCCAGGTCAGGACACCTGGGACGCAGAGGACAGTGTTTGGACCAACATCACAAACCTGGCAAAGGACATTTGTGTCCACGACCCAGAGTTTCTTCTGAAGGTGTGTACACTTTACATGTCTGTTTGTTTGAGTCTGTATATGAAGGCATTTTTTTGTTTGTGCTCTGTAGCTCCTGAACTTCTATTTTAACTAAACCCTGATAGAGATCAGTCCTCTAAATAGAACTGATTTATTTTAGTCAAGATCCATGAATTATTCCTTGAAAATACCAAAAAACACCCTATTTCGCAATATTAAAGAAAGTGGCCCATGTCCAATCCTTCCACCAAGTTTCGTGGAAATCCCCTTTATACTTATTTTCCCTTCTCTCTTCCAGGTGGCAGTTTATGCTCGACAGGAGCTGAACATTCGCATCACAGCAAACTTCCTATTGGCTCTTGCTGCCAATCAGCCCTCCACCAAGCCTCATGTCCGCAGGTACTTCTGTGTCGCTGTGCAGCTGCCCTCTGATTGGCTGGAAGTGGTCAGGATCTATAGCACAGTGAGTATTAGTCAGCCTCCTCAGTGCAGTGGAATCCTGATGCACACAGTTCTGTCTAAACACTATGACTGTGTCTCCAGTGCTTCAGCCACTCCCTGCCGATGTGTCTGAAGAAAGCCATGGCTGACAAGTTCAAGCAGTTCAGCGAGTATCAGCTGGCGAAGTACAACACACGCAAACACCGCTGTAAGCGCAGCCCCAAGAGTCGCAAAGGAAAGGTACCGGAGCATTCACTGTGTTCTCCATTCATCTACATATATCACCAGGCTTTGTTCACAAGATGGTTTCCTCTGTCTCGCCTTCATCATGGTGGTGGAGGCTGTTTCTTTATATATTATACATTGATTTGTCATATAATCAATACGTCGCCATAGATACCATCTATCTATTTCATAATCCATCTAATAATTCCAGTTATCTGTGTCTGTATGTGGGTCACATGTCTCGAGAACCCTTCATCCTTTCAGCTTCACACTTGGCAGAGAAGAAGTACAATTTGGACACTTACATACTTTCAATCTTCACCTCTGTGTGTGTGTGTGTGTTTGTTTTCAAAGGAAAACACTTTAAACAAAATACAACTAATATTGCATCCTTGCTATTGACAGACAGAAAACAGTTAATCAGTTTTCTCTCTGGTTAAAAGAGTAAAAAACACTGAAATCTGTTCTTTCTCCCTGAAAATGGAGCGAAACATTGTGATTTCTATTTGGGTAAAACTGTCTTTTCTCTAAAATAACATTCAACCATCATCTCTTCATCCCTCCATTGTTTGTTCTGTTGATTTTCCAGAAACCAACTGAGGCGCAGCTGAAACAGTGGGCAGACACACTCAGATCAGAGCCATCTATTCTGAAGAAGTTTGTGAGTCAATATACTATTTCCATTGTGGTAGTTTATTGCTGCCGAGGCAGTAACGTGTTTGAACTGGTTTGTGTTTGTGTGTGTGTGCAGCTGATGATGGACAAAAAGGTGGTGGATAAAAAGCAGAGTGAGTTCACGATGAAGAAGATGATAAAGAGGCTTCACCTCAAAGAGCCGGCCAAACACATCATGGCCATTCTGGGAAAAAAGTAAGACACACACACACACACACACACACACACACACACACACACACACACACACACACACACACACACACACACACACACACACACACACACACACACACACACACACACACACACACACACACACACACACACACACACACACACACACACACACACACACACACACACACACACACACACACACACACTGATGACTTCCAGAGATACTGCGACATGGTAATTTTTTCTGAAACACTTTTTATCTTATTTGTTGAAATCCTCTTCACATCCTGGTAGCCTTCAATAAATAAAGTTGTCAGAATTTTTACATTTTCAACACATTTTAATTTAACCTCCCATTTATGATCTATATGTAGCAAATAAACACATAAAATGGTTTTAATGTAGCTCCAGCTTTATGGAGTGGTGTCATTCAACATTTTTTTCATTAATTATTTACACAGTAGAAATGTGGGAAAATGAGATGCAGGAGAAAAGGCTCTAGTTTGGATCTCAGAGCAGGAGCTATGTACATTACTTGGGTCATCTCCTGCCATCTCAAAATGTGACGCTCTCGTGTGTGTGGCAGGTATCCTGCTGACCTGAAGGCCTTCAACCACAGTGGAATGAAGGGTGTGTGGGAGAGGGAGCGAGCCGGGCAGCGTATGAAGCTCAAAGAGCCGGAGACTTGGGAACGACTGGTCAGTGCAGAGGGCAACAAGGCCGCCACCTGGGAGAAACTCATAGGTTCGCAAAAAGACTTACTTCCAGCTTGGCATCACAATTACTGTATCGCTCGAAGTTCTCCAGAGCCAATAAATACTTATCCAAAGATGTGTTTATATATTCGAAATCACACACATGCACACAACCTGATGATGAATGACGTCCTTTCCCGTACAGATAACAATTCTCTTCCGTTCATGGCCATGTTGAGGAACCTGAGGAACATGATCACTCAGAGCATCAGCGAGGCTCATCACAAGAAGATCCTCAGCAGACTGAGCGACAAGGTGAGACAGACGCTCTATAGTGAAGCCTGCAGGAAATCTCTACGTTAGAAAATAACAGTACAACTGTTTCATTCAGTTCTCTGTAATTGTGTGTTTTTCATGTACTTGCAGAAAGCCGTCATTCAGAGCCGACAGTTTCCTTTCAGATTCCTCGCTGCCTACAAAGTCATCATGGAGCTTCACGCTTTGGGTGAGATACATCAACAAGTGGCTCCAAAACTCTCTGGGTAGCTTTAAAAACTAAAAATAGGAATAAAGGCAGAGGTGGATGAAGTACTCGGATCCTTTACTCAAATTAGATAACTTTCCACACTTTGTGAAAAGTCAGAAATTAGCGAGCAGACGTAGTTTTTATTTATTTTAAATTAGCGCGTTCACCTGGGTGTCACATATCCATCATTGAAGAAGACTCAGGTTTTTATAGGATCCGATCAGCGGAGTCCTTTGACCCGGGAGTGAATGCCGATGGGATCCATTCCCATTGAAGACAAAAGCCAGATGTTAGTCGGTATTAGTTGTTTTTTTTGTCCACTGGAAAAGGGGCTTAATCCTGCGTAGACGTGTACATATACATCAAAGAACATCCTGTATACTCAACCTCCTCTTTACCTCTTTGACCTTTAGCCTCCACAGCACAACAAGCGGTTCCCTCAGCACAGGAGATCCTGAAGGGAATCCTGAAGAAGTTTCCCAAGTGCAAGCGCACCAGGAGTCTGGACTGGGAGACCACTGACAAGAAAAGGGTGAAGATGACGCTCTGCGTGCCGTTTGTCTATCAGAAGTACAGACTGAAGAAAGCCCAGCTTCTCAAGGCCAAGTATGAAAATATCCATACATTCCATTATCTATCAATACAATCAATACTATGAAAATCTTGTTTTTTCATTTGCTGGTGTTGTTTTGTTTATTTCTTCTTAATTTTGACACGTCTTACAGATTCTTCCGTTTTATAGGACTGAGCCTCGTAGTAGCAGTTAAAAGAGTCTGAAGTTGTTTCAAAATGCACAAAAGGACAACTGCATGCATTAAAAGGAAGTGTACTCAGTGATATAATGCACCTTCTTCTGTGTCTGTGTATCCAGTCAGAGGCAGTTCACTGTTGCTCTGCTGCAGCGTTACCGCGAAGCTCTGGAGACGGCGGTTCAGATCTCCTGCCGTTACAATGTGCCACCACTCCCAGGTCGGACCGCTGTGATCCTCTTCACTGACCTGCCAAATACACGGAACTGGGACCAGAAACAGGACTTCTGCCTCCCCCCAGAATCTGAGGAAAAAGGCAAGGAGGAGGACGACGACGAGGAGTGGGAGGACGAGGAGGAGGAGGAGGAGGACGACGAGGAGAACAAGGAGGAGGAGAAGGACGAGGACGACGAGGAGAACAAGGAGGAGGAGAAGGACGAGGACGACGAGGAGAACGAGGAGAAGGACGAGGACGACAAGGACGAGGACGAGGAGGAGAAGGAGGAGAAGGAGGAGGAAGAAGAAGAAGAGGCCTCAAGCCTCAAGAGGAGGAGGAGGAAGAAGGAGGAGAATGAAGACAAGCTCAGTCCTTCTGTACGTAATGTTTTATTTAAGATTAGCAATAACACAAAGGACGTAGGGAAAGAAGTGTTTGACTTGGCTCCTAAAATAATTGAGTAAACTAACCTCTCCCGGGTTTCAAAGATGATGGAGGCGGCGATGTTGCTCTCGCTGATGATCTGCAGCAGCGCAGAGGACGGCCAGCTCCACTTAGTTGATTATTCTCACGGCGAAGAAGCAAAGCTCAAGTCTGACGTCCTTTTGGAAAATGTCAGAAGTGTCATGAAGCAAGTGAAGGTCTGGATTTTCTTCTTCTACAGTGTTGAGCTTTGAGAAAGTTTAATAAGATTCCTGCTCATTCACTGTTGTCTGTATTAATGAATGCTTCTCTTCCTCAGTCATTTGAGGGGGTTCCACACGAGGAAAGGGACAAAGACTACCTCTTCAAAGTATTTACCAAGACAAACAAGGTTAGTTGAGACGTACAAATGTATTTTATTTTGGTTCTGCATCATTTCCACCGGGGACGAGGGTCCACTCACTCTTTAAAGTTCTTAACTTTTATGGTTTCAGGTTGATTTTTTTACATTTTTATTTATAATCAATATTTTCCTCAATAGACTTATTGAACAACAGATATATATGAAAGTAGAACAGGGTCTTCGGTGTAAGGAAGGAACTACAATTTCATCTATTACAAAGTATCGGGGATCAATAATATTTATCATAACTGATGATTTGTTGATTACTTTGATTTAAATGATGTAAAAAAGAACAGAATGGCTATTAAGACCTATGCCAAAGCCCAATAGTCTCCTTGAATTCAATCAGGCCAAACCAAATTGCACACACTCATAGATATACTCACAGTTCGCTAAATATGTCACACTTTAGTCATCAAGATCCAGAATATGGTTCCATAATTGCATCCACTGCAAAATGCAACTTCTCGGCCTATGTTCTACTCTTCCTCCACGTTTCATTGAAATCAGTTCGGTGGTTTTTGTGTGATCCTGCTGAGAGACAGAAACACAACAACACACCTATGATTTAAAGTTTAGCAGTTTGGACTGGAACTGCACGTCCAAAAGAACTCGCCTGCCACTACTGCTCTGTAGCTAAATGATGTTTTTCTGAGGAAAAGCCTGAAACATGTTGTTTGAGAACTGCTGCTGCAGACAACAGTTCATGTGGCTTCGTTGTGATCACAGTGCTCATGTGCTTTTGTGCCTTAGATTGACAACATCATCGTAGTGGTGGACCACTCGCATAGCCATGTTAATTACATGATCAACAACTACAGGAAGGAAGTAAACAACCAACCCCTCGTGGTGCAAATCGTCTTTGGGGGGTAATGTGTCATTTTTCTGGTATATGTGCCTACATCTCACAGTATTAGGAAGCTAATAGAGCCCAGGTGATCCTTTGTATTTATGAGCATACACGTTTGTTTTTAATGCACAGTTAAGTAAGATAAGGTTTTTGTTCCTTCCCTGTTTCTAATCTACTGTTTGTTACAGATACGCGAGACCCTCCACCGACAGGAACCATGTTGTGTTGCCGAGCTTCAGTGAGCAAATACTGAGGTAAATTGTCTTATTTACATCCCAGAGCCTATTTAGAACATTAGTTTAGATGTAAACTAGGATTCCCTGAAGGCATCTTGGGAAACGGGACGGACGGACGGACGGATAACTCGAAGACGCCCACTGCCTGTCGCTGGTTCTGAATATTAATGTGTTTTAGAGATGCTGGGAGGTGGATGTTGTTGCCTATGAACTCAACCAGACTCAATGCCTCCTCCTGTTGCCAGTCTTTATGTTAAGATAAGTTAAGCTCAGCGACTGTTGGCTCAAGGCTCAAGATTTTAGGGGTCAGATGTCAAGATGGCTGTGACCACACAAAACATGGTATGTCAGGAAGCCATGATGTGACGTGAAAACCCTTTTATATCCATGAGGTCACAGGTAAACTTCATTTAACAAAGTAACTCAGGAACAAAAGGGGAGATTGTGACCATATGTCCTTCACTCAGGAGTCATACAACCCTAAAGAGAGTAAATAAGCATTTCATGAACTCTTTCTGTCGTTGGGTTCCAGGTTTGTGGCCGAACGAGGATCTACCAGGCTGATGGACCATGTGGACCATTTGGACAAACTGTACAACGTCCCACCACCAGAGGGAGCAAAAGACCCTCAGAGTGCAAACAGTGTTGTCTCAATTCCAGTCGGCCCCAAGTTAAGGTAAAAATAAATAATTTAAAAACTTGTCTTTAGAACTGTAGTAGTGAGTATAGCATTAAATATCCATAATAAACAACAATCAAATTAAAAAACAAGCTTTATGTGACTTTGTGTGTTTTTGTTTCCAGCATCTGAATCGGCTGTTTCCTCTTAAAAATATAAAAGAAATCTCACGTTAGCTAAAGACGCCTTTTCCTCACTTCCTTAACACCAGCTCCTTCCTCTGTCGTCAGGTGGCGAGGAGTACGCGTGTTCATCTCCTCCACCTTCAGAGACATGCACGCCGAGCGCGACATCTTGGTGCGGAGCGTCTTCCCGGAGCTCCGGCGCCGTGCCGCGTCTCACTGCCTCTACCTGCAGGAGGTGGAGCTGCGCTGGGGCGTGACAGAGGAGGAGTCGTGCCGAGCCACCGAGCTGTGCCTGTCGGAGGTGTGTCGCAGCCAGATGATGGTGGGAGTCCTGGGGGAGCGGTACGGCCTGGTGCCCCCCAAACCCGTCCTCCCTGACCTGCCACAGTACAGCTGGGTAAGACCTGATGGGATGAGATCAAATGATATTAGAATTAGGGCGGGAAGATATGGGCAAATATTATATCAAGATAAAAAAAAGTTGTATCAGTCAAAGCATTATTGTGTTTTTATTTTGTTTTCCGTCTGTGTGCAGCTGGCGTCGGCCCCGGCCGGTCTGTCCATCACAGAGATGGAGATACGTCAGTTTCAGGCTCTTTTCCCTGATTCAGCGAACCAGAGAATGTTCTGCTACTTCAGAGATCCCAACATGACCAAGTATGAAGTCAACAAATCAATATATTCACACACAATCACCACTTCTTTCACACATTGTGCTTGAATTCTATTTGATAGTCTCACTTTTCTCCATGGTTTCTCAGATCAGTTCCGGTGGCCTGGAGATCCGATTTTTCTCCCGAATCAAAAGAGGCTGAGTCCAAAATGGCCTCTTTGAAAAGCAGCATCCGAGCCAGCGACGTCAAGGTCACTGAAAAGTGAGTCAGATCATTACAGCAGAGAAGTTTTTATTTTTCCATTATGTCTTGTTATTGAGGTTTTGCAAGGCAGAGGGAAAGTGCAGTGCTGCTTGGTTAATAATGAGGTATTTACAAAATCTGACAAGTGTTAAAAAGCCTCATATTTTGAAGCCTAATTTAGACTTGTTTCATTTCTGCTGTAGTTAATACAGCATGGGTTTTGTAAAGTGATATATTTTTGAAAATCTGACTAATATGATAATGAAATGATTAAAATACTAATAATAGTATCACTTCAGGTGCAGTAGCTGAGCCTGTGTGTCCGTCTTTGTCTCCTAGTTACCCGTGTGAGTGGGGAGGTGTTGTGGAAGGGAAACCGTATCTGAAAAACCTGGAGGACTTTGGCAAAGCTGTGCTCGACGACCTTTGGACGGCTGTGGTGAAGCAGTTTGTGGAAGTTAGTTACTCCAAAAAATGTCTATTTCATCACCGCACCCTTAATTAATCAAACGTTTCCTCGTGAAACCATAGAAATGACAAAATTACTGAATTATTTACTGGTAAAATGACAACATTTGGAAGTTTTATCCAGAGTAATTTGTCAATAAATCACTATTACTTTCAGGAGGACGAGGATGCCGAGGCTGCATCAGATGTGACCGAGCAGGAGGTGCACCAGGGGGCGCTGCAGAGGCAGTTCTTCGGCAGAGCGAAGCTGCTGTCCAGAGCTGTGGAGGTGGTGGAGCAGGTCCAGACCAAAGGAGGGATGATGGTGGTGGACGGAGGACCTGGAGAGGGCAAAACTGTCTTCATGGTAAAATTCTTGAAGACATTCGTGTGTTGACCACATGTAGAGGATCATTCGCTTTAGAAAAATGTATTTAAATGATCTCCGCACAGATTCTATAGACGGTAACCGGCCGTGTTTCTCTGTCTCCTCTCAGGCTGCTCTCGCTGACGCCCTCAGGACCAGAGACAAGTCCAGGTCCAACCTGGTCTGTGATGTCATGTCCTACTCCACAGCTGCCAGCCAATCAGCACGCTCTGTCCAGAACCTTCTCCGCTGCCTCGTTCAGTGGTTTAGAAAAATGAAAAACACAGAGAAGAAATCTCCTCTTCCTCACTCATACAAGTGATTAGATTTTGAATTGTCTTCCACTTAGTTAACATAGTACTTCATGTTGCAGATGCATTAAAAATGTTTTTGTTTGATTCTATATTCATTCCGTTCCCAGAGATTTGCTGTCAGAGTTTCACTCCGCGTTGAGCGACGTGAAGCGGAACAAACCCCTGGTGCTGATGGTAGATGGGATGGATGGCGTCCAAGATGGCGGAGGTCAGCTCAACTCTGACTGGATACCACAGCAGCTTCCACAGGTCAGTCAAATAAGACCTAAGGCAACCCCAAAGGAAAAATAGAGGAGGTGTCTTTTGGATCTTTTGTCTCCTGGCAAACTGTTGCAGACTTCAGCCTCCTATCCACACAGATTGCTTTATATGTGTATGTTTAAATCTGCCCGTAGTCTAACACGTATTCCCTCTTTCTTGTCAGGGTGTGTGTTTGATCGTAAGCATCACACCTAAAGCGGATCTCTTACAAACGCTGGTCAAGAGGAGGAGCACTGTCCCGTTCACCCTGGGACAGCTCACCATGCCGGACAGGAGGGAAATCATTCAGAGAGGACTGGAAGCTTTTGGGAAGAAGCTCAGTGACACTGCGTTCAACAACCAGGTTCTTTTTATAGTTGTTATTTTCCCCTACATTGTTTAAGCAGTTTGATTATTTAGATTCTTCACTAAAACTGTTTTGTGTCTGTCCAGCTCCAGAACCTGATAATGAAGAAAGGAGCGATGAGTCCTCTGTTCCTGCATCTGGCCTGTGAAGACCTGAGGAACTTTGCCTCCTTCGATCAGGTCTGATTGAATAAGTTGGTTTCAGGTTATTCAATTAGTCTGTTCAAGATATATTGCAATTACCTTAGTCACCTTCAAATTAAAATGCTGGTTTCAGCCTCTCAGTCCCTTTAAACAAGAATATTATCAGCTGACAATAAAAACAACTATTAGCTGCAGCCTGGTATGCGTACACTACACATACACACACTGCTAGTTAATTAGCTTCATGCACATGGCAGCTCAACCAATTGTGTGGATGATAATGATGTTAGTGTCTCCTCTGTTTTTTTGTCTCAGTTGAAGGAGACCCTGCAGGCCTTGCCTGAGTCTCTGAGTCAGTTGGTGCAGCACAACCTGGACAGACTCTGCTCGCAGCACAGAGGCATACTGGGACTGCGGTGGACCCTGGCGGTCCTCACCGTCAGCCCGACCGGTAAGATCAGTCCAGGAGATCTTTTAACGTCATTTTCAGCATTATTTTAAAACTTTGCTTCTCGTCTGTTGTCTCCTCGTGATTATTGACTCAATATTTTCTCGTCTTGATCCACAGGCCTGAGGGAGAGAGACTTGTACTCTGTACTGAACACCTGCAATCACCTGTCCTCGCAGGACAGGCAGGTGTCGTGGCAGGACGTGCTTCAACTGTCCAGGACGCCCAAAGGACGCGTTCCCATGGCAACTTTCACTGGTTTAGTGCAGAGTTTACGAAGGTATGAATCCCATATGAATTAAAAGCAAATTAAATTCCAGAATGAGGGATATAAGTGTTGGAATTTGTTGCTTGTGAAAATGTTTTCCGCGCCGGCAGCAGCCAGGGGATGGAGGAATTATACTTTTGGGGCATAGTGATGTGATGTGCTTTAGATTATATAGGCATGATGCACATTTGGGTCTATTTGCCTTCAGTAGTCGAACTAAAATTTCAGTCAACAACCCAAAAGGAGATTAATCTATTTGATTGGCTTCCTGCAGTCTGATTGGTTCGTCTCATTGGCACAACACCGACGACTTGCTGTCTCTAACGAACCCGGAGGTGCGGCAGAGCTTTGAGGACTTTCTCCTCCCAGCAGAAAGTGACAGGACCAGAGCTCACCTCGTGCTGGCAGGTAGAGTAAAGCACACGTCGCTTGTTTAGTGTAAAGTCACTGTGGCCTGTTTTGATAGTTTCTGTTTCCTGTTCCCAGCTCATCTGTGGACGCTGGCCGACCCCCAGGAAACCAACACCTTCCTCCACTGTGAGGCCAACTCCCTCATGCACCTGCCGTCCAACCTGGTGAGTCACCTCGTGTCACTGGTCATCATAGAGAAGTCAGAGTCGAGCTCTTATTGTGAAGGGCGTGAAGCAAATTAAGGAAAACTGTAAAGAGACATTTTACACATCATATTAAAAAATAAAAGTACAACTGCTTAGAATGTTTTACTTCAGATTAGAACTTCTTGGTTCTTCTATTTGTCTTTGGTCAGATCCAAAGTGGCCAACTGGAGGCGCTCGGTTCCCTGCTCTCCAGCTACTACTTCCTGTATGCTTGTGTGCGCCACGGCCTCCTGCACCACCTCCTGGAAACCTACAGCTTATACGGTCAGTATGCATAAAGATACCACATGATAAATGTGTAAATTTCCTTTTAATCCTTCACACGTTCTCTTGTGTGCAACTTCATGAATTTAAAATTGTTGGCAATAAAATCCTAATGGTTGTATCCTGTGAAATTGTTCTTCTCCTGCAGATAAGGAGCAGAAGTCTGATCGCTCCTGTAAGTGCCTACAAATAGACATCGGCCAAAAAGATTCCTGCCAGTTGTGTTTTAGTCCTCATACAAGTTTTCTCTTTATCCTCACAGTCGGCGGCCTGGACCATTTAGAGGACTGCTGGAGTTTCCTGCGGCGCCACGCCTCCCTGCTCTCGTCCTGCCCACCTCTGTTCATCCAGCAGGCCTTCAACGAGCCCCCAGAGACCTCTGCTCACATCTGGGCCCAAGGCATGGTGGGAAAAGGAGGGATCCGGGTAGTTGAGTGTCTGAACAACAAAGATCAGATCGATCAAGACACCAGGTAAACATATTGTGCTAGAGGTGTTCCCCTGAATCCCCTGTTAGTCTCCAATCTGTTGAACTTTGCATGATTAGATTGTGATAAACATTAACAGAAAGTTGCCGGTGGTCTTGTGTGTTTCGCCGCAGTGAGCTGGTGTCGACCTTCTCCTCTGATCCCACCTGTTTGGATGTGAGTCCGGATGGAGAGCTGATGGTGGTCGGTACCGGTCAGGGAACGCTGGATTTTATCAACACACAGACGGGACAGGTATGAACACAACTTTCAAAGAGTCCTATACTTGTTTGCCTCCCACCTGATGCTCTTCATCTTGTCAGTATTGTTAAGTGGCTCATTGGTACCAAACAAACACAAACTCTGACATTCAGTGTGTTTACATGCTTTACAATCCATTTCTCTGGGAATCAGTGTGTCAGGTTTTTTACGTCTGAGCTAAATCACCGTTAACTGTTTCTCCTGGCTGTGAACAGAAAGTGAAGTCGCTGGTGAGCAGCTGCGACGGCATCTCCAGCTGCGTCTTTCTGAAGGACGGACATCTTGCTACAACCTCCTTTGACGGACGAATAGAGATCTGGGAAATCAAGACCGGCTGCAGGTGAGAGGAGGGAGAATTAGGAATATACAGTCAGGTCAATGAGACTTGAGTAAACTGATTTGTGCTTCCTCTTCCTGCAGGACTGCTCTTATTAAGGGCCACACGAATGTGATAACAGCGAGTAACATCTCTGCAGACCATAGGCACCTTGCAACTGTGTCTCTGGACTTCATGCTGAAAGTTGGTCTCAAACAAATCACCTTCCACTTTGTTTGTTGTCTTTTTTCATTTCATTGTGTAGTTTTTTTGTTTACTTGTCTCTTAAATTTTACTAGTCACTGAAACAGTCAGTGTTGTCTTTGCTTTATCATTTGTTCCGCATGTTTTCTGCTCATCAGGTGTGGTCCTCCACTCAATGTCATGAGGTAGCAGCGCTGCCCAGCTCCAGCCCCATGAACTGTGTGACCTTTGACCCCGAGGGTCGCCTGCTGGCTGCTGGTTGCTGGGATGGAAAAGTGATCGTGTGGAACTGGCTTCAGGATGAAACTCAAACTGTGAGTCACATTGAGGAGAAACTTCAGAAACACACATGTTACTTGTTTAAGGAGCTAAATCTTGATGCTCACTCCCCAAAACAACAAAATTAATACAGCATATAGATTTATGGGGACTTTTGTAATTTCTATTTCTCTCTCTCTGTCCGTTTGTGTCCCTAGTCCCTGTGTGGTCACCAGCGCTCCGTGCGCAGCGTCTCCTTCTCCTCCTCCTCCTCCATGCTCTGCTCTGGCTCGATATCCGGAGAGGTCAGGGTGTGGTCAGTGCCCACCTCCACCTGTGTGGGATGTTTCCAGGCTCACCACGGAGCCACAGAGGTCATCACCTTCCTGGATGAAGGAGCCATGCTGCTCACTGGCGGCTCCGATCACATGGTGAGACATGGCTGCCTCTACACTCTGAACCTGGGTCATTATGGTATAGGGACTTCACTGCTTTACTGACACTTGTTTGTTAAAGAAGGTGGCTGCAACTTTTACCAGTGAAGCAGTAAAACAGTTTTACACATTTCTCATCTTATTAATAAGGTTTGTGTTCATACAGCTTCACAATTACAATCACAAAGTCCTCTAAACATACCTGATTTATTTTTCATCAACATCCATGAATTACTCCCTGAAAAAAAGTGTCAAAAAATACTTAAAATACAAAATATTTTCTTTTCTGAATTTGCAGCAAATTGAGAATCAATGTCAGTCGAGTGCTGCTGTTTCATTCTCACTCATTTTGAATCCCTGGAGATATAAGGATCCATATGGTCGCTGTCTGTGTCTTTCTGTGATCACATAGTTTCTGGATCATGAGATTAATATTACGACTTCAGGAAACTGTGGTAGATCTGCTCTTTAACGTTTTCTGGGTCATCTCCTGAGGACTCTATTTTCTTTGGGTCTTTTCCAGCTGCAGCTCTGGTCAGGAGGACTCGGACGTTCTGTCACTGCACTAAAAAGTGATAATGTAAGCTCTTATTTCTCTTTTATAATAAAGCCTTTCCTTTCCACAGTTAACCTCAGTTTATTTTATCCTGTCAGAGTGTAAACAAACAATTATCTAATATCTACAACCTGAAAAGTGAACTTTCTCTTCATATCCCTCAAATTATTCCACAGTGTGACCTGGAGCCTCCTGAGAAGAAACTCAAGACCGTGAACTCGGTTTCCGCGGCGCTGTGTGTGGCTGTGAATGGAGACTACGCTGCTGTGGGTTACCATGGTGAAGGCATCAAACTCTTCAGTCTGGACTCAGGTGTGTGTCACGCCAGCAGGAAAAATCATATTTGTAAAATGTCCTCCCTGCAAGACGCAAAGCTGCCTGAACAAGTAGAGATATGTGGATGACGGCTTCGAGGTAGTTTTACACATACACAAACCATAAAGGATTTAATTTCCCCCGTAGGTAAGATAATTTGGTCGTCCAGGGACCTTGATGTGTCCATCCTCTGCCTGCTGTGGGTCGCTCTGGACGCAGAGCAGACCAAACCCGAGCTGCTGGTGTCTGGAGGGAGCGACAAACATCTGAGAGTCTGGAGGAGAGAAGAGGGAGAGGAGGGGACGTTCGGGGGCCTGGGAATGGTGGGAACGTTGGGTGTGCAACCAGGTGACATCCTGGCACTGGCTCAGAACTCTACTTACCTGGCTACAGCTTCAGGTAAGAATCACCGATGGCTATGAATGTGTATTGTCAGATAGACGGTGATTTCAACCAATATATGTTTGGTTGTTTACTCTTCTCTGTTTCCTTTTAACCAGATAACTTCACCATTGCTTTGTGGCTGTTGAGCGATTTGTCCGTTGACTCCCATGTTGAGCCTCATGTGTTGCTGAGGGGCCACAGAGGAGGAGTCACCTGTCTGGCCTTCAGCCCCGACGGTGGACAGTTACTCTCCGGCGGAAAAGATACGGTAAAAAATTTACCAGATTTGCATTTTTAACCGTTTATATGCAGGGATGTAAAGCTGGTTATATGATACAGATCCTTTGTGATCCCTCGGGTTCAGTCTTGATTTCAATCGCTTGAAATATAGATATCAAAGGAGAAGATACTGTAATGAGACAATCATGGTGGATATGAACCCAAATTAAACTGCTGACTGGCTGTGTTGTAATCGTTGTTTCAGGCTCTGATGGTGTGGGACATGAACCCGTCGCCTCCTGTGCTTTCTAAGTCCCTCCCTCACTCTCACAGAGACTGGATCACAGGCTGCGTTTGGACTCCAGACTGTGTGGTGAGTGCACGTAATCATGAAGACATGTCACTAAACGAAACCTGTGTCCTCCACCTCATACGGGTGACGTCTGAAACTTGTCCTCATCCTGTCTCTTTCCAGATCAGCTCGTCAAACGATGGCAGACTTTGTTTGTGGGATCTGCAGACGGGCAAACAACTCCGAGAAATCACCTGGAGGAGTTCTCTGACCTCGGTCTGCTGTCTGGTGAGAAAATCATGCAACTGTCCACCACAGAAAATAAGCACATCTTCTCTTTTTTACCGTAATAATAATAATAATAATAATAGTAATAAAGTTGATAATGTACAGTGAAGGCACCCCCGTGTTGACTGTCTGTGTTATTTCCGTCTGCAGGGACAGTATGTGATCGCCGGCTGTGGAGAGGGAGCTCTACATGTGTGGAGCTGGGAAACCAACATCGAAATCGGCCACATCTCTGCTCACAAACAGCGAATACACCACTGCTCTCTCCTCACAGACACAGGTGAGTCGATCTGTGCACGTTTTCCTGTGTTTTCCTGTGTTTTCTGTTTCCTATATTGAAACTTACTCTTTTTCCCCAAAATCTTGCCTTTGTTTTAAGACAAGAACAAAGAAGTCAACCCAGAAGAAATGACTGTTCTCACTGCATCTGATGACGGCACAGTGCAGCTCTGGAAACCACTACAGGTCTGTTTCAAAATAAAAGGCTCTGAAGTTAATATCATATTTCTGTCATTTTATTTCATGTCAGGTTTGTACCATTCATGTTTTTTCTCCTCTTTTTTGAATTTCAAATCTCCCGTTATTGTTGGTGCAAGATTAGTTTATGATCAATCTGCAATTTTATGCTGCAATTTGTTCTCAATTTTAGTTCAGGACTAAATGCACAGGACGTTGTCATTTATCTTACCGTTTTCCCTTTCCTCCTCCTCTTCCTCCTCCTCTACGTACAGATGCAACACTTCAACAGCTTCCTGGGTCACAGCGGTACGATTCATGGAGTCGTCCGCAAGCGAGGAGTCCCAGAATTCCTCACTGTGTCTGAAGACTGCTCATTGCGAAGCTGGACATGGACGACAAGTAATACCGTGTATTCTGCGTCTGTCTAATTAACAAAGACATTACAGTATGAGATCAAGATGGAGACTGTTGTGCTGTCATTAGTTGAAGTAGATTGGAAATGCCTGGTCGCCTGTATCAAGAGAAAGACAGTCATCACCTCTGTATTGTTTGTTTCCTGCTCAGAGAGTCCTCTCCGACACTCGGACCCCATCACAGCTCTGTGCTTCTCTCAGAACGCCGATTTGTGTCTCGCTGGTTATACATCCGGTTTGCTGGAGATGTGGCAGCACAACGCTGTGGTTTGCCGCAAGCAGGTGAGGAAAAGCACAGGAAAAGGGATTTATACATAACGCGTACATGTGTTTTTGTGTTTGTGTAATGACGCAGTGTGTCTGTTCTTGTCAGGCTTCAGACGGCAGCGTCACAGCAATCTGCTCCTTGTCTGACGGCCAGTTTGCTGTGGGCAACTCAAAATATTCGGTGGATGTGTGGAAGCTGGTGTGGAATCAACAGCACGACAGTGGAAGGTAAACAACAACAAAACAGTTACACAACAAGCTGCAATACAGGACCTGACATCCTCCATTTTGTTATGTTTAACCTATAAATAAGACGTTTTGTACAAATTCTCAAATTACGTCTGGGGAAGTTGCACAAGAAAGCAAAATATAGAGTAGAACGATAAATTCACTTGTATTGATTCCAGCAAATGTAATCCTGGAAAAATAAGAGCGCAAACTGACTGTTGTGAGTCTTAAAGTAAGAAAAATTAGATTTATTTACATTTCATCAGTTTCTGATGTGACTCTACATACAATTCTGTTGTTTTTTTATTTTATCCAGATGTTCTATGCTTTTATTAATTTGATCATTTGTGTTTTTATTGGATTATCTATTAAATCATTAAAAAGTCAATAATAGAAGTTTATAGTCTTTGACATTTTTTAATAAATGGATTGGTTTCAGTGTAATGTAAATCCAGGGGAGCCTCAGAACATCAGCAGTGGACTTGACAACATTTCTAACTGAACTCACTCGTGTACTTCTAGTGAATAAGTGTAATAAATGTATTCTACACACTAACTAACTCTATTCTGTGTTTTCTGTTGTTATGTCAGTCTGGTGAAGGTGACCACGTACACAGTGACGTATCCTCTGGTCAGCCTCTTCTTCTGCTCGTCCCTGATCGGCGTGTCCAGCAGCGGCTTAATATTTGACATCACCAAAGATAGGGGCGAAATATGGAGGTAACGCCTGCTTGTTGTACAGCACCAACCAAAATCTGCATCCAGGCTTCTACTGAGTCTTTGTACAAGTTGATTGAAGCTGATGATGATAAGGTTTTGAATTTGAGACGAAAAGATTCCTACTGAAAGATTTTTATGAATTTGTAAGTTTTTAGTTTTAACTTTTCCTTGATGAATTGAGAGAATATTAAAGTTAATGTAATTGTAAATTAGCTGAACCTGACAAATACTGTAGATTAAGTGCACAGTTTTATGATTCATTTTATAGTTAAGTTTAATTTACACAGGTTCTATTTCTTACTTATCCACCGCACGCTTTTATTTTTAACCTCCAAGGTTTTTAAAATGTCAAAATAACATTTAAACGCTCCTTTTGTGTTTGTGTTCGTGCAGCTGGTACAACAATGTCCGAATCCTGAGTGTAAACCGTAACAGCGAGATGAGCATGTGGCTGATGGGCGAAGAAGAAGGAGAAGTTCGCGTTGGCTTCATCGTGAGTTTAACCGAACCCGTGTCTCATATCCTCAATATCATTGTTTTACATGAAGCCTACTTGTCACTGTCTTCACCCTTTTTAGAGCATAAGAGCAACAATTAAGATAAATAATTTAAGAAATCTAAAAATATTACATATCATAAGTATATCATATTAAGTATCATATTAAATTGATTGGACTGCACAATATGTAATATTAATACAAACATATCTTAGTATCAATATTAAGATGTTTGCTCTGGTTTTTATAGTAAAATCTTCCCATATAAAAACAAAAAGACCAGTTTACTTTTCTTTTCTTTTGCTGACGGGTGGTAATGTCCCCTCTGTCCTCAGTTTACCATGAACCCCAAAATGGAACTCAGCTCAGCTTTCAACTCGATGAAGTCAAACAATTATGAGGAGGATGATGAGGGGAAGGAGAAGAGGCCAAGCCCAGTAACAGCTGTAACAATGGACAGAGGTACAAACTATTACAACTGATTATAACTATTATTATAAAATGTCACCTCTGTACGTGGCAGCATTGTATTCATACGTTTATATATGTTGATTCTTTTTTTCTTTTTTTTCCAGAGTTCATTGTGTGTGGAGACATGAGGGGAAACATGTGGTTCAACCAGACTTCAGAGGTTTCAATGTGGACCAGCAGAAAACCTGTAAGAGACTCAGAACATTACAGAGAAGTGCTTGTTTTCATATGTGGTGGGAAATAACTAAGTACGTTAACCAATGATTTCAGCAAAACATTTAAATGACAAGCTCAGCTGTGAATAAAAAAAAAAGCCTTGCCCGTCAATAATCAGTGATTTTGACTCTGCAAGGAAATGAAGGCAAAATCTGAAATTGTGCGTCCCTTTAAACTGTACTTATTTTGGGGTTTTTTATGATTTTAATGATGTTTTATTCTCAGGCTCACGATGACAGGATCAGTGTGCTGAGACTCACTGAGAGCACCATTATCTCTGCCTCCTACGACAAGACGGTGAAGCTGTGGGACAGAACCACTGAGAAACAGGTACAATACAGTCTGGTGATGTTCTGTAGTTTTGTGTTTTGTCAGTGACCCAAATAAAAAGACCAAAACCACACACATGCTGCTGTAAATAAGTCAGTGGACGAATACATTTGTTTATCCAACATGTGTTCCAATGCATTTGTTCCTCTGCTCCTTGTGCTCCTCCCTGTCTCGCTCCTTGTGCTCCTCCCTGTCTCCCTGTCTCGCTCCTCCTCCAGGTGGGCATGTTTGTGTGCGGAGGTCCTGTCCTGGCTTTGGAGGTGAATCCAGAAAAACCCACTGAGCTGGTTTGTGCCGACGGACAAGGAAAGCTCTACTTTCTCTCCTGGAAGGAATAATACACTAAAAACACTTAATCGCTACAGTAACCAAAGATTATAGGAAATACATATACACAGCTGTTTTTGTTTTGTTTGTTTCAATGGTGGTAACGTGCAATGAAATGTACAGAAAATCAATGTTTCAGTTGTAAAGCTCTAATTATATCATGTTTACATGTGCCTTTAATTTAGATGAAGAAAACTTGCACATATAAGATGCAAGTATAAAGTATAACAAGCTTTAAAAATATTATCTTATTGTTTTATGGGAGCTAAATGTATTCATGCTTATTTTGGAAAATGTAATTGAATGAATATAAGAATGTGGGATATCAACAAATCGAGGTGCAATGGGTTTACTGACCATGAATGATATTTTCTTTGACAATAAAGTATTTGCACTGTGTTGTTTGCTTTGGTCTAAGAATTAAAAAATATAAAAATACATTGTCGAATCTGTCATTTACCTGTAATTGGCGGCATTTCTTTTATAATCCTGAGTTAAATAAAAGTTGTGGTATTATTGTCAAATTCCGTATGAATGACAGAACGATGCTTGATGGAAACTGCTCTCAAACAATCACTGAGGTGAACGTGTAAACAGAGCTTATCATCTAATGCTTTTACAGCTCTGGTATCTGTCAGAATATGAACCGTCGTAAAACACTTAAGTAAACAATACACATCATAAAATGAAAAAGATCAAATGAATACAATAAAGCTTCTCACATTGAATGTCTGTGATTAAACCATAAAAGTATTAGAAATGCAAATCTTATTAGAACCATTAATATAAAGTGTACCTCATGAAACCACACACTGGGATCTATGAAACGATTTGTTCTATTGCTTTTCTTTTTCTTATAATTTGACCTATTTATCTTATTTAGTCATATCTTACCTATTTTTATTTTATCCCATCTTACCTATTTTTGTTTAATCTTAATTAATTTAATCTTATTTTATTCTATTTTGTCTTGTGTCAAAAGGTTCACCTCCATTTAGAACATTGAAATGATATCTAAGTAATTTACTTATTCCACCTCTGGCCAACACATCTTTTATTTCCTGGATACACTTGAACGCAGCATCAGCCTCCTCCCTGGGCCTGCAGCTCAGGTGAGACGGACACGCCCACTGTCACGGCGGACAACACAGGTGTTAACAGAGGAGACTTCTTCATGAAAACACACACAGGTAACACACACATTCACAAACACACACAGGTAACACACATTCAAACATTCACAAACACACAGGTAACACACATTCAAACATTCACAAACACACGTAACACACACATTCAAACATTCACAAACACACAGGTAACACACATTCAAACATTCAAACACACACAGGTAACACACATTCAAACACACACGTAACACACATTCACAAACACACAGGTAACACACACATTCAAACATTCAAACACACAGGTAACACACATTCAAACATTCACAAACACACAGGTAACACACACATTCAAACATTCACAAACACACAGGTAACACACATTCACAAACACACAGGTAACACACATTCAAACATTCACAAACACACACACACACAGGTAACACACATTCACAAACACACAAAGGGAAACACACATAGGGGAACACACATTCACAAATACACACAGGTGAACACACACATTCAAACACATTCACAAACACACATGTAACACACATTCAGATACACCAAGGTGAACACACACAGTTACACAGGATCAGGGGGAAGTCTCTGATCCGCCATTTGTATATTTCTCGCCGAGGGGGCGGATCTTTAAGTTTCCATCCCAGCGACAGGAACCAGAGTCGGTATCGAGTCAGGAACAATGTGGAGGAAACGAAGCTCGTAGTCATTTCTCCTCTAGCGTCGCTTCACCTGCAGGAAGAAGAAGAAGAAGAAGAAGAAGAAACGATGGTGAGTGAACCGACGAACTTCTTTAAACTCCGGACGAGCTGCTCGTGACCTTTAAACACATCCTCCGTCTCTGACAGGATCGATACGACGACCTGGATCTGGAGTGTGATGGAGGAGGTGTTGCAGTGAGTACTTTGTACTTTGTATTACTGCCAAGTCAATATTAGTACTTTACTGTTTATGTTGTGATGGGATTTGTAGTTTTGAATACTGTGAAGTCATGAGTATTAATACTTTACTGCTTATGTTGTGATGGGGTTTGTAGTTTTTTAATACTGTGAAGTCATGAGTATTAATACTTTACTGTTTATGTTGTGATGGGATTTGTAGTTTTTAATACTGTGAAGTCATGAGTATTAATACTTTACTGCTTATGTTGTGATGGGGTTTGTAGTTTTTAATACTGCAATGTTATGAATATTAATACTTTAATACTCTAATGTCATGAATATTAATACTTTAACTACTGTTTATGTCATGAATATTAATACTTTACTGTTTATGTTATGATGGGGTTTGTAGTTTTTTTATCCCCCACAAATCATTTAATAACGTGTTTTTGTGTCTGGAAGTTTCACTGTTTTTAGATGAATATTTGTTTAAATATTATATTATATATTATATATATAATATAATATTTTTCTTCCTCTCCTTCACTCTTCAGGAGAAAGCAGCGTTATTTGGTGGGATGTTCAAGAGACCCTCCAGATCTGCAGCTCCACTTGTCCAAGACCAGGTGACTTTGTACTTTTAATATTTACTTTATTAGATTTAAAGCCAGAAATTTAGAGCCACTTCACTGAAGAGGTGAGCAAAACAACGATAATGTTGTAATAGTGATTTGATAGAAACTTGTAAACTGATTAATCTACACCATCTTTGTCTTTCGTGTCAATAGTTGTACTTTATGTTGTAATTTGTTGATGAACCTTAATTTGTCAGTTGTTATATTAACTAGATTTTGATAAGACTAGAGCTGAAAATTATTATACTATATTATATTGTCAATAGAAAATTATTTATTATTATTGAAATCACTTTTTTTAAATAAAAAATTCCAAACACTTAATTTAAGGATCATTTTAAATGTGAGATTCCTCTGCATTTCTTTGTTAAAGTAAATAAACTGTAATATCTTTGGGTTTTGACTTGATGTTTGGAAACATTTTCACAATTTTCTGACATTTTATGAAAAGAAGAAAGAAAGTTAATGAATACAATATTCAGCAGGTTTATCAATAAAGAAAGTTTTTTATTTAAATGTATGTCAGCATAATGTCATGTTCTGTTTTGACATCACAGGACACTTTATCAACCAAGAGTGAACTTTCCAACAGCAGCGAGAGTCTGAACAGCAACAAGGTGGGGGAATGTTTGTGTTTATACTCAAACCTTCAGTTCATTTCTCTGATCATCACTCACTCGTGTAAACTGAGGAAATTCGTCATATTATTAATCAGTGAAAGTTTATTATTCGTGTTCAGGAGAAAGGAGGCGGGTTGAAGGGAATGTTCAAGAAGACGACCAAATCTGCCAAAGAGGCTCAACCACAGGTTTGTAGTGTCTTTCTTTAACTTATCTTGTTTTCTATATTTAATAGTATAATATTCAACTTTTCCATAATATACTGTAATTAAGTTTGTAACCTGAGTACTTGCGATGTGTTTTGACCTGTAGTAAAACTTTAGTTGTGTGTTGCCAGGTTACCCTCTCTTTGCAAAATCCTGATCTCTCTGCCAGTAGCGACAGTTTAAAAGAAAACAACAAGTCATCAAAGGTGAGTTCAGTTTCTGCTCTGTGATATTTTCATGTTATTCTCTGAAACTAAACTTTTCTCTGGACTGTTTTTGTTCTCCAGGACAAACCAGGTGTCCTGGGTGGGATCCTGAAGCTAACTCACAAACCAGGGCATGTCCGGAGGCCGTCACAGGTGAAACTCGATCCTCACCTGGGAAATACAGTTATCACATGAATCCCCTGGTGTTGTGTTATGAGGCTGACGGATCATGTTTGTGTTTCAGGATCTTTTGGAGAGTGAACTCTCAGTCAGTGAGGGAAGTCAGTCTGAAAACACTAAGGTGAGTCTCATCAGATACCAAAATATAACAAAAAAATGATAAAACATAGTAATTATTAACATGTTACAAGGATAAATTAATAAATGCATAAATACAAAGTAATGATACGTAGACTTCATGTGACATTTGGCTGTATATTTTCCATTTTTCCGACTATCCTGACTCCTTTTGGTTTTTCAAGTTACTGCTTTTACTGAATCTTTGAAATTAGATAATTTAAAGTTATAAAATAATTAAAATTTACAGTATAAACATATGTGGTATGTTGCCTAAAATTAAGCAAATTAAGCAACAATGTCTACGCTGTAACAACAATCACATAAATTGTCCCCAAAACCATTTACAAAACTTGAGTTTATCAAATTAGCATCACGTCCTGAGTAAAAACATTTATTTATACAACTTATTTCTCCAAAAGAGCCTCGTGTGATTCCTCAGTGACCCACGTGAGGGGCTCTGATGTGCAGAGCTCATCACGTTGAATGGAACGTTTGCGATGTGAGTTGTTGTTGTTTTTGTGAGCGAGGTCGAACCTGCATCCATCAGCACTTTGACCGACAGCTCTGGCTCATGGGTAGATCCCTGCCCGTCGCTCTGACCGCTGCAGCCGCTCGATAACTCAGAGTTCATGTTAGGTCAGATATTAAAGTAACTCATGATCTGACGTTGTCTCTCTTCAGGAGTCGGGTGGGATGTTGAGTGGGATGTTCAAGAAAAAGAAGACACAATCTCAGGTGAGAGTTGAGGATCTCACTCGTCTTTAAAACATGTGTTACATCATTAGTAGATGGAAATAATTGTGGATGCTTGTTTCTCGTCCTTCAGGAGGATTTGGCTGCAGCAAGCGACAACGACAATGTGTCTGTAACTGGAAACACTAAGGTGAGGTTTCTTCAAGCCTGTAAACTCTATAAACTTGTCTTGTACAGTTTCGAGAGATTCTAATGCTGCTCAAACACTCCTCAGGTTAGTCAATGGATTAATTTAACGTAAGTGTTGGGAGGTGTTTGTTTCTGTGTCAGGTAGAGAGAGTGATACCTGCATGAAAACCAGAGGACTGCTGCTCCGAGGGGAAATCTTCTTCAACTGCAGTTTTAATATTATTTCTATTTTTTGTTTCCAGGAGTCCGGTGGGATGTTCAGTGGAATATTTAAAAAAGCCCCAAAGTCAAGGACACAATCTCAGGTGAGAGTTGTTTATCTAACTCGTCTCACTTTAACTCTGTGTTTCTTCATTAGTTGATGATAATGATTGTTGACGCTTGTTTCTGTCCTTCAGGAGGATTTGACTGCGCCCAGCGAGCTCTCAGGCAGCAACGACAATCTGTCTGCTACTGGAAACACTAAGGTGAGTTCTGGTAAAGCCTGTAAACTCCATGAATTCGTCTTGTACACTGTAACACAACCAGATTATAATCTGGAACATCTGAACCGTAACATAACATCCATTTCCACTGCTGCTCAAACACTGGATTATAGCTTCTGGTGTCGTTTAACACAAGTTTCCTGAGGTGAACTCATTGAAATTAGAGTTTGTGTTTTGTAAATTGGGAAGGGCAAGATAAACCCTAAGGCTTCAGCCGCTGTGTGAATCTCCTGCTTGTTCATTTGACGTCAGAAAAAAGAAGGAATTCGTCACTAAAATCCTCCACTAGAGGGAAATAGTCTTAAATTGTAGTTTAAATGTGATTTTTATTTTTCCAGGAGTCCGGTGGAGTGTTCAGTGGAATGTTTAAAAAATCTCCAAAGCCTTTCGGAGCGAGGACACAGTCTCAGGTGAGATTTGAGCGTATCACTCGTCTTATTTAACATCTTTTTAACATTATAAAGTCGATGATAATAATAGTGGACGCTTGTTTTTGTCCTTCAGGAGGATTTGACTGCAGCAAGTGAGATCTCAGGCAGCAACGACAATCTGTCTGTAACAGGAAACACTAAGGTGAGGATTCTTCAAGCCTGGAAACTCCAAACTCCACCATTCAGGAAACGCTTCACTAAAATCCTCCTCTGTGGGAAAATGTTGTCAAACTGTTTAAATGTGATTTTTTTTATTTTTCCAGGAGTCCGGTGGAGTGTTCGGTGGAATGTTTAAAAAATCTCCAAAGCCTTTGGGAGCGAGGACACAGTCTCAGGTGAGATTTGAGCGTATCACTCGTCTTATTTTGACATTTTTAGTCATTGATAATAATAGTAGATGGTTGTTTTTGTCCTTCAGGAGGATTTGACTGCACCAAGTGAGATCTCAGGCAGCAACGACAATCTGTCTGTAACTGGAAACACTAAGGTGAGGATTCTTCAAGCCTGGAAACTCTGTCAACTTGTTTTTTTATCTGAACAAAACATCCATTTTAACTTCTAGAGGTAGTTAATAAACTATGTTTGTCCCTTTTAACATCAGGACCCATGAGAAATGCTTCATTAACAACTGTGGGAAAATGTTGTCAAACTGTTTAAATGTGATCTTTATTTTTCCAGGAGTCCGGTGGGATGTTCGGTGGAATGTTTAAAAAATCTCCAAAGCCTTTGAGAGCGAGGAGACAGTCTCAGGTGAGAGTTGTGCGTCTCACTTGTCTCACATTTACTTGTGCGACATTATTTGGAGATGATAAATTAATTTGTTGACATTTCTTTGTCGCCTTCAGGACGACTTGGACGAGCTCTCAGGCAGCAACGACAATCTTTCTGAGAACAGCACCAAGGTTTGTTCAAGTCGTTTCTTACATCCTCAACTGATAACTCCAACCATAACTGTAGATCACGTGATCGTTAATGTTTGATTTTTTTTGTTTTCTCAGGAGAAAGGAGGAATTCTGAGTGGTGTGTTCAAAAAGAAAGGTGCCAAGTCTCAGTCTCAGGTGAGAAGGAAGTTTTAATGTTTTAATTTTTAATAGTTTAACAAGTATTAAAGGCTACACTGGTTTGCACTTTGCTTTGTGTTCTCAAGATTGAAAGAAGTCTTGATAAAATCCACACATTGCACAGGGCCTGATTTAAAAGTTTAATTTGTTTAATCTTTAGTGAAATTCAGGGGTCTGCAAACACTCCAGTGTTATTTATTGGTTGTTGTGTTTGGTTTATGAAGTAGTTTGACTGCAGCATTTTCAAACGTATTACTTACTTACTCATGTTCTTCCTGCTCATGTTCCAGCTCACTGGCTTTTATTTACTTAAAACAAAATATCTTCCCAGAAGTGTTATGATCTGATCCTACTCATTTTAGAAACAAATATATTCTCAGGTCTGATTATATAATTTTGAAATGAAACATGAGTGTTTCCTTTTTCTTTTTCACATTATGAGAGTTATAGTATTTCACTGTTTGCAGGATAACTTGTCTCTGGAGGGGGAACTCTCTGCCAGCAGCGACAGTCTCTCAGAGAAGTCTTCAAAGGTAACGGATGAGGCTCAGTTGTAACATTAACATTCAACGTTAACGCTAAAGCAACAGCTGAAGATGTCGGTTTGAATCCTAAAGAGCTTTGTCTCCTCCGTCAGGGTGGAGCCAAGAATCTGATGAACCTGAAGAATCCTTTCACCTCCTCGTCTCAGGTCTGTTTCCCAACCAGGAAGTGGTTCATGCTGTTGATTAGTGAAATGCTGATAAAAAAAATGTTTTGCTTCATATCAGGAGAAAGAAAAGACCGAACCCTCAGGAGACTCAAGTGAGAATATCTCCTCCACAGAGAAGCCCAAAGGCAAACAGGTGGGGTTTTTGTACCAGAGTCACTGAATCTCTTCTCTGCTGCTTTAACAGTTTGGTCTGAGACATGAAGCTGTAAACGATCAGATTTCTGAGAATAGTAAAGAGTTAGAATAAAGTTCTGCTGTAAGTCAGGATCAGGATCAGAGCTATGATCTGTTTCTTTAAGTCTTTGTCCTGTTTCAGAACGGTTTGACTGCGATGATGAAGAGCACGTTCTCCACCGACAAACGGGTGAGATGTCGTTTCTTCACGTGATGTAATAATCCACAGAAGATATGAAGCTGGTGATTAGTTTGATTCAATAATTCTCTCCATCCACAGGAGAAGAACTCTGACACTGACGATGAGGAGACATCGGAGAACGAGGAGAGCCAGGCCGGTCACAAACAGGTCCGTCGGGTTTTCAAATGCTTTAATTTACTTTAGGTTCTTGTTGACGTTCATGTGTTTGATCTTGATTTTTTTTTTTCATTCTCATTCAGAATAAATTTACCGAGGCGATGACAAAGCTGAACCCGTTTCGATCTGCAGCCAAAGTAAGGCTGGTTTAGATTGTGATGTGTTTGTAGAGAACTAAGGAACATTTCTACCTTTTTAAGTGGATGTGATTCAGTCACTTTTTGTCGATATACATTCATCTTTCATATCTGATGTCTTTTGTGCAGAAAGACGCTGAAGACACAGAGAACGAGAAACTAGAGGAAGAGAAGTCGAAACCGGTCAGTCGACTTACTGTATCACCAATGAGTCATCGTGACCACACACACACACACACACACACACACACACACACACACACACACACACACACACACACTCGTTTGTACTTCTATCTTAGTGAGGACACTCATCGACGTAATACATTCTCTAGCCCCTTGCCCGAATCTAAACCATCCAAACTAAAGGCTTACTTTGTGTCTCTCCCCCCCCCCCCCCCCCCCCGTCCTCCTGCACAACACACTGTGTGACTTTGTGTGTTTGTGTGTGTTTGTGTTTGTGTCCTTGTCAGGTCAAAAGCAACGTGATCCAGCGAGAAACGAAGGTAAAGAGTGAAACCCCAGCGGTCCCACCCAAACCAACTGCAGAGGTTTGCATTGAGCGGAACGCAGCTGCTGCTCAGCGACATGTGGTTCGTGTGAAGCTTCTGCTCTGACTCCTCCTCTGTCTGTCTCTGACTCTTTGTGTTGCAGGAAATGAAAAGGATGGGGGCCGAGGATAATCAGGTTCAGTTTGCACTTCCCATATTTACAAAACATGCAGATATGCAGGATGTCTGTAAATGTTTGTTGTCTGTTACATTTAAAGATACATGTTTAATAACAATGTTATATTAGGCTACTTAGGCGATCTTTTAAAAGCGTCATGAGTGGTTAAAGTTTCTAAGACTGAGAGTATAATGTTTTGTCCTCCGAAGGATAAAAAGGAAATGATCTCCCGGCAGAAGAAGGACAAGGCTGCAGAGACTCCTGTCGTCCCTGTCCGACCATCAGGGGAGGTGGAGTAAAGCTTCAGTGGTTGTTTGTGTCTGGTTGGAGCTGATGTGTGTCCGTGTGTATCGATGCTTAACAAGACTGTTCTGGTTTGATTACAGGAGATGAAGAGAGCAGTGAAACCAAAGCTGAGCAGCAACCGTCAGGTACTGATGAGTTAGACTGAACATAAAGCTGTGCTGATTATTCCCCGAGCACAGTTCCAAACACTTCTGTCTTTATGAACCATTTATAGATCATATTTTAAAAAATCTGTTCCATGTCGGCTGCAGTTTAGTGACGTGTTTTGCTGTAATAGTTACATAAACTCACTTACTTGGCTTTTAAGAAATATAGTCAGAGTTTCCATTGCTAGTACCCGCTAAAGTTACTAGCCGTTATAAAATGGTTAAATTTGTTGTTTGAATATCTGTAAAATATTAGCTGTTAATCACATAAGGCCAATATTGCACACACACATTTCAATGCAAACAGACTTTGCTAAAATATGAATCATTTATTAAATGAGTTGTTTACTTTGCTGCAGAGCCACTCAGACGACGAAGGACTCAAACCAGATAAATCTGCTGAAGCCAAAGACGGAGACGAGGTGAATCCTCCAGAGAGTAAAACAGTAAGTCCATCTCTTTACTCTTCACTGTGGGACAGAGTTTTGTTTGCTTATTGATTTGTGATGTTGAACAATCCAATTGTCCTTTATCTTCTTGTGGTTTGAATCCACATCTGCCGTCATCTAATCGTTCTACTTCCTGCTTCCTCACCATCAGTTCTCTCATGCCACAGACTTGCCGATCATGTGTGGCACCTACAGACTGTGGTCAGCCTGGACTACAGAGTTGGATTATGTTGTTCGAGCTCTTTATTGAAGCTGTATTATTTGCTATCTCTGAAAACACAGGAGCCTTCAACAGAACTTATAAAAGTCGTGAACAATATTTAGGTCACGGCTCAAGTTGTCCCACTAATGGACTGATGCTTGTTAAGAAGTGGAGTGTGTTTATCTTTCAGTGATAAGAGCTGACAGCAGTGAGATCTAATATCTGAGATCTGAGCCTAGATGCAGTTGCTTCAGTCAAATATAATTGACTGATGAGTGAAATGTAGTTCTTCCAGTTGTTTCTCCTCACGCGCTCTAATTGCTCCATTTCTTTACAGACCAAGGTGAAAAAACACAAGCACCATAACCCGTTTATGTCTCGTGCTGCAACAAAGGTACAAGACAGTGTCTTAGTGTTTATCCAAAAGGTTTAATGTTTAATTCATCAACTTCTCACAGTTTTTAACAAAAGCTTAAAAGTGAACTTTATTGTAAAGTACAAATGAGGTTTTATTCTAGGCATTTGTTTATGGTTTGTTTTAGGCTGCGTCTGATGATGAAGGACTGAAAGAAGAAGATGAATCTTCATCCAAAGAGGAGAATAAAGACGAGGAGCTCGACGAGAAGAAAGAGGCGGTCAGCTGAATTCCTTCTCTTTCATTTCTGAATTTTTAGTTTTGATATTCGTTGATATTCATTGGAATCATTTTACTGTTATTACAGCTTAAAAAGCATTTTAGAATTGGACCTGAGGTAACGCTGCTTTGTTTTTTCTTTTAGACCAAAGTCAAGAAACCTAAGCGTCACAATCCCTTCATGCCACGGGTCAAGGTAAAACTCAAACATGTGACTTGTCCTAACTTGTCTCCTCCCTTGACAACAGTCCCTGATTGTGTTAACACTGTCAACGTCTTTTCTAACGCAGCAAACCACAGAGTAGCAGCTGAAATCACTGGAGAGGAATGTTCTGTCAGAGCGATGAAATAATCGAATCGTTTAAACTCTTTATAACTTTAAATTTGTTTCTAAAAGATTGACAGAAGAAAGCAAAACGCTGTTAAGATGAGTCTGTTTCTGTCTCCGCTCATTTAGTCAGTGTTCAGTTCTCCACCCGTCTCTATCGTCTCTATCTCTCTTCCTGATTACTTCCTGATTCCTCGTCTTGTAATGCTCTCATGTTGTCATGGTTACAGTTACAGTAACATGGCTGAAAGTGGAAACACAATTATTTTGCAAGGGGTTTTGTAACTGGATTGTTTTGGAGCAAATATATCAGCCCAAAAGCAAAATGTATATTGATATGATAAGGGTTTTAACTGTGTGTGTGTGTGTGTGTGTGTGTGTGTGTGTGTGTGTGTGTGTGTGTGTGTGTGTGTGTGTGTTTGTCTTCATCTGTTTCAGGCCACGGTTATTCAGCGGCCCGGGCAGGAGGATTCTGAAGAGGTAGAGAAAATTAAGTCCAAATAGTGTATTTGAACTTTTCCTTCTCTTCCTTTACTTGTATTTGTGTAGTCACTGCTCTCACACACTGGGGCATTTCTCTATCAGCTCATTATCACAGTCTCTGCCTGACGCGTTGGAGTCTTACTCATCGTGGTTCAGAATTACAAAAGGTCTGTTTCAGTCAGCTGACTCTTCCCCTCGCCTCTGAAAACAACCTCTGTCGTGCAGTCGTTCACCGGGTTTGTCCCCTGGGCTTTTGGCTCAGCTCCCAGCAGAGATGATTACAGCCAACCTGTTGTGTTGTTGTTGTTCTTCCCCTGCTGACATGAAACCCACCCCCACCCCCCACACCTTCGCTCACAGTCTGTGTGTGAAAGATGAGACGAGATTAGGCTGCAATGTGGCCAGACTTGTTTCTCCGCTTCCCTTTTCAACACGTCCATTGAGGGTTTTCTTTCCTTTTACTTCTGCAAAAAACAGAAGGAACAACTCATTGTGTTCAGTGTCGCTTTTACCGTCTCTTCCTCCTCTGAATCCGAGCACACGCAGGACAGAAAGACAAACAACATACATGATACTTAAGATGTGTTATTCTCTGCAGAGCCAGAGGTTTTGTCTTAACACAGGGTCTTAGAGACTGTATGTTTTTTACATTTGTATTATATTATATAGATTTACAGATGCATGTTTAAGCTGTATGGTTTCTGTTGTCTCAGAACGATGGTGGGAACAGGTCCCTGTTCGACCGGCTGGAGGATTTCCGTGTCGACCCGTCACATCCTGAAAACCATCAGGTTAATATCTAAAACAAAAAATATATAAACAAATCACCAAATGTGTATTTTAACACAGTCTGATGCATGTTAATGAACATACAATTGCAAACCCCCATACAAACCCTCATGTTATCTTTCAGGATGTGGAGGATCTCATGGAGTGGTGGAACACGGTGGAGCGTAAGTGACGAATAAGATCATTTTTAAACTTTTATTTCCATCTGTAAACACACTACATGACCAAAAGTACGTGGACAACAATGTTTACATACATTTTTTGTGCTGATTTTCAAGGTTTGGGCCAATAAATTCCAAATTACATTTTATTCTTACAGCAGACAGTAGTTTAGAGTTTATGGAAGCTTTCAAGCATCAATATAACAAAGCTTAGGTCTGTTAGATCAGTGTCGGGCCTCATCAGGGCTCTAATGGCTGAAAGAAAGAAAATCCCGTCTGGTAGAAAAGTGTATTTCAGTATATAATGGGCATCATATTCTGGTGTATAGATATTGGCCTTGTGATGTTTCCAACATGATTGGAAACCTAATGATTGTCTTGTATTTCCTTCCTCAGAATGGGAGGACACACCGGAAGTTGAAGACATGACAGAAAAGGAAGAGGCCAAGTATGTGAAAGCTCACACATGCATTTTACTGCATCTCTTCACTTCACCCTGTATACGTGTTATTAACCAGATACCTTTTGGTTTTATGTGCCAAAGTTTTGAGGTATCCACATCTTAACTGTCTTTCATGAACCCAGTAAAACCAGTAGTCTCCACCTGGCTGGATCAACGACTGGAAAGAAAAGTCATTTTTAGATACGGCGACTTCTCTCTGATCACTTTCATACTTTCTCTTTTCAGGGCGTTTGCTTTGACGGCGGAAAAGGTGCAGAAAGGAATCCGTGTGTTCAACAAACTGTTCTCGGAGCGCGCTGAGAGTCTCTGGATGCACGTCATCGACCTCAACAGCATCGCCGACGGCTTGGACAAATTCAACAAGAAAACCAAGATCGCTCAGATCACCGGCGGCTCCACCAGTGCCATCGGGGGCGTCGCCACCATCGCTGGCCTCGTTCTGGCCCCGATCACCCTGGGAACCTCTCTGATTGTGACGGCGGTGGGATTGGGCGTGGCCACGGCAGGCGGTCTGACGTCAGCAGGCGCCGGCATCTCCAACCAGGTCAACAACTCGATGGACCGCAAGAAGGTGGAGAAGATCGTGGAGGACTACCAGGTGAAGATGGTGGACTTGAACAAGTGCCTGAAATTCATCAAGCAGGGAATCGAAAACCTGCGCAGGTTCGACCTGCTCAAGATGAAGAAACACGCGTACAACCGTGACTTCCCTGTGCTCAGTAGCAGCTTCTACGAGGATGGCGCCATGGCAGGAAAAGCCATCCTCATCAACGCCAACGAGATCATGCGTGTGGTTCAGATCGCCAACGTGGCCGGCAGCACGGCAGCCAGGGCGGTGCAGATCGCCAGTATGGCCACCGGCGTCCTCACCGGACTCTTCGTAGGCATGGACATCTACTTCGTGGCCAAAGACTCCAAAGAACTCAAGAAAGGGGCCAAGTCAGAGTTCGCTGCCAAAATCAGGGAAGTGGCAACGCAGCTGCACGACGGTCTGGTGGAGCTCAACTCGATACGGGAGGAGCTGCAGTCCACGACGCCGGAGGCCGTCGCCGAGGACGAAACGGCTGATCTGGAAAACAACGAGAAAAAAGAATATAAATATAGTTCAGATGAGGATGAAGATGAAATCGACCGCATTAAAAAAGCCATCAAAAAGGACATCGAAAACCGAGAATATGTTTGAACAAGGACCGGCTCAAAACTACAATCAGTCGTATTCTGAATGTCCAAAGAGGAGACGTCACTCTTGATGAAAAACTGTTTTCTAAAACTTTTCTTTTAGGGAACTGTCTGCTCCACGGCTGATCAGCATTTTTCTCTCACAGGAGGAAGTGAGATTTGTGGTCAATAAAGATTAGATTAAGTCTCACATCTGTGCCAACGTCTCAAACGGCTGCATCGCCTTTTCAGAGAGTGGGATTAAAAATGTTAATTCAATCGTGTGTTTTGATAAAACTTGTTTTAGATTTATCAAAGAAACAAATGCAGAATATTTTCTAGACTTTATATTTTTGACTTGTAAGAGTCAAAGTTTGTCGGTTCATGTGAGAAACACTGGAGCTTTTACCGACCAGTGGTGGAGATCGTGTAAACGCAATGGGAGCTGTGCCTTTCTTATTAATAATCAGAAATACAGTGTGATGCAGTGTAGCATTAGTGTGTTTCATGAAGTTGTGTAGTTGTGAATGAAACCACTTCACCACATCATGTGCTGAAGGATTTAGATCGGATGTGGGATATTCACGATTTGTTTGGCTTAATGATAATAACTAATTTTAAATAATATTGATTTAATATAACAGTGCCAATCCTTTGTAAATGTAGCTGTTACTTTATTTCTACGCACATGGAGAAAGATATTTCATCTCATTAGGTTTTAGGGGGACTTTAGGGGAATAACTGAACTTGCACATGTTATTTGCTCATTTCGTCGAATTGTTATTAACATCATTTTTAAATTTGTGTTATATTATTTTGAACCAGTGTCAAATTCAACATCTCATTTTCCTTTTCACTCCAAACTTGGTCTTATTGTCATAGTATAACTGAAATGACCAAGCCAGCACCAAGCTAAGAGTTGTGTCGTCCGTACTGTTTGAACTTCATATTTATTTATCTTCGGTCTTACTCTGGGTTGATCTGGTTGTTTGGTGACGCCTTTTTAAGTGCAATAAACTGTAGAGCTTCATGTGTCATAAATGTAAATTGATAATAAAAAGTCAGAAACACAATCTGTGCAGTTTGTGAAAGTCTTGAAATGAAAGTGAACAATTTCCTTCTCCCGACAGACACTTCTTGAGTCGGTATTCATGAAGTTAATAAGGTTTCAGTGTCTATAGATGGAAGGAAATCACAAATTGTTGTCTTTATTTGGATATGAAGACAGAAACTCTGGAGATAAAAGGACGCAGGAGGATTTCCCTGTTGAAAATCTAGACTCAGCTTCATGTTGACTTGAGCAGAATCAGTGAAGCAGAACCTGAATCAATCAAACTGACACAAAGCTGCTGGTCGAGGTTTGGAGCAGACGCCATTGTTCTTTCAACCACACCCAGCTGTGATGTCACCGTGTACCGACCACACCCATGAGTAAACGTTACCATCACTGAAGCAGCGTGAGAAGATGGTGTCTATCGTACTGATAGATTCATGATAACAGAAAAGGAGCGATTGTTGTGAAAATAGTGAGAACAAGTGACATTTAGTTAAATCCAGAGTTGAAAAGTTTACAATAATAAAAGTTGAATTGCTCTTTAGCCTTCAGACGAATACCCACAGTTCTCTGGGCTTAACTTCTTCAATGGTAAAAAAATGTGATAACTGATAGAAGAATAACATTGATGAAAAGTAATACATCTTTTTTTACACACCTACGAGGGGGTAGATTTATTTATATCAAACTTTACATCTAACGCTGATCTGGTGAAAACAGATCAATAGTTTTCCAAAACTAAAACTACGTTTAAATTACAATAAAATGTAACATTAAATTGTACTTTTCCCCTGCACTGTGAAGATGTCCAACAATACTGTGAGGTAAATGTTGAGATATACTGATTTTAGAAAGTATAACCGAACAGCTAAATCACCACAGTTAGAAATAAAAATGAATTCTCTGAAAATGTAAAATAATTCATTTAGCAGCTACAATTAAAAATAGAAAATGTATAATAAATAGAACTTGATGTACAGGCTGCATTTCTGCTGTGAAATCATAAACCTGATAAACGATTCCGTTGAATTTCCACATTATTTCTTTTCTATTTTTAAACCTGCTCCCCTCGTGTTTGCATTCTCTTGTTGTTGACGCTCCTGAAAACCCAGGAGTCAAACCCATGAGTCAGAGTCTCTGCTCCACTCCCACAGACACAGGTAGGCCTCAGAGTGGCCCCGCCCCTCTCCCAGGTGAGTCCACCGCCAACCACAGAAACCAGGAAGGAGACAAAGCCCTCAGCTCCTGCATCCTCTCAGACTGAAGACACCCAGGTGAGACATTCCACTCCTGATCCTGATCCTCAGGATGTCCCTGTGTCACGTCACAGACATGTTCTGGTGTCTCTCTGGTGTCTCTCGTGGTTCAGAGGCTCTCAGGGCGTGTGTGGGTTTGTTTTGAGTTGCTTTGTTTGACCTGTGTGATGTTGTCAACGCTGCAGTGGGGGGGAATATTTGTGATTACTCGACATGGAGGTAAATACACAAAACATGGCAACATGAGATGAGAGAGTAGAAGCTGCATGAACAACTGTTGTTAACGGTGATTTGCATGTTGCTGTTTTGCATTTAATGTGTCTAAATATATAATATTGCATGTTTCTATTACTATAATTGATAATATAGGAAAGGGTGATTTATAATTATTTTGAGTATTGTCTTTAAAATTGCATAAAAAAATGCTTGTGTGTAGATTGAAGGAGGATGTTGACCTGAGGGTGGATCAGTTTTTTACAGTTTATGGAAACTGGTGTTAATTTAATCTTCATGTTTCCCTTTGGTGCTAAAACCAGAAAGAAACTTTTATTTTTCCAGCCCCATTCTCATTATTTATTAACTTCAAATGTTGAAACTAAATATATAAATGAGGAAATAAGAAAAACAGAACAGAACAAAACAAAAATATCACAGCTGGTCTGGGGTTGTTTCTTATAATTTATGGATACTGGTGTTAGATTTGATTCCAAATTATTTTATTTTGTACTAAAACCAGAATGAAACTTTTATTTACTAGAAAACAAGAAAAACAAACAAAAAAAATCTAAATATTTGAAAAACTAAAATACGTGTAGTATATTAAAAACACACATTTAAAAATAGCACATGTGTTAGTGGAGCTGACGCTTTAATATCACTGAGATAAAACTACATCTTTTACTGCAGATTAGCAGAACAACAGCAGAGAGGTGTGAGTGGAGTGCTCTGATTTCCTGGGTTCTCTTGCGGCTCTTGAACGCCCCCGGTGTGCAGATGTTGTGGGTGTGGAGAAGTTGTTAAACCTCCTGGGAATGTGATGTCAGTGAAGCAGCCTCCGCTTCACGCCGCTTCTCCTCAAATCCATTAAGAAAAGTGAGTTTTTTAGATTTTTGTCTGATGTCCGGTGGGGGGGTGATACTGGTCCGAGTGACGTCACGCCGCCTCAGTTTCTGACTTTGTGTGAACTTTTAGTTTGAAAGTTAAAACTCATCGTCAGGTCCGAGGATCTCAGCAGGTTTTGAGGTCAGGCTCCACATGTAGGAAACCAGTTGGGTTGTTGGGTTTTTCTCTAAGTTTCTCGTTGTGTTTTAATCCTGATGTTTCGCTGCTGCACTGACACAGGATCAGCTGGTGTGAAAACCTGAAGATAGAAACACTCAACACAAAGTACTACACTTTCCAAGTTACTTGTAGATCACTTCAAAAACTTACTTTTGTGTCTCTCTGTACTGCATTCCTCTCATTGTGTTACATAATGCTGCTGATCTGCTGCCGGTGTTTATCTTTTTTAAGTTTTACTCTTGCACTGTTTTCACCTGTTCTTTTTAAATACTCTCACATCTGCTGCACTATAATTTTACCGCTTGTTTAAATGCACAAGTTATTTATCTTTAAATCTGTATTTATACTTCAACACTCTGCCTCAGTTACTTGTGTCTTTCACCTTCTACTTCAAGTATCTGATCTGTCAGTATCTCGTGAGCAGATACTTCTTCACGGTCACAGTTGTGTAGTAGTTCTGGTGACTTTCATCTCACTGCAGTGAACTTATCCTTTATTCATTTTCACCTTTTATTGTCATTATGCTCTTGTGTTTGGCTGTTTTGTGAGATACTGGAGGATCGGGGTCATTAAAGTATTCATCTGTCTAGTTTCTACACCAGATGAAGTACAAGCTGAACGTATTCTACTCCTGAATATGATTAAAGTACTGTCTCGTTACCTCTGTTCTCCTGATAATTCTGGAGTGTTGTACTTTTAAGTGCTGATTCACTCATTGAAAGAAAGTTATTTTCTGTTGTGATGAGTGATGACTCATTAAAGTCATTTTTTTTAAAGTCAAATGATCAAATATTTGAAGTTTCCAGCTTCTCTAATGTGAGAATTTTCTATTTCTCTCAGTCATTATGATCAATTTAATATTATTGAGTTTGGTTTGATGCCGTGTGATGACGTCATCTTGTGCTCGATGTTCCAAGCAAAAATATAAAATATTTGCAGGTTCCCTCCGAATTTGTAGTTTTTTAAATCCCCTGTTGTGTAAAATTAACGAAGTTGGAGATTTGATTTGTTGCTGCGTAAAAAACGAGACATGTTGAGACATCATCTTGTTCCATAGGTTCGCGAATTTATCACAGCAAAGTTAGCAGATATTTTAAAGTTCCAGGTTCTTAATGGTTAAATTTTATTCTTTCTCTGAGTTTTACGTGATGTGAAATTGAATATTTTTGGGAGTTATGTGCTGTTGTGCAGCTAAAACATGTAAAGACATCATGTTGTGCTCTCGGTCAATGAGATGGACATTTTATCACTGTTACCTGCTTCAAATATATATTCAAAAATATTCATATTCATCAGAGTTCCTGTCGGTGCTGTTTCCACAGGACGATGGAGCCGTGCATGATGAAGCCAGAGGTCAAAAAGAAACCAAAGCCGGTGAGAACCTTTGCACCCAGAACAGAAAACGCTCCACTGATTCTGTATCAGATCAAATATAATACGTCCTGATATAATGTCACAGAATATGTACTAATACACAGTGTTGTCCTCTGTGTTTGCAGCCTAAACCTCCTCCGAAACCCACTGAGGTACGGGAATCAAACCTTCCACGAGTTCCCTGACTCATGTGTTTGCTGACGTGTATTTGTTGTAGTAGTTCTATTCGGTGTACGACTCGCTTGTGTAAATAATGAAATCAGAAATTCCCTTTCCAGACTAAGAGAAGTGACCCAGAGAAACCGACTCCTGTGGTTCCTCCTCGACCTTCAGACACTGTGAGTCCAACGTGAACAAACTATTGGTCTCTGGTTCATTTGCACGGCAGACGACCTTGAAGACGGTCGGCTTTTTGTGTTTGTCTGTCGGCCTGTTGACCTTTTATAAGATGGAGGTCGTGAGGTGAAGTTGCTTTTGGTTTGAAGTATTTTCCTCGTGGGTTCAGTCTCCACGGAGCAGATGTGGTTCCAACGCGCTTTAAACATCTGGCACCATTTCAGTAGATTGTTTAATGTCTGGGTTTTACTGGAGAAGATGTTCGTACGTGTTCTTTTGTAAGAGGTTTTATAAGAGTCACTAACTATAGAGAAGGAAATAATGTGATTTGGTCTCTTTAGGTGAAAGAATTTGATTTTGATTTTTTTTTTCTGTCCAGGAACTGTCTCAGACACAATTCAGAATAAAAAGAACAGCAGTGACAAACAATGAGGTATTTACTGCACTTGTTTATATGTTCATTTTTCTTTTAATACTTTAATAATCTTTAAAAATCTTACATTACAGATATTTATCTATTTATTTCAAAACATTTATGTTGGAACAATATGCCCAAAATGAACATCCGTAACATCTTGGATTAAACATGAACATGAATTATTTATTATGTGTCTTTTATATTGATTTTAATGAATACTATGCATATGTTTACTTTTATACCCTGAGAGGATTATTGACTCTTTTTTCCGTCTGTGTCAGGATGATGGGAAAAGAGACAGAACAGAGAAGTCGTCTGAAACTCCTCTGGCTGCACATCGACGCAGAGAAAAGGTTCAGCTCCCAGAAACCAGCGATGCATTTTGAATTGACCTGTTAATACGACTCCCGGTGTACTGTGGGAACATTTATGTTTGCGTTGTGCTGATAATAACTTTTTAAAATGTGATTAAAGTGAGTCAGCGTCGCAGGAGTGTGAGAACAGTTTACAGATAAACCCCCCCCCCGAGCAACTGAAGGTTTTGTGTTTCTTTCCTGTTTCCAGTATCATGTTCTGATGTTATTGTACCTTCTGGGCTTCTTGTGTGTGTTTTTGTGCAGGAACTGGACACAACAAGCAGCAGCCACCACAGGAGGACACACACGGAGGACACGCAGGTACACAAACAATAAAACGTCACATTCCTTTGTGCTTTTTGAATAAATGTCAGAGTGAAACGTGCTTCCTCTTCCCCTCAGAGAGAAAATAACAAACCAGCGGCTGCTCCTAAAGATGAAGCAGATTTCAAACAGGTAGCTCAGGTAGAAGTGCTGGTTTCCACCTCTGACCACATTGATGAAGCTCGTGCACAATGTCTTCCTCTTTCTTTACCTGTGCTTTGTTTGTTTGTAGAACAATCCTCCGGTCCTGACGGGAATGTTCCGACGGAGCCAGAAGGAGAAAACGTCCAATTTCACTGTAAGAAATGCACCTGACACTCTTCTCTGCACACTCGGCTTCATATTACTCACCTTAATGTAACTTCCATTTGATGATATCAATTCTTAAACTATAAATAAATGAAGAGCACAACATTCAGTATTAGTGGATTTTTAAATAGCAGAAAAATAGAAGAACACGAAGCTTAACTCATGTTTTTGAAACTGTCTCCAGTTAATCATTTTATTCTTTCTGTGGAAAAACGGCTCAAACTAAGATTGAAAAGCAAAAAGTTCTGCTCTGATTTGTGTAAAAATGAGAGAAATTTCTACCTGTAAATCATAATAAATTGTTAAACATGTATTAATACATCATCTACTCTGACAACACACACCCTGATGTCGGTTCAGCAGCCGAGTCAAACCCTGAATCCCTATTGGCTGCTCAGAACATTTCCTTGGTAGTTAGACAAACATGAAAGAATTCAGGTATAAGGAATTAATTAATTTATAAAGAATTAAGTCATGTGTCAGTTTGTATAAGAAGCTGAACAGGTTGTGTGTGTGTGTGTGTGTGTGTGTGTGTGTGTGTGTGTGTGTGTGTGTGTGTGTGTGTGTGTGTGTGTGTGTGTGTGTGTGTGTGTGTGTGTGTGTGTGTGTGTGTGTGTGTGTGTGTGTGTGTGTGTGTGTGTGTGTGTGTGTTCAGTGGGTGTGGGTTCATGATTCACTGTTGATGTAAATTTGTCGGCATCACATGATTCTGATAACATTCAAACCGGAGTTCAAATAACATTAAATTAATACAGTGCAGTAAATAATATTTTTGATGTAGTACATTAATAAAGCTTTTTTTTCTGATGGGAATTTGTTAAGTCAACGTTTGTTCTTCTTCTTCTTCTTCTTCTTCTTCTTCCTCTTCTTCCTCTTCTTCTTCCTCTTCTTCTTCCTCTTCTTCCTCCTCCTCCTCCTCCTCCTCCTCCTCCTCCTCCTCCTCAGAGTTATGTGCTTGACGACTGTGACAAGGAGGAGAAAAGCGGCGACGTCTCGACCAAACAGGCTCCTGGCAGCAAACCGGTGTGTGTCTCTCTTTGTGTACACGTGTATGTGTGTTGTTGTTGTCGGCCGGTCGGTGACATGTGACTGTTGTTGACAGGGCGGTCTGAAGGGAGTAATGAAAGGTTTGCAATTCAAGTCGTCGCCTAAGGTACAAAGAGCCGTGCTGTGTTTCAGTGTTTTCTGCTGGTGGCGGCTGCAGGTTCCAGGGTTTCTCTCTCTGTGTGCACAGTGGTTTTAATGGTGTTACTGGTCGCTGAGTTTTCTGTTTGTGTTTCATTTGGTTTTAAAGATGTTGAAATGTTGTATCTGTGGTTTGGTAGCAGCTGCTTGTGAATGACACTCATCTGCTAACCTTCATTATTCTGCTCTGGGATATCTCAGCCTCAGCTTTACCTGCTGCTCAGCCTGTTGGGGAATAAATGCCACTTATTATTATTATTATTATTATTATTATTGTTTTTCACATCTTTACAATGTTGGTCTTTGCTTCGGGTGTTTACTTTCTGGTGTCTGAGGGCAACAAGTTTAGAGGTTTGACCGTTAACGTCTCTGGTTCTCAACCAACCTGGGACACTACTAACTAAATTCCTCAAGAAGTGTGTGAACCCTGGAAATCAGGCCACGAAATCCTGTCAGATTTTTCCAAACTTAATGGTTCAGTCACTTTTCTTGCATCTTGCTAATTTGAATTTATTGATTAGAAAATAAATAAAGATTTGAAACAGTTCTGGATTATCACCAAAGTTAAACTTTTATGGTTTTTTCTGTCCCACCGAAATCATTTCAAATGGCCCCTGTTATATTTGCAGAGCAGCTGTAAATAAAAACAGGTGAAATATTATAAAAGGATCCTTTATTAATCCTGGAGAGGGTTTAGTTGTGAATCTTGTTAATCTATAAGCATATAACCTCTTGTCAAGTGTTACTGACGATCTCGTTGATTCTGGTCTCAGGTGAGCAGAGATCCGAGTCCAGGTCCCGGCTCAGAGGACGGAGCCGCAGAGAAAGAACAAACTGCAGAAAAAGAGAAACACAAGCCGGAGAAAAACACAGAATCCAAACAGGTGAGAGATCAACAATGTTTTTCTGTCCCAAACTAATAAAATCATAAATTAATCTCTGTTCTGCTGTACAGGGGTTTTATATGATATATAATAATTTGGGTAAACTGTACATTTGTTTTCTCCACGGTTCCTCAGGACAAAGGAAGTCTGCTCACTGGGATGTTCCGCAAAACACCCAAATTATATCCTTCCCTGACGGTGAGTTTAAATTAATTTAAGACAGAGTTTCCAGTGTTCCAGATGTTTTCCAGCCGGTTCACTCTGTGTTGTGTTCACCAGCAGGTCAGTAAAACAGACAGTGATCGTGAAGATGAAGAAGTGGAGGAGAAAACATCTGAACAGCCTCAGGTCAGACTCGACTTACTGGCTCCAGCAAACCTCATCAAACAAAACAGAAATCAGAGTAATTTACATGAAGAAGAAAAGAGATTCACAAGGTTTATATCAGTCTAAAGTCAAATAGCTGATTAACAGTGTTGAAAAGTTTAAATTCTGTGAGTAATCAGCTTTTTACACGTGTGCAACAAAGATGAGAAAAGATCCACAAATATGTTTAAAAAGTTAATTTTAATGGGAACACATTGATAGAAACAGATGTTTACACATGTTTCCTTCATCATGTTGTCCCATGTGTTTCACCACAGGAGAAGGGAGGCCTCTTCTCCGGAATCTTTAAAAAACATGACAAACCAGCAGAGGAGACTCCGGCTCAGGTGAGCTGCTTCTAAAATGTCTCAATAATAGGTTTTTACATTATGGGTATTAGGTTTATTTGCTTGAAATGTGCAGATGCATCCAGAAGACGTTAAGTTAGCTCAGTCTGATTCTGTCGGAAGCTGAGTTTGGACAGAATTAGGACTTTGGGTTTTATTTTATCATCGTCTGATAAAGTTTTTGTGAATGTTGCTGTTTCAGGAGAGTCTGAGCGCTCACAGCGAGCTGTCGGCGAGCAGCGACAGTCTGTCTGAAAACCACAAGGTGAGTTTACCGTGCACACACAGACGTACAGTAACGTGTGGCGATGACCCGGCCTTCATCAGAATGAATCTACTTTGACTGATGTGATAACTTGTGTCTGCTTCAGGAAAAAGGAAGAATATTCAGCGGGATGTTCAAGAAAAGTCCGAAACCAGCAGAAGCAGCTCAGGCCGACGAGGTAACGTAAAAGTCCAGTGACATAATTTCACAGATTTAAATCAGTTTAATCCTGATCGTCATGTTGAACTTTTTGTCTCCAGGAGCAACGTGAGGACGCGTCGGGCAGCAGCGATGATCTGTCTGAAGCCTCCAAGGTGAGCTCAGAGGTGACGTTTATGATTATGACGTTCTGGTTATCATGTATCTGATGGTGTGAACTCACTGGTTTGACGTCAGCAGGATAAAGGAGGATTTTTCAGCGGGATTCTCCGGAAGTCTCCCAAGGTTCCTGCAGAGGGAACATCTGGGCAGGTCAGTCTGTGATAAGTCTCAACATGTGGAGCTCCGGTCGTCAGCAGACACGCATCTGATCAAATATATCGGGATGTAAACTAACTTGGGCTCATATTAAAGAGCAGATACATTAATACACAAGAAGTTTAAACTGTAGTTCCAACATTTTACATGTGATTCTTGTCTCAGGAGAATCTGTCGGCACAGAAACATCTTTCAGCGAGCAGCGACAGTCTGTCGGAGGCGTCCGGCACAAAGGTGGGTTTGGAAACGTGTCCAATACTGAAATGAAGGGAAATCAGTCACATGTTCTATATGGATTTATTGATTATTGTTAGGATTAAATAACGTAAATAAAGAAAACCCTGTGTTTCAGGAGAAGGGAAGTGCGTTCAGTGGAATATTCAAGAAGCCGTCCAAACCTGCAGACGCTCCCACAGAGAAAGTAAGAAGCGTTACATCAGTTTATTAAAGGTGTTTTGAAAAAGGTGCATGAGTCAAAGCAGACTTTTGACTAAACCGCTGACTTTGCACTACTTGTTGAAGAAAGCAAATTCATCTCTAATCTGCAGCAGGTTCTGACTTTCATCTTTTCCTTTGATGCAGGACGCTGAGGCGACCGGCAGCAGTGAAGCTCCGTCTGAGAACAACACCAAGGTGAGAGGCTTGTTTTGAAACAGCAGCTTTTCAAACTAAACTTCTACAAAGGACCTCGGACATGTGAACATGTTTCACTTCACATGTTGTTTATTGATTGATTATTGTTAGGATTAAATAACGTAAATATAAAACCCTGTGTTTCAGGAGAAGGGAAGTGCGTTCGGTGGAATATTCAAGAAGCCGTCCAAACCTGCAGACGCTCCCACAGAGAAAGTAAGAAATGTTCTATCAGTTTATTAAAGGGATGAATCACTGGATGAAAGCTGCAAAACATTTTCCACCATTAAAGTAATAAATCCTTGAACAATAAACTGCAGCTTCATCAAATATCATCTCCTTATTTCTAATGTTTTCACCTTCACCACGTCTTGTAATCTTTTACAGGATCGATCTCCTGCCTCCTGCTCTCAGGCAGCAGTGAGAATCTCTCTGAGAACAAGCAGGTTACTGAAACAGTTCAGTTTCTCAACATTTAAACATATTTAAACGCTCGTCTCATCCTAAAGCTCCGTCTCTTATCTGCTTTTCTATCGTCATAACATCACAGGAGGAAGATTTAAATAACTGCCGTGTTGCTGATTTGCTTATTGGAAATGATCACGTAGCTGAGATGTCTGTGCTCAACCTCAACGGGTTTTTTTTATTTTTAACCTAACATTGAACTTGTTGTGTTTCAGGAGAAGGAGTCGCTGCGGACAGGCAGCAACGAGAATCTGTCTGAGAACAGCAGCACTAAAGTACGATTGTATTTTACAAACTGAGAAGGACGTCCGTTGGCATTTCCATCGAATTCTTCTGTATCTCATTGTTCTCTTTTCTTCTCCGTGTACCAGGAGAAAGGAGGCGTCTTCAGTGGAATGTTCAAGAAATCTCCCAAACTGTCAGAAGGGCCTCGACTGGGGGAGGTGATTTATTAACATACTTTTACAATTCTGTTATGTAACATCTGATGCACCTGATTCCTGAATTACCAGTCACCTGCTCCGGTTCTGCAGTAATGAGGTCATTGCAACATTTGCAAACACGCCTGTGTCACTATTGTTTTGTGAAACTGGTCCCAGGTCTGTGTGTAGGTGTAGTGAGCGTTCGTGTTCACACAGGTCGAGTAACATTTTTTTGGTTTAGGCTGCGGAGCCGCTGCACGGTGAACTCTCCGCCAGCAGCGACAGCCTGTCGGACAACAAGGTGAGAGAAGTGACAGACGCACCCAGCGACGCTGCATGAGTCACACACACAAACATGACGTCTGAGCTGAAGTCGCTGGAAGATGAAGTTTCCTGAGATGGATTTTGATTAAATCGTCCCTTTGATGTCGATATGTTTTCTTTCTGTGTGCAGGAGAAAGGTGGTTTGTTCAGTGGACTCCTCAGAAAAACTCCCAAAACAACCGGAGAGGTACAAACACCCGTAGTTTCCGTGGAGCTGCTCCGAACAGACCATAAACACTTTTAAATCTAAATCTACATCTAAAGAAACAGCTGTTTCATTGTGCTGTGGGACACTGGGGGACACTGGGTGACACTGGGTGACACTGGGGGACACTGGTTGACACTGGGTGACACTGGGGGACACTGGTTGACACTGGGTGAGCTCTGTAAACCTGAACTGGCTCCGGGCCGGTTTGAGCCGTCTGGGTGTGGTTGGCTCTCCATTATAATCCGGCTCATCCCATGACACCCAGCACATTATCATGTTTCCTATGGTCACGGCTGAAAAGGAAATTTTTTCTAAGAGACAGTAAATCTACCGTCCTTGGCTGTTAGAGTCAAATTCTTTCCTCACAGGACACTAGAGACTCGTCATCTGACTCATATGACCTCGTTTTATTTATTTTCAAAGTTAAAATACGTCTCATTACACTTCATTCACCAAATGTTTCCATCTCTCATCATGGTTGTGTCTTTATATACGATACAGTGGATCTGTCATCTGATCAAAAAACTTTGACACCATATACAAAGCAAACATTGAATATATGCAAAACAATGAACTGCCCCAGAAGTCCCAGTTGCTCTTGATGCCAAACTACAGGTGCTCTGGAAACACTGTACGTGATCTGTTGTCATGGCGATCGCGGTGATACACAAGCCTTGTTCTATGTATTTGTTCTAAATAAATAGTAATTAAAAGCCTCAGAGGGATGAAGTTTACCCTGCACACACTGTATGTTCCCAATGTAAGAGGCAGAGATACCTCGAAAAACTGTTTGAACTGTGCATGACGTCACCGATCACATGATCTGATGTGAGCATGTGATTGTTGTCTCAGGAGAATCTGTCGGCACAGAAACATCTTTCAGCGAGCAGCGACAGTCTGTCGGAGGCGTCCGGCACAAAGGTGGGTTTGGAAACGTGTCCAGTACTGAAATGAAGGGAAAATCAGTCACATGTTCTATACTGATTGATTATTGTTAGGATTAAATAATGTAAATAAAGAAAACCCTGTGTTTCAGGAGAAGGGAAGTGCGTTCGGTGGAATATTCAAGAAGCCGTCCAAACCTGCAGACGCTCCCACAGAGAAAGTAAGAAATGTTACATCAGTGTATTAAAGGTGTTTTGAAAAAGGTGCATGAGTCAAAGCAGACTTTTGACTAAACTGCTGACTTTGCACTACTTGTTGAAGAAAGTAAATTCATTTCTAATCTGCAGCAGGTTTTGACTTTCATCTTTTCCTTTGATGCAGGACGCTGAGGCGACCGGCAGCAGTGAAGCTCCGTCTGAGAACAACACCAAGGTGAGGGGCTTGTTTTGAAACAGCAGCTTTTCAAACTAAACTTCTTCAAAGGACCTTCGGACATGTGAACGTGTTTGTGTTTCAGGAAAAAATTGGAATATTTAGTGGAATGTTCAAAAAGCCAACCAAACCTGCAGAAGCTGCTCAGTCTGAGGAGGTAACCATTTTATTTCTTAGAATATGGACCTATAAATGATAGAATTGAGGAATAATAACGTAAAGTACTAGTTGTTGTTTACACTTCTAATCGTTTGCATTTTTTGTCACTTTTCATATTTTCCTCACAAACCTGAACTGACATTTTTTTCTTATGACTAAATCCGATCTGATGAAGATTGACTCTGCATTTGAGTTTCAAAACCTTTTCCACCATCAAAGTAATAAATTCTTGTAGAAACTAGGAACAATAACCAGGAAACTGCAGCTTCATCAAATATCATCTCCTTATTTCTAATGTTTTCACCTTCACCACGTCTTGTAATCTCTTACAGGATCGATCTCCTGATGGAGAGCTCTCAGGCAGCAGTGAGAATCTCTCTGAGAACAAGCAGGTTACTGAAACAGTTCAGTTTCTAAACATTTAAACATATTTAAACGCTCGTCTCATCCTAAAGCTCGTTTCCTATCTGCTTCCGTCAGGAGAAAGGAGCCGGTCTGTTCAGCGGACTCCTCAAGAAGACTCCCAAAGCCTCGGGAGAGAAGTCAGAGTCACCGGTGAATAAAAAGTCTGCTCAGAGATTTCAAACCGTCACATAAAACCACGTGTTTCACTCAGATTTTGATTTCCTCTGTATTTCAGGAAAGAGGAGAGAAGGAGCTGTCGAGCAGCAGCGAAGACCTGACGGAGAAGAGCTCCACCAAGGTGAGCGGGGACGTGCAGCTGAAACCTTTAAATATAAATGCTTTTCAGATCGTTCACTGATTCACCAAATTATTTTCAGGAGAAAAATATTTTCAGCAACATGTTTAAGAAGCCGCAGAAACCAGCAGAGGGCGCTGCAGCAGACAAGGTACTGTGACTCATCAAAAATGATTCAAACTTTTCTGGAGGATGAATCTGATTCTGTTCTGACTGTTTTTCTTGTTTTGAATTCAGGAGCAGGAGGGAAAAGTTGGAAAAGAGTTTTCTGGAAGCTGTGAGAATCTGACGGACACGACCGTCCAGAAGGTGTTTCTCTCTAAAATAAATAAAAGTCAAATCCACTTCTCCACTTTTGATCTTGATCACAAGAATTAGGGGAAATTAAACCCGATTCTAGAAAATAGTTGTGTTGTTTACGTCTGATTCACACCGAAATGCATTTCCTCCTCTTTGTTTTTCGTCTCCATCTTCACTGATACGTTATGTTTCTGAATTTATTTTACTGAGAAAAGTAAGTGAAGTTTGTGTTTCAGGAGAAGAAAGGAGGCCTCGGGGGAATATTCAAAAGATCGGCCAGCATCGACAACCTGTTCGATGAGGTCAGTATCATCAAAGTGTGTTTTATAAAGACGACCTCTGTCACAGCCAATAATGACTTGTCTGTCCAATGATTTACAGAATACGACAATACTCAATACTAGAAAAGAGCTAGAGCCACAGATTCAGAGTCTCTTTCGTCTTCTTCTGCATCTTTTCATGTCCTCTGACCTCCTCACTAATCCAATCCCTGTATCTTCATGTTGTGCCGGTCAGGAGAAAGGTGGACTTTTCAGCGGCCTCCTCAAGAAAACAGCCAAAGCGCCTGGAGAGGAAGCAGAGGTGAGTCCGGGGGGTTGACGCCCTGAGCATCGTGGTCGTCTGCTGATGGTGACTGATGCTCGTGAACTGATCATCGTTGTTTCCCTCACGCAGGACAAAGACGAGCGGAAGGAGCTGACGGTGAGTAACGACAGTTTGTCCGAAAACACGAACACCAAGGTGCAGAACTGTCACCGCCACGAAACTACACTACAAGTTTATCTGAATGCAATGAAGCCTGCAATACAACTACTCCTGTGCATTTGAAAAACTTTATATTTTATCTCCATTAAATGTTTGTTCTGATGTTTTTTTTAAATCATTTCAACCTGATGCGTCTGTTTTCAGGAGAAAAGTATTTTCAGTGGGATGTTTAAGAAAACTCCAAAAGCAGCAGAGGGAGCCGCAGACGAGGTGCAGTCATAACTTTGTATGTAAAGTCGACATCATGTGACACCGAACTTGAGTATTAACGTGTTTCTTGTTTCTTATTTCCTCTTGTTCAGGAGTCAAACTCAGGCGAAGATAAGAAATTATCAGCCAGCACTGAAAACCTGTTAGAAGCAAACACAGCGAAGGTACAATTGTTTTCTGACGATCACGTCAATGACAACTAATTCTGTTTCTCTCCTTTTATTGATTATTAATTTGTCGATGTTTCACGTGTGTCAGGAGAAAAGTGGAGGACTTGCAGGGATCTTCAAAAAATCTCCCAAACCGGCTCCGCGCTCTGTGGCCATCAAGGTGAACTGCTTCGGTTTCTCATGTGTGGATGTGAATGTTTGTTTTTGACGTCGGTGAAATCTCACATTTACACTTTTCAACTGTTCCAGGATCCGCTCAGGGACTCGAAGGGCCTCTCCTCCAGCTGGGACAGTCTCACAGATGCTGCCGAGGTGAGAGCTTCTCATCAAATACTGAACCTTCACGAGAATATTTGGTTTCCTGCGTATATGTGAATACTTTTCACTGGTTTTACCACAATAATTACACGACTCTAAGGAGCAGGAAGGAAAACAATCCAGAGAAAGGATGTTTTTCATCGTGGAACCAAGTTTTCCGTCTCTACAGTTTCATGACAGATGTTTGAAGACAGTGAATCTCGGAGGATTTGATCTAAATGTGCAGATTCTTCCTTTTTCTAAGATCCTTATTAAGATCTGATTTTCTTTTGCCTTTTTTATTATTCACATTACATTATTATTGCATTATATATATATTTTTCTTAAATTCCTTTACAGGAGGATCAGCGTGAGACGTCTGCCAGTAACGAAAACCTGATTGAAGCTTCAAGCAACACGAAGGTGAGTCTGGTCCAGTGAGTGAACGAGTTTGACTGTGTGAGCTCCTCCTGCTTCATGTTTTATCTTATTACAGGAGACTAAAGGAGGATTTGCTGGGATATTCAGGAGGACGCCGAAAACTCTGGAGCCACAGGTACGATCATTTCAGCACTGAGCATTTGAGATTCTCTATTCTCTATTTACAGTTATTCTTAATGTGATGGAGAATAATCTGGGACGTACACACGGTCAAGAGTGAGCAAAATAGAACATAAAACAGATTAAAATACAATAATAAATGTGAGGTCATCAGACAGTCATGAACTCCTGGATCACCTGACTGTTCCTGTGCGGCTGTTAAACAGATATATATGTTTTCCCTGTGTTGCAGGAGAGCGTGGACATGGAGGCTCCACAGGGAGGGGGGCTGAAACGCAGGAGGACGATCAAGAAGAAAAGACGAGTGAGTTGCTCGTCACTAAAACTCTCAACGGATTTCTACTTAATGAGGACGTGTGTCCGATATCAACAGAAGTTTGAGATTCAAACTCTAATCCTTTCTTTTTATTCTTTGATTTCCTCAGGTTGTGTCTTTCAGAATCAAGAAAACTCTTCCTAAAATGCCAAAGATTTCACAGGTATGTGGAGATTGTCCTGTTGCTGCGTCCGAGATCTGAAACATACGTATGCTGATATGAATATAAACATTCTCTTAATGATTGAAAGGCTCATAAAAAGTTTAAAATACACTAACAATACCTTGTTTTGCACGGTTTCTATACATTACGTTGCAAAAACATATGTTAAAATTGTCCTGAGTGATTCTATATGAGTCAGATAAACATGTCCTGTCTCTACATTAATGCTTTGTCCTCTCTTGTTTTTTTAATTAAAACAATATAAGAATATCTTCCTCTTTTCTCCTGCTCAGTCGTCAGATAAGATGCCTATCATCGGGGAGATCGTGGAGATGCAGGAGCTGAACCCGGAACCGGTTTGCATGAGAATATTATATCATAGAAAAATAGAAAATACATTACTTGTGTTAAAAGTTGTGTGACTGTTGTGTGTGTGTTTTTCCCAGGAGAGCACAGTGGAGGTCCAGCCTGCGGTGATGGCAGCGTACCCGACCGAGGGCGACCCCCCTCAGGCCGAGCAGGTGCGTTTCAGTGCTCGTGTGTGTTTACGTGTTTAATAAGTACAAGATCTCAGTTGTGTCTCTTCACGGACTGTGTGTGTGTTTGTTTTCAGGAGAGCGATGAACTGATCGAGTGGTGGAACACAGTGAAAGGTCAGTGTGAACGTTTCCAATGTTCATTTGAAATCAAGCGTGTTTTTTGTATTTGTTTATGGAAATTCTCCACCAGGAGGAAATGTGGATTTCACCGTCAACATGTGTCAATCAATGACCTGAAACTAGTTTTGTCTGTTTTATATTTTTTATGCTAATTCTATAATCTCTGCTGCTGGTTTCCAGGTTGGGCCGAGTGGACCGAGATTTCCAATTTCCAGCCGGAGGATGGAGAAATGTAAGGATCATTTTTAAATGTCATTTCTTTTTTGACACTTCATTCATCTGTGAATTGTTTGGTCAACAAACTTTTTTTTTTAAATAGCGAAAAATATCAACCACAACTTCTCAGAGACGATTTTAACATCTTGATTTTTTTAAATCTGCCAAACAGTTTAAATCAAATACTGTTTATTATCATATCTGACAAATCAACTCAAATATCACATCTGGTATTTGAGTTGAGTTCAAAGATGCAATAACACAAGGGCCAATAAAAGGTTGAAATGATACATGAAAGAGCAGTAAATATAAAACTGCTCTCCACGTAGGAGCCTGCTTGTTGTTTTGTTTGAGACCTTTTATCTCATGAGCTTCAAGCTCTGACTCTCATCTCTCTCTCCTCAGGGCTTTGGAGCAGGCGGCCGATCGTGTCTACATGGCCGCTCGTCTCTTCGTGCGTCTTTTCAACAAGCGGGGGGCGTCCTTACAGCACCGCATCCTGGAGCTCCTGGCCCTGGCCGACGCAGCCGACCAGTTCCACAAGAGAACGGTGTCGGCTGCGGTGGGCGGCGGCGTGGCCAGCGTTTGCGGCAGCGTGGCCACGATCACAGGGCTCATTCTGGCTCCTTTCACATTCGGTGCCTCCATCATCGTCACGGCGGTGGGGATTGGCGTGGCGACGGCGGGCAGCATCACCTCGGCCACGGCGAACATCACGGACGCGGTTCACTCCAACATGGACAGAAAGAAGCTGGAGAAGATGATCCAGGACTACCAGGAGGAGATCTCGGACATCAGGGAGTGCATGGAGTTTGTGCAGGTTAGAAAACCTTGAATTTGTGCTTTAGACATTTAGATGAATCTCACTCAGGCTTGTTTCTCAGCTGGTGTCATCAAGTCATCAGTTACACGTCAGTGAGGAAGTTGTAGTGACATAAATGTGACTGAACATCCTTTAAATTCATGCACTTCATGGTGAGAAATCTGTGGAAACCGTGATGTGACAGTTGTGAAGTGAATGTTGACCCTCCTCTCTCGTCTCTGTGCCCCTCGTAGGAAGGTATGAACACCCTGGAGGAGTGGGACTTTGAAAAATATTCTCAGAGTGCTGCCAAAAAGGCTCTGAACCACAACATCAAACATGTGATGAAGGAGGGCGGCCGCGCTGGGAAAGCTTTGATGATCAACACCGACAAACTCATCAGCACCGTGCAGATTCTGGGCGCGGCAGGCGGCGCCGCCAAAGCCGCCCAGGCCATCAGCGTCACCACAGGGGTCATGTCGGCCCTCTTCCTGGCTCTGGATGTGTTCTTCCTCGCCAAAGACTCCCGCGAGCTCCACAAAGGCGCCAAAACCAAATTCGCCACCAAGATCAGGGAGGTTTGTAAAGACCTTCAGGACGGCCTCCTGGAGCTGAACAAGGTCAAGACGCAGCTGCAGAAAACCATGGAAGGCATCGAGTTGGAGGAGTACGAGGAGATCGAGGAGGTGGAGGTGGAGGTCGACGACGATTTTGAGTCGGATCCGAAGAAGCTGGCTGAGCTGGAGCAGGAGCTGGACCTCATGGAGGAGAAACTGGACAAGAAGGTCGAGGATGAGCAGAAGAACAAAGAGCTGGAGAAGGAAACTCTGAAAAGCAAGCTGGAGGAGAAGAGCGTTAAAGAAAAAGAGGATCCAGAGAAGGAGGAAACAGGGGATGATGATGCAAAGGAGGAGGGAAAGAAGGAAAGTGAGATGGAAAAGGATGAAGAAGAAGAAAACCAATCCATGTCCAAAGTGGTGAAGCAGAAAAATGCGAAAATTGCCAAAGCAGCTAAAGAGGAAGTCTTAAAAGAAGAATCTCAGAAAGGAAGAAAAAAAGACAAAGAAACGGAAAACCGGATAACGGCTGTAAAAGGGATTTATGAGAGCAAGCGAGACAAGTCAAAGGAAGAAACCGCTGCAAACAAAAAGACGGACGAAAAACAGAAAAAGGTGGATGTCAAAGGACGGGAGGAAGTTGAGAAGAAATCGGACGATTCAAAACGAGAGGACCGGAGTGGAAAGAGTAAGAGCAGCAGAGAGGAGGAACAAGGGAAGAGGCATGAGGGGAAATCAGCGAGCAAAGCGAAGGAGGAGGAAAGTGGGAGCACGAGGAGGCACAGCAGCAGAAGCAAGCAAGACGGAGAGAGACAGAGTGAATATAAAACGAGAGAAACTGATAAGGAGAGAGGAAGCAGCAGCAAAGACGTGGAGAGACTCGCCCGACGGGAAAGTGACAAGACGGAGAGATCGAGGAGGCCAGAGGAGGAGCGAGGGGTGAGAGACTGGAGGGCTGAGATGGGTAGAGAGGAGAGGAGAGAAAGCAAAGAAGGGAGGGAGAGAGGGACGAAACAAGAGGATCCCGGAAAGAGCGACGCGAGGAGAGAGTCGCACCGAAGCCACGAGTCCGACCATCAGAGGAGTCACCACAGGAGAGAGCACGAGGAGAACCGAGGGAGCCGGGTGGAGAGCGCGAGGAGGCAGTTTGAGAGAGCGGGGGGCGAGGGGGTGGAGCAGCAGCAGCAGGAGCAGGAGGAGGAGGAGGAGGGGAGGAAGAGGAGAGAGGATGGAGGGAGTCGGAGGAGGGACAGAGAGAAGAGGGGAAGTGAGAGACACAGGGAGGACGAACACAGCCAACGAGGATCCAGACCTGGATCCGGCGCTCTGCTGGACGACGGACTCTATATTTAGTTTTAATGGACGAGGACAAAAATCTACACTTTATTTATTGTGAACAACCCAAACGACAAAGACGACGGAAAACTCAACTTAACTTAAACTTGTTTCTCAATAGAGGGGATTTAGAAACTTGAGGGATTTCACCTGGAAGACACAGATTTCACAGATTTCTCAGCCACCTAACGAGGAAACCGGGTTTTTAACAAATCCAATTCTGAAGAAAGTGATAAAACAAATTCAGGATCAATCTGAGTTCTGTTTTGTGGAAATCTGTTCAGAACAAACAACTGGATTGAAAACTCAACCTCCTTGATAACTGATTTAACAGGAGGAACTTTCTTTCTACCACACAAAAGCTCTTATTGAATGTTGTTGACGTTGTACTGATAAGTTTTACTTGGCATCAAATGTGTGGATGTGGAAAGAGACGCTGCTGTTTACACTAATACTTTGCTCCTATAGCTGTGGAGGGAGCAGATGAAGCAGGAATCCCTGCGTGGCCTTTTAAAGCTGCTGCTTTTAGAATTTAGTTTATATTTAGATAGTCAATATATATTCTAAAATGTCAGACATTTTCAAAAATCTTTTAAAATAGTTCAACATCATCTTCCTCTTTATTTTTTACTGCTGATGGCTGAACCTCGAGTTGCTTTGTATAAAACACTTTTTGCCAAAACATCTCTAAAGAAATGAGATTTCTTCAAAACCTTCTGACTTGAAATGGTGTAAATTTACAGCTTAGAAGCTCCTAGTATTTTGTCAATGGCTCATAATGATGATTTACTAATGTTGTGCAATGGTAACACTTGACCGTGTATCTCAGATACACAACACAACATGTTTCTCTATGTTTCTGGTGTTTCAGGGTCAAACTTGACTGTTAACGTCCATCTTTCTACCCACATACTGTGTTTGTATGGTGTCGTCTGGTGGACCAGTGTTTTTATTTGACTAAAAAACAGTTAGTATGAGTTCAGTCGTCAGGTATCAAAAGTTAAACTCAGCAGGAAGATGAAATAACGATAATGATGATCGGTGATGAAATCGTCTGATCGTTGTTTGTGTTTGTGTAAAACCTGCTGTGACAGTGTTTCACTCCTGGTGCCATGTTGCACTTTGTCCGTTTACACTACTGAGGTTTCATATTTTCACTGTGTGTATTTTTATATGGGTACTGAACATTACGGTGCTGGTTTCTTATTGAATAAATAAATTATTAGTCCTTGAAACGTGATGCTATTTTGTCTTTGAATTTTAAACTAATAATACTAATAATTCACCCGCTCCTGATCATAAACCTTTGATTATAATACAGATGATTATAAGAAAAAAAGAAAATTATTCAAATTATTTTGTTCCAAACATGAACATAAAACTAACTGACTTTAAAAGTCCAGCTGACAGATGATTCATATTTTGTGCTATGGGTCATGATACATGATACATGATCCCCACTGGGCAGCAGCAGAGAGCTGAACCAGGAGCATATTAAAACCAGTGGTTCCATTTATAAACTGACTATGGTTGGGACTATGATTTCCAGAAATCAAATCAAATTTCAAAGCAATAAGAAAAAGCACATTTTAGCCATATTTGTTACAAAAGATAAACGATTGTAGATAAATTGATCCCAAATGTGATCATGAGGACTGATTTTAAATACCTGATCACTTTTAATAGAAGATGAAGTGCAAATATAAGAAGCTCAAATCTTCATTTTCCTGGCTTTAAAATATAAAAGAATAAAAAAAACCAAAATAAAGCTGATAAAAAGAAAAGTTGTCGAGACACAGCTTGTTGTTATTGAGTGTGATTTTTATCTCCGAGAGCCTGAACACACCCTCCCTGTGCTTTCAGTCATTGTTGGATCAGACCTCTTCAGTCGGGTTGAGCTGCACTCAGAGGGGGGGGGGGCCTGATGACTCCTGTGTGAGTGGCTTTACTATATGGGACTCATTCCGCCGCAACTAATGGTTATTTCAGTCACTCATTAAGGAAACAAATACCAGTACACCTTCAAATACCAAAGATACTGAATTTAAATTCTGGCATCCTCAAATGTATATATATTTGTCTCTTAAGGCTCATATTGCAGCCAGTTCTCCTCTTGATTTGTCTTTTTGGCCATTTATGTCTCTTTGTGGTCACTTAACTTGTCTTTTAAACGATTTTTTTTTTTTATATCCTGTCATGTTTTGGTCATTTCAGTTTCTTTTGGTCAACTTTGCATCTATTTTCCATTCTATTTGTGTTGCTTTGAGACGGTATGTCTATGTTTTGCATTTTTGCTACGTCAACAGACCCTGAGCCGTGACTTCAGCCTTTGTCCCAGAAGGAAATGAGCGTCTGAAATATTTTTCCACTGAACGATTACGTGTTGAAACCAGCTCTGACGACAGCAGATTGACAGAGTCAAAAAGATTATATTCCTCTATTCTGTAACTTTTATGGGTTTAATTTAATATTTGGACATTTGTGAAACAACATTTGCATATTTATACTTAATGCTTATTAAGATCCCCAAGAAACTAATAATCATTTTTATTCATTTTTTTATTTTAATTTTCTCGCACTGGTTTATTGCTGGTAAAATTATTCACATGTTTAACTGTAATTCTTTGTAGATGGGAATTTTTTAATTAATACATTCTTACTTTTTTAAATAGTTTAGTTTTACCAAGACTAAAATTGCATAGCATGAATCTACTTTGAGCTACATGGTAATATCAGCATTCTAACATGTTTTTGTTCATTTCTTATGTTAGCATGCTGATGTTAAGCAGGTAGACTATCACATCCACCATCTTATTTTGGTATGTTAGCATGCTAACGTGTTAATGTTCACCATCTTAGTTTAGCATGTTAGCATAGTAACCTACTGATGTTCATCAGGGGAAGATGTTGACTATCTTAGCTTAGCGTTTTAGCATTTGCTCTTTAGCACGAAACACAAATGGCTGTGGCAACTTTAACCAGGATGTATCACAATCTATCCTGCGAGAACATGAATGTTTGAACCTTAAATCACGATGACGTGCTGTGGAGACGTTTCACTCAAAACCACGAAATGTTCTGTTTCATGGAGGTAATTTAAATTTAAAAATTCACTAAAATCTGTGGGATTCGACCTCTGAGGACCACGAATGTCTGAATGAAGTTTATTAGTCACTGACTCGTTACACAACTGTTCCTGTTGTTTATCTCTCCCTCGACGCCGAGTGCTTGCTCACTGTGGGAACTTTTTGTTTCTCTTTAATACTGAAAGGTCTCGACCTCTCTACGCTACGTGTCTTTAGATAATTGATGTGTACTGTATATTTAGTGCCATACAGATACAATTGAATTGAGTAAAGTGAGTCTCTCTTTCTTAAGACCTGCTACCTCGGCCTTTCTTTACTGTCAGCGACCACACGCCGCTCGGGGCACGGCTCTTTTTAAACTGTGTATTTTGGTCAAACCTAGAGAGCAAACACAACCACTTTGATGTGGAGACGATCAAACCTGCACAACCCCGAAGTCTGTTTGTTGAGGGGATCACAGAAACCTGTTCTAAAAGAAATGACCTTTATTGTGACGGGAGCTCGTACTTCATCATGAGAGGGCGTTTTTTGTGGGATTCATGGAACACTTCAGCTGAGAGATGTATTTAAAATACGTTTTTAACCTAAAACCCTTTCTGTCACCTAGGAAAACCTATACTCTCAATGAATTACTAAATGGTAGTTATTACTTTTGTAGGAGTTGACGTTCGATAACACAAAGTCTTCTACAGAGAAGAGGTGTGACCAGTGCGAGATCAAATTACTGCTGAAAATTCCCCTTTTCAAAACATCAGTAGATCACATGAGGTGATGGAAACCACGGCTTGGGTGAAGTCCGTGATGGTAATTGTTCAAACCTCTGTGGAATCCGGAAACCTGGTTGCCCAACCTGCTGGGCACAGGTTGGGCAACCAGGCAACCCTAACCCTAACCCTAACCCTTATCCATTAAGATCATATTGTGAATATATTGATTGTGTATTTTCACTTCGATTCAGTCTAAGAGGCAGTATCTAGTAATCTGCAGCTGCGTTACTCCAATTATTTTGTCTTTTTTACAAATTTTTACGAATTTCGTAATGGATAACAATATTTCATGATCGCTTAGCAAAGTTATTTCGGTTTAAAAGTGTGTGGGATTATAAATCTCAGACCTAAACTACGTTAATTAACAGGTACAAGGGAATCATCACTTTTTCAGGCACAGGCTTATTGAACAATTCAAATTCACCAAATGGAATAAGACCTTCTGTAAGATCACAGTCAGTAAAGTAAATCTGCTTCAGTCGATTTTTTCAAATAGAGATTTCTCCCTGTCACAAACATAGCTGTTTACTTCTGTGTAGACACGGATGTCGTGATGGTGAATTCATTCTTCAGGTTTTTCAGGTGGTGACCTGGTTACAAACTGTTCTATCGCACTCGTAACCACAAAAGGAAATTGGATCCGTCTCAGAAAAAGCAGAGGCTCAACAAAGGACTTATTGTGTAGTTTGTTTTCTTAGGTTTTTTTAACTGAGAGAGGTGGCCAACACTGATTTAATCAAATATTTCCAAACCGCAATTTCAGGAAACAGATCGAAACTTCTTTACTGGAAGACAAAAATCTAACCTGATAGTAATGTGAAAACGCAGTGGACCAATCACAGTCGGCTTTGATCACAAATCACTGTTGGCTCAATCAGTCACACAGTGTCATGAGCAGGTGACAGGATGCAAAAATATCTACAATATATGCTTCTAACTAGTATAACGGTGCTTTAATAAGTATAAATAAACAATGGAATTTAAAGTTAAGTTTCACTGTTGATTTCCCAGCAGAAGTTCTTCGTGACATCAACAAAAACTTTCCCGCAAGCAATGATGCTGCTCACTTCGGACAAAGGTGCAAACCTGCAGGACAGGTTGTCAGGTGAATTCTTACAGAGCCGCACCTTCTCCAGGATGCTGCAAATACATCCTCCTGCCCCATAACCACCCACATCACCCACACCACCCACATCACCCACACCACCCACATCACCCACATCTCCACCACCAGCGCTGACGCCTGAACTCAGAACATCACTTTAACTCTACAGGTCACTTTCACAGCTCAGAGGTAAGTCCCACCAAACCTTTTCAAAACCACATCTTTATTTCTGGATTATCCTCGATTCTTTAATTATTGTTAGAATTATTTTTTAGTAGGTTAATTCTAAGGATTAAATTGATAGTGATCACAATATTTAAAAGAAAGAGGAAGAAACGGGAAGTGAGTCCTATTTACTTTTGGACAGTAGGAAATATGAGGATTAGAGAGGGTAAAGAAGGGCAAATCCTGAAATATATTTTTGTGTACAGCTGATTAAAAACTGAAATAGTTGTTTTAAAAAAGTTTTATTTAATTATCTTCATCCCAAGGTATTATAAAGACAATTTGATTCCTATTTATTCTTATCTCTCCACAATAGTATTATTTATTTTTGATATAAATAATACTCACTAACATGTGGTTATATATTTAATGTTACTTGCCATTAACCATGATTTTGTGATGTTTACATGTGAAGTTATTCAATATTAGATAAAGGTATGTAGTTGGAAATAGGCTCAAACCTGCTACTGAAGAAATGTCTTTCAGAAATGTTGACATTTTTGTGTTGGAAGTTTAAAAAATCTTTTTTCTCTCCCTGTTAGAAATGGAAGGAAGTTTCATCCTGTGCTTTGCTGCCATGATGCTTTTTATGGCCCCAGGTGTCAAAGGAACCGGACATTTATCATTTGCCAACAATACACAGGTTGGTTTTCATTCTACCTAATCAACGTCAGTGTCATATTGACCTTTGTACTCTTTACACTATAAGAATATTTGTTGAACAACCATATTGACAGTTTGACCAACAAGTTCTACTGTTGGATATTTGATTGGACATGTAGAGTAAAAAAAATACTCCCCAGCTATAGTATCATGTTTATTTTTGAACTTCCCAGCAGCAAAACTTATTTAACTCCGACTGAAGCTGTTGATTGTCTTATTTTAGTGACTTGTACTGTAAGTGAGTGTGTGTTTGTTTGTGTGTCTGCCAGGTGAACATCACTCGTGCAGGCTGTGGCGTCTCTAAACATTGTGTGGCGACACCAGACAACTGTGATCCTGCAGGAAACGCCATTTGTCTGTTTGGGTCTGCGTTCTCCACCGCCCCAATGGCTCCCAACGGAGCAGACGTGACCATCCAACTCAGCGGAAACTCATCGGGTTACATTGCACTGGGGCTTACTGCTAGTGCAACAGAGGTAAAACCCACAAAGCACTTAACAGAGCACATTCCTCCGCCTATTAAATCAAGCTGCAGCAGAGATTGACTGATCTGGATCTGCACCAAAACTTGAATGGGCTCTTTCCAGACCCATACTGCATCCTTCCAAGTGTCGTTTAAAAAAAGCAAACAAGTAATACATATATTTTTTACATTTCACAAATAAAAAGTTTATAGAGCCAAATCAGTGGCAGTATCCTGTAAAAGATCCTCTTCCTCAAATCCAACACTTTGCAGATTTACACAGATCAAATAGAGACAACACACAGACTGTCAAGTTATATCCTGTAATTAACATGTAATTAATGAGAATTCAGTTCAGGTCATTACTGTCCAACAAGAAGAAATGTTTTTTTTAAATGCTGCTTTTAAATCCCTTCTAAAGACAATACTTTCAAAAACTTCATCTAAACTTTTAATTGAAAGTATTTATTTCATTTTAAATGTTTTCATGTTTTTGTGAAGAACTTTGTAACTTTAAGCAGTTTTTACAAATAAATAATTTATTTTAATTATTATTATGTTGTTGCTTTAGAGCAGTGGTCACCAGCCTTTTCGAGCCCAAGATCACTTAAGCCGAGATCTACCATTACATTACATTTCATTAAAGGCTGAATGTACAAGAAATAAATATACACAAAGAAGGGCAGTTGTGTAACTTTTTCTATTCAATGCACGATATTCAAATTAATATCAATTCATATTTACAATGCAAAATATGTAGCTTCTCAGTTCAAGCAATATGTTCTGCAGAGGACCTACTACTGTATGTTTTACATATAGGCTTTGATTTGAATATGTACACAAATATGATTATTGCCCTGTATGAAAGAAGTCCCCTGGAAGCCGTGCATCTTCCGCTCTTGCAAATATTTCACAATAATAACCCCTTTTTAAACACGGGAATGGATTCCATCAACAGAAACGCTGGAGTGCTTTTATTTTGAAAAGGCATACAGAAAGTGTTGCAGCCATTTGTTTGTGACGTAAATTCATCAGATAAACATTAAAAATCAGGTTAAAGATCATTGTCTCTGTTTATTCTGCTGTGAACCACAATGTTTATCTCTCTATGACACAAACGTATTTACAACACTTTCCGAACCCATTTCAAAGTAAAAGCATTCCAGCGTTTCACCTTCTGAATCCACTCATTTGTTCCAACGGGTCTTGGATTGTTATCGACAGACCGAAAGATGCGCATCTTCATACTGTAGACTAGAGCTTTGTCAGACAATGCATAGTAAAAGTAATAAAAATAGTCTTCATCACAAGTTTCCAACAAGCAGAGTTAGAAACTTGAACCAGTGTCTGGTCTGGTTTCATCACATCATTGACTCATTTCCAACCTTAACAAAGACGCTTTGTGACGCTGGAATTTTCTTTTGTCTTCACCATGAGGAATAAATCTTGTTCTCCTCCTCCTCCTCCTCCTCCTCCTCTCTCCTCAGGGAACAACCATGCTTTTCATCTGTGCTCAGAACTCCTCGACCAACGGGACGTTCTTCTTCCGCACGCTGCAGAAAAACAACACCGACGGAATGGTCACTCCAAAGGAGACGGTGAGTTCTTACCTGTCCTCACAAACCGAGGAGTAACCTAATGTGTATTAAATAAATTATCCTCCATTCATGATATGAAACTGGATGAACAGAAAGTGAAATACATGCACATAAGGATGGTTAAGATTTTTTTATATATTACTTGTGGTAAAATGCATTTAGTATATATTTAACAAACGTATTAATCAGATAATAAAATAATTTCCCGACCTTTCAGACACGGATTAAGTTTCATCTGTCAAATTGTATTGAAATAAACTTACAGAGATTTGAACCAAGAGGTTTCGGTTTATTTTCATTTGATCTTAGCTCATCTTACTTTGATGTCACTTTGCCTTTTCAGCGAGTGACAGAAATCCGAGGTGTGGTGAACGGCACCCTGATCCAGTGCGAGTTTACAGTCCTCAGTGTGAACGCCACCAGCACCAGGAGCTCGGACAGCAGCTTCCAGATCCTTCTGGGGTCCGGTACTGTTGTTGGAGGTGAGTGGACACACAGATTGTTTTAAATCATTTGAGTCCCATTTGTTATTATCAACAGATTGAGTAGAAATCATCTTTACTCAGTTTTTTTCTATTGAAATACAAACATTTGACACAAATCATTTACAGTTTTCATTTTCCAGGGATAAAAAAACAATAAACCAACAATATAATCATTGATTCACATTGTATTTCGTTGTTAGTTGTACAATAACATGAATGAAATGGTTGCTCCTGTTTGCATGTTCTCACGCTTGGTTTGATTCTTCAGACACACTCGGTGCGTTCAAGACCGCCAAGAAGAGCGGCCTTCTGAACCTGGCAGACCCGATGGCCACCGCCCCCGCCACCACCCCTGCCCCCACCACCCCCGCCCCCACCACCACCGCCACCACCACCCCCGCCCCCACCGCCACCACCACCCCCGCCCCCACCACCACCGCCACCACCACACCAACAACAGCAGGAGCCAGTAGCGTTCTCCACTCATATGGTAAACAACCAACAATCCACCGGAAACATGTTCACAAACACAACACAACTGACTTCACAATCATAATCACAACTACAACCGAAAATCCCCCATCATCACCACCTGAGAAAAACCTTACACATAGCAGCTTTAAACTCGGTCTAATTTGAATCTTAAAGGGTTAGTTCATCAGTTTCTGCTTCCACAGCAACACAATGCAAAACAACACACAATAGAACGAGGTGTACCTGTTAATGCTGAGCAACACAAAGAACAATCAGTGACTAACCTCAGATATTTCTCAAAGTCAAAAAACAATCTTCAGGTCTTTAAACCACGGGAAGATGAATGAGAAGATTTGTTTAAGATGTTGTGATGATTTCTAAAGACTTTTCTGAACTGAGCTCGACTCAAAGAACAGGAGAGATAAGTTTAACGAACAAACATTCACTGACTGACGTCTCCTCTCTTTCTCCGGCAGCTCTGCTTCTCCTGCTGAGCGTCGTCGCACTGTCCTTCACACACAGAGCTTGAGTCCAGAGGAAGCTTGTGGCCTGAAGACATTTGTGCAGGTTCAACGCACAGAGGAGTGTTCAACTGTATAAATGTTCAACTTAACTTATCGTCTTACGTTTTGCACCTGTGAAAGTTTGAGTTTTAGCTGCAGTAAAAACAAATGATAATACAGAAGGTAGCTGAAGGCATTTGTGACCAAATCATTCTTTAATTTCCTACCCGTGACTTTGGAAAGTTTTGTTGGTGGTGGAAAAATGACTAATTTATAAAATAATGTTTTTAATGCGTATAGATTTATTAGTTTTTATAATTTTAACATTTACTCTGAAGACACCATTATTATGCTGCCGTTTGTGCTCGCCCTCATTTAGGATCAGGCCTTTTTGAAAATTGCCAGGTCCACAACTCAGGACCCGTGAGGACTCTGTGTGAATATTATTAGAAGCTTGATTCTCACAATTTTCTTCTGTAACTATGGAAACTAAACTACTGTAAAACAGTGCATTTCTCAGTTCCACCAACCAAACTTGATGAAAAGTTTCTGATTTCATAAGTGGACTCTGAATTCTGATTAAATGTTTTCAATCCTCATTTAAATTGTTTTTTTAATAAAGGTGAATAAGTACAAAATGCAGTTTAGTCATTTTCATTTTTAAAGACAAACTTTTTCACCCCCTTAGAAATCAACAATAAAGTTTATGGAAAAAAAAACAGACATTTAGCACACAACCACTTTTAATATTTTATTGCAATTTATTTCTTTACAGTTAAACATAAACGGAATAGTATAAAAAACTGACATTAACATACAGACACACGAGGTCAAACAAACTCACCGATGAGGAAAAATACATTGAACCTAAAAATCGTATTTCGCAGCTGAATTTGGGGCCTTGCATTAAGACATGTCCGTCGAGCTGTCGTCTCTGAGAACATTAGGTGTCCATTTTTCTGCCTTCGCCTGAAGACAAGTAACGACTCAGTAAAAACACAAAAACCAAAAACTACAGCTAGCTATTCCTGTGACGGTGAACGTGGACAACTGGTGAAAGTAACAAAGAAAAGAATAAGTCAGTTTCAGGGACAATGGGACAACATCGCGTGTGCACCATGCTTGTGTGTGTGTGTTTGTGTGAGTACACATTTGCCTTTTGTATCTACAATGAGTGTTAAAACAGAGTCCGAGTTCCTATTGGAAGCCGTGTAGCGCTCCACGTGTCGGCGTCCACTCGTCGCCTACGAGTCGTCTTCGCCGTTGATACTGTCACCATCATCGTCACCTTCCACATGCTCGCCTTCCTCTTCCTCGTCGTCTTCATCATCATCATCCCTCTTCGCCTGCACAATGTGTCAAACAAGAGTTAATCGCATTTTAAGCTTCAAGATTACTCCAAAAACATGTCTCTCTTTATATTATTAAAGAACTATCAACGCTTCATGGAAAAGATTGAGGGTTTTAACCGGATGAAACAAACTGATTTTGTTGTCTGTAAGGTTTTTTATTATTATTTTCATATATGGCAACAATGCTCTGTATTTGTCCATGTTTGTTGTTTTTGATTATTTGGGTTAAGTTAAAAGTTCCCAAGGAGACTTAAGTGCTTGTCAATTGCATTTACACATTTAAAACTAAAACCTTTGACGCAACACAAATGTAATGAACAGCCAGGTCAGAACTCGTTTTACCAAATTTAGCAACTTCCATTTGCAACATGAGATCATTCCTTCCTGCAGTGAGTTTGACATTAAAACCCTGAGAGACTCTTATCTGTAATGTGTGAGCAACGAGGAGCCATGAAACCTGAGGCTGCCAGCATCTGCAATTTGTGTGGAAACTGGATGGGGTCTCACCTCTTCCTCCTCCAGCATGTCGGCATCCTCGTCCTCATCATCTTCCTCCTCATCCGAGTCGTTCATATCCTGGCACTCTCTCTCCCTCTTCAGCCCGTCCTCCTTCTTGCTGCTCGAGTGAGGTGGTGAAGTCACTTCTCCTGGCTCAGGTTTCATGCTCTTAGCTTCTGCCAAACAGGGAGACACTTTCAGAAATGATCTTTTATTATATTAAATTAAGTTCTAAGAAGAAGCAGCCGCCTTTGTTGATCTGGTGATTGTCTCACTATTACATCAATATGAAATAGGACAGATCTTTCTGTACTGCAATCTTTACTTTACACAATACCTGGTTAAGTACTTTTAACTTCATTTTAGAAAATAAAAACATTTTTGATATATAATATATCCAGCAGGGGTCAGACAAAACCATTAAAAAACAGTTTCCCACGTACCTGACTTCTTGCTGTGGTCCTTCTCCATGCGCTCCAGGCTCTCCAGCAGGTCGTCCACTTTGCTTTTGATTTGGGTCAGCTCCCGCTTGATGGTCTGCAGCTCATCCACTTTCACTTCAGAGAAATGAGAAAAATAAATCTCTATAAGTACAGCTGTGAAGTAGCTTCCAGTTACGGCAGCTGACCTCCCCATTTTCCATCAAGTGATTAATGAAGCTGTGGATAATGTTGCAGGAAGCAGTGAAACACTCACTTGCTCTGGATGAAGAAATCCTCTGGCTGCTCTTGGAGGAGGAGGAGAAGCTGCTCTTGGTTCGCCGGCTGCTTCCTCCGCTGAGGCTGACCCGCGGGCGCTTGGACGGGATCACAGCCCGCGACAAAGGGGGAGGAGGAGCGGGGACACGGGACGGGTACGAATACATTCTGGGATCAAAGACAACAAAAATCGGTAATTTCATATTGATGTCATCGTTGTGTTTTCTGTTCAAACCAGGAGACATTTAACTCACCTGTCATAATAATCTCTCTGAAAGTCGTAGTCGAGGTCAAATGAGGAACTGCTGTTCAGGAAGAACAATAAAAAAGTGTCAGGAAGGAAATATGATGATGTGACAGTGTTTATTTCTATATATTTCTATATTATATGTATTTTTGGCTAAAGTCTGGCGGTTCGTGTCGGGTGGGTTTTAGCTCTGTGGTGTACCAGCAGTGACAATGTATGTATATTATCATGCCGAGTGACCTGTACATGTCTCCAGCGGAGCGTTTAGTGGTTTTTGACCTGTGTGGTTTGGGTTCTCCAGCCAGGTTGATGTCTGAGGAATAAAAAAAAAAGACCACAGATCATTACATGGCTTATTCTAAAGATCACGGATCAAACATTTAATTTAAACCAAACTCAATATGCAGAAAAGTTAAACAGGAAAACAATATGCCAGGAGTTTTATCGGCAGTGAATTAAATGTCAGGACGCCATGGTGTTGGAGAATTTTGCGATGATGTAAAATCTTTACTTCTTCCTCCAATTTCAAAAAGTTAAAAAAATGTATCCTTACCAAGCACTTGTCCAACAATCATCCTTCCATCCTCTCCAGTGACCGCAGCCCGGGCGTTCCTCTCGTTGGAGAACTGGACGAAGGCGTAGCCCTTGTGGACGGAGCAGCCTACGATCTTGCCGTACTTGGTGAAGATGGCCTCGACGTCGCCCTTGGTGACCAGAAGGGTGTTGAGGTTGCCGATGAAGACCCTGGAGTTGAGGGAGCGTTGGTCGGTCTTGTTGGTGACGTTGCTGCTGGCCATCAGGCTGGAAGTGGTGGGTGAACGACTAGTGGGAAGACACACACACACACACACACAGACAAATCCCAGATTTAGCAGCGTGCATGAGCAACATTCACCCGTCTGAACTCCTCCCGTCACTGAGGTGTAGGAGTCTCCAGCTGTAGGGTCTGGGAACCAGGACGACACATGATCACCAGGGATCCCTGAGAAACTAAAAGGTTAAATCTGAAATAAACTAGTGCTGATGACAAAAGGAGAAAACTGCAGGAGGTTGAGGGTCAGTTATTGTTCTAACAGGAGGCACATGTCCAACATGTCCTTTCTGTCTTAGCTACAAATAACTATTAAAAAAATAATACGATTATATTTAATTAGTTGGCAGATTATACTTAAAAGCATTTTTTGAGGTCTGCAATAAACTCGTACACGTACAGGTCAGACACTGAGTGCAATTCTAAAAGATCTAGTCCATAACAAAAAAAGATATTAGTTCTTAGAGAATGCAGTGATGTAACATCAGCAGACGAGACTGTCATCAGTTTATTTGTACTAGCGATGCCTGATGAGGTGCTGCTGCTGCTTTATACCACATGTCATTATTTGAGGACATTAAATTTAGTGCCACTGTGTAAATATGTTGAGCTGAACACTGGGTTGAACATTAACCTGATCAATAAAGCATCTGGACATCAAGGAGCCAACACTTCACACTTTAAACACACTATACACAATATTCTGTATGGCTCATTTCAAAGACAACTGACACCTTTACTGAAATCCTTATCTACTATTGTACCTAAAAAAAGACGCATGTTAATGAACTTCTGAGGCAAACGACTCATTTTCAAGACTTTGAAGATCTGAGTGACTAACACGGGGCCGATAACCGCCTGATTGATTTGATGTAATATTAACTGGCTTATTAAGAAACACAGGGCAGGTCAACAGTGTGAACGTTATCTATATCGTGTTTACAAAGCAGTGGGTGGGGCTCCTGTTTAGAGTTGGAGGAGTTTGTGGTTTAGAGGAAAGACATTTTAAAAAGATCAAAATTCTTTACCTGAAACTTTGGTAAAGTCTCGTTACATGTTTAGAAATTTGTATCATCTGCATTGCACCACCATTTTATTCCAGTAGAGGACAATGTTTACATACTAACAGAGCCCAGGGCGCCATCATTAAATGGCATTGGTATGGTATTGTCAACAATTGAAAACATGTTTGACAAAAGAAAAATCCTGAAAGCTGCATTTATTTTTGTTGAAGAGCTAGAAGCTAGAATGAAATATTGTGAAAATGCTTGCAGATTAATTTCCTGACGATTGTTGCAGCTCTAATTAATTTACTGTTTCCCACCGAACAAAAAGGTTTAAAGCACCAACAATGTGTAACTTGTTTGTGTTCACTGCCGATTTAAAAACAATATTCTTCTGGCATCGTAGAGCTCTCTATCTATAGAACAGGGCATGTTACACCCAGGGAACGTTGTGACGCTTAGGGGAGCTCGGAGCCTTGTGTGAATTTGGAAATGGGAGCCTTCATACAGGAAAACATGACAACAGTAGTGGCATCAACAGTAACCCCCCCCAGCCTGACAGGGGGGCTAAACATTCATCACTCACTCCATAGCGTCTGCGTGCAGGGCTGTCGTCTGTCTGTCTGATGTTTGACACTGTGGCCTGGGTTCAGTTTGGGCTGGTGTCTCGACCTTCACCTTCGCCCCTCACGATTTATACTGAGGCGACAGAAAACACACCTCAGTCAAGCGGACAGGGTTATCTTGTACCAAGTCTTACCTGGTTGGGTTTGTTAGTGTGTGTCTGTGTGCAGAAGTCAGTGATGAGGCAAACACAAATACACTACTAATACACAAGGGATGCGTCGCCAGGGAAAATACCAATCCAACTAGCCACACAACCTACAACCTGAGCCGAATACATGTGCAAGTGCAATATCTCATGATATACATGTGATGTGACATAATACTTGAGATGCACATTTAACACAAAAGAGACAAAACCATTAGATTCATATGAATTAAAGAGTAGAACCTGATATGCTTGTGTTTGTGTATGGTTGTAGGTCAGAGAGGAGAAGAGGAAGCCCTTTAACAGAGTCATGTCAGCCAGGGATCAACTTGAACCACAACTCTAGGTTTGTAAATAATCCTTAAACATTAACGCTACCTCTCAATATCACAAACTTGACTAATCATGTTTATAATTGGACAAACAGAGTTAATGCAAACAACTGAAGTAACTAAACTTCCTAGTTTTGTCAATTCTTTATGTTTTCATTTCATTCTCCTTTAACGTGGAGGAACGTTAGTGTGGAGGGGCATCATGTTTTACAGGTTAGGTTTATTTTAAATATATATAAATAAATCAAAACTACATGTGGGGTGTGAGAACAATAGATTTACTGCTGGGATGCAGAATAACTTTATACTTTAATTGGACGTCTTTTTAGTGTCCTCAGGGTTTCTAAATCTGAAGAATTCAAATGCAACAGAATGCAATTCATTTTCCATTTCACACTTAGACTGCTCTAAGAAATTACTTGATTAATAGGAACTGCACCCAGATCAGTGGCAGAGAATTGATGGGGAGATTAATCAATAAAAGTGTTTGGCTGGCTATTGTGAATTGCAGTAAAAAAAAAAAAAATACTAAACATAAATACGCAACTCCACAAAAAGCCTCCAGCGCTCGTCTACTCGATGTAATAGTGCTGGTTCATAGATGTGCGACATTTCCCAACAACCACATACAAGTGATACCTGTCCACAGACTCATTGTAAGTGACTTTTAAGTGCTTTTAAAGGACGTTTAAAGGATCTACAGATGCCCTGGTCTCGACAGTCCAATCATCCAGTGATTAATTTGACAGTATTTACCACTCATTGTGAACACGGCTTGCTTCTAATGAAAAAGACTAAATGTGGCTTTGAGGCTTTTTTTCACACGAGACATTTTCACCCAGCAGAGGAAGCTCGTGTGTTAAGAGGACATTGCTGACGGCTGAGTTCAATTCAAGGGTCCCAATGATTCACTGGATGTATTTGTCACCTCCGCTACCTGAGGGAAGTCAAAATGTCTGCTGTGCACCGGAGCCCCTGGTGTGTACCTGCGGCCTGAGAGTGAATGTGAGGGCGTGGGGTTGATCAGGACAACACATAAACAGCCATTATTCTCTTTCAGTTTAACAAGGTTTAATTCAGGTTTTTTTTGGTAAATGTGTGTGTGTGTGTGTGTGTGTGCAACGTTCAGCAACAAAACTGTGAAGCCTCCAAAAAACACAAAAACACAAAAACACTCTTCATCATGGGGAGGTGCAAAAAAAAAAAAAATCTACTCCACATCCAAAACAAAACGGAGAAGCAGAAGTCTGAGGGGGGGGGATTCGTGAACAATTTACCTAAACCATCCACAACACACCCGCCCTGGAGCCCCGACAGCGCCACCACCAGGCTTCACAGTGAAGCACGGGGCCTTGCGCTAGCCGCGGGGGGGCTCAAAGCCGGCTGGCATGGCTAACGCTAGCCCCAGCACAAATAGAAAAGCATGGAGGGGGGGGGGGGTGAAAAATACACAGCAATCAGAACCAGTCCCTCGGCTTTGCAAAAAACTCAAAAACTCAAAACCTGCAAAATGCTGATAAACCGTGCAGCCGATAATCTGCGATCGGCCGCGGGATCAGGACAAAGCTGCGACTACCACACCGAGAGGAGCCGTTTAGCTAGGTGGCTAGCTGGAGGGCTGGCGAGGAGAAAAACACCATCAGTCCCGTCAAAGGAAAAGTCTCCACAACCAAGGCTACGAAAAACAAAATGAAACCGTCGTCGTGTTTGTTTTTTGTTTTTGTTGCTAAAAAAAACCCCACAAGCAGCGTGCGTGTGTTCTGCGTCTCTCTCTCTCTCTCCCCACCCCCCGGGTTAGCTAAGCTAGCTACCTCGCTAGCTAGCTACTAGCGCACATCGCGTTCTGTCCGCTGGCAAAACAGCAACAAAAAAAATGAAAAACCAAAAAAAACCACCGTGGAGAAAAAAATATCCCAAAAACAAAAGGAAAAAGGAAGGAAAAATTAAAAAATGTCTTGGGACAAAATACTCACCACGACCTGAACGAGTAAAATGTCTGGCGCTCGGTAAAATCGGTTAATTAGTTCGGTCCCGTTCGGAGCAGCGGCGGTTCGCCCCCCCTGCGCAGCGAGCTAGCTTTCTTCTAGCCGCCGAGCTAACGCGATGCTAAGTGGCGATGGCGCAGCAGCGGACGCGGCGCGCTGGGTTTGTGTCGAGGGAGCGGTCCGAGGGAGCGGGGTCGCCGAGCCGGTGGGTGGGATCGCGAGACATCCCTGCCCGCGCCGGTGTGACCTGGTGAGTAAAACTCACTCACCCGTTGTTTGTTTTTTTTGAAAGATCCTGCCTCCAGAAAACCTGCAGAGATTCAAACTCTGAGTTTCTCTGTTACTACTTTTTACATTTACTCAGAATTGAGGTACTTGTACTTCACCCGAGTATTTTCTTTTAATGTCATCTGTTAAATTAGAAATACTTTATTTACTTTTAATACTTTTACATTATTACAATCTGAAAACTTTAATTTGCTTTACAAATTAGGACAAAACATAAGATGAGGTAATAGAACTGAGATGCATCGTTAATTGATTAAACAACTAATCAGTAGGTCCACTTAAAGATGAAGCAATTCATTGATTAATGGATTTGTAAATCAACCATGAATAACTTATAATAATGTATTGATCATCGTTTTGATAATTATAATCCATTAAGTCATTTTCATGCAAAGATGCCAAAACTGTTCATGTCTCAAGCTTCTCAGATGTGAGATTTTGTTTTTTGTTTTTTCTTATTTAAACTTGTATTGACTTTTAATAATTTTGAGGTGTGAGTGTTGAGTCTCCGTAGAAAAATAGAAAACACATTTTCTAAATGGAAACTTTGGATCATAAATAAGCAACAGATCTCTGCTCATATGAAAGTAATTAGTGTCTGATTTGGACAAAAATTGTTATTCAATATTTCAAAATCACTGGATCTTGACATGAAAATCACACTGTACTTAAACATCCTTCTGAGAGAGGGACCCACTGCTGTATGAGCACGTTCAACCAGGGGAGGGGAGTGTTGCTATAAAGATAAATGACTGGTGATACTGGGACTGATGAAAAACTCAATCATTTGGCAGGTGTTGAAATATTTTGAAAGGAACAGTTCAGCCCAGCACATGAGTGACCTCCAGGCATTGTACTGTCCTCAGTGCAGCCCAGCTGTATGTGGTAGGAGAAGGAGAAGAAGATATTGCCTATATGGAATTTTTCATGTGCTCCTCAGATTACATCAGAGAGCGTTGAATATCTGGGATACTGCTCATGTGGGAGTGAAAGTCAATGAGAAGGGCATATATATTAGATATATTAGCAAAACAGTCATTAAAACGATTGTGAATCGACGTACAGGTACCATTAAGCAAAGTAGATATACAAGCTAACAAATACAGCCACAAAACATGACAAGAATACTGGGATTTAAATGACACAGGAAGACATTTGTACAGAAGTCCCCAACATGTAGGCACTGGTGAGAGGAGAGAAAGCCATTAACCCTCTGAGAATTGGTCAAACAGGATTAAATGATACACTTCATTAAATAGGCAGGCACCCAACTAGACTCTGCGAACACTGCAAAAAACCAGGAAACTGTCACTCATGTGATAATGGAGTGTAACAAATATGATGAACAAAGAAGGGAATGATGGTTTAGTTTTATTGAGTGAACATTCATATTCATTATTCTTCATCTTGTGACCTGTATGAAATGCAGCTATATCTGCTCACAACCCTCTGGAACAGGTTGCATATGTCTTTGGATCGTGGGCTGTTCATCAAATTCCCGTTTTCGAGGCTCTGGTGAAGTTAAACTATTCTCCCCTTCAATTAATCTGTCAATTATGTTGTTAAAATCATGTTTTGCATATAACCAACAATCAAAAAACCCCAAAGATTTCCAGTTCTCTTCCATATAAACCAGTTAATCGTTTAATTTGAGAATCAACACGTGTCTGAAACAATAAAACAATCATCAAATCAGTTGGGGGTTAATTTTCTCTTTAATGGACAAATACTGGACAAAAAGCAAAGACAACAAAAACACGTCTAACAGATTTTATGTGTCTTATTACTGTTAATGATATTACAATGCCCCCTCAGATTTACACTGGATTTACACATTCAGAATCCTAATTATATCAGACAAAACCCCTTATTCAAAACGTCATGTTAAAAACAATGGATGGAGCACACTCACTGCAACTAATCATCATTTCAAACTGATTTCGTTTGAATCATTGTTTCCAGTGACACGTTCAGAGTTTATTTGTGTTTATTTGAGTTGATCTCATTCTACCGAAGGCGCTTTTTCTCACCGCAGACATTTTGATACGTCACAGTAGGAAAGGCACAGATGTAGTTAATAAAGTTAATGGAGGCTCAATTGCCTTTTAGCTGCTTCAGCTCCGGGGTGCTTGTATTGTTCATGCTGCCTCGCACTGTCACACTGTCAGGTCTTACTGGGACACTTGGAAAGAACAGGGCCATTGTTAATGTTATTAGTAACAACTGTTCTTTCCCTGCTGTGACAAGATGAAATGTCCGCAGTGAGAAGAAGAGGCTTTCTTAATATTTCCGAATGACTTTACTGCACCTGAGGAGGGAGAGAGACAGGATGGCAACTGAGAGAAAGCAGTCCCAGCTGTTTTCTGTCTCCAGTTAGGAGATGAAACCCTCGACAATGTCTCAATTTTTCACGGAGAATATGTTCTTTTGTTGATTGTTTTCCCCCCATCTGGTTTCGCTTTGAGCGGCGTCCCAGAGGACTTGTTTACAGCTCTTTGCATCATCTCGGGAATCAGGAATACAACTCAGACTCTCAGTTTCCCTGTTGAATCAGATACGCAGATGAAAGCTTCCCTCTGTTTGTTTGCCTTCTTCGTGTGTTTCTGTTGGTCTCAACAGGGATGAGGTGAGGGTCAGGCGTTTGACAGGTTGTCACGCCGGATGCCCAAGTTCTGATGAGATTTCTGCAAATGTGGAAAAGGATTATATACTTTACTGATGTCAGCGCACGCAGCAAGGGGAGGGTGATATTTCCTATTAATTGCAGAGATACAATAGGAAATTCTGGAAAAGGTCAATGCTGAGCACAACAAACACACTAAGCTTAAAATTATAGGGATACCACTGGAAATAAAAATACCGTGAAGTGAAACAGGACCCATGTGAACCCACTATTAAGTACTAAAGACACTGTCAGTTATTATGTAGGAAAATTATTAAATCATAGGGGAGAGGCAGCTACAAACAGCAGGTTATATATATTTGCCTGGCATTTGTTTTCGCTTACATTTGAACAGATTGTAAGTTTGTTGTTTTACTAACGGACATTTCAATATGAAATCAGCAGGGGCCCGAAAAAGTCAACCACCAAACTTTTGATTAATGAGGGACTCACTTTCAATGCTAAGCTGCACACATGCCACAGTTTGTTTGAGCCCGAGGAAAGAAGGAAAATTTATGTGATGCCATTAAAAATGTATCAAGAAGTTGAAAAAATAAATCACTGTAAATCTGAAACCGAATATTAATGATTTATGACCATGTTTTTTTATAAATATTGATAAAAGGGGATCAATACGTGGATCGAAGTCACACGCAGGTCTGAGTTGCTTCACTCATACGACTCCTTTAGGGCAGAAATAAATAAATACAAAAGAACATAATTGAATAAACACACAGTTATGTCTTTATGATTAAAGTCACTCGTACCGTACCAGCAAAATCCAATGTTACAAGTCACTTAAAGTTAAGAACTATTGCTCGTCATCTTTCTGTGAAATGATGAAAATACCAACAGACTCTTTTTTTGTCTCTTTCAGAATAAACTTATCATAGTAAAACTTTCCCCAGTAGAAAGTGATATGTGTATGTATATGTATATGTGTATGTGTATGTGTATGTGTATGTGTATGCATATGTCAGCTATGTGTATGTATAGGCTATATGTGTATTGTATTGTTGTACTTGCCAATAAAGTTTATCGAAGCTCTCCCTTAAAAAGAACAAATAATTCACTCTTATGAAAAGGGCTGTAAAGAGCTGCAGGCACTGTTCTTACTTTGAGACAGACAGACAGACAGACAGACAGACAGACAGACAGACAGACAGACAGACAGACAGATAGACAGACAGGTAGGTAGATAGACAGACAGACAGATATATAGATAGATAAATAGATTAAAGACAGACAGGTAGATAGATAAATAAATTGATTACAGACAGACAGACAGACAGACAGACAGATACACAGATACACATACATACAGATAGATCGATAGAGAGACAGACAGATAAACTGAACTCATTCTCATTCTGTTGATTAGGAAGAAAAAGGGGTGTGCGTGCGTGTCACAGTGCACGCGCGCAGCGGAGCAGATGCAGCCAGTCGGGCGCGCGCTGCGGAGACGGTGGGAAGCACAGTCCGCGTGCAGCCTGCGCGAGGCTCAGACGGACCCACGAGCCGTGGACGATGACACGAGACGGTAAGAAGAGCTGTGTTTTTAAAAATCGAGCTGAGGAACATGTGCTGTTTGTTGTGTTGTAGATGTAAAACCTTGCTTTCATCCAGATTGAATGCTTTTTTATTCATGAATTACATCAACACCCAATCTGATGAATTAACTTTATTTCTTCAGATAATATAATACATCAGTTTAAATGCAGTTAGTTGTGTGTGAGTATACTTTATAATGACAGGAGCCACTGTTTGGTGGATGAGCAGTAACATCTCCTAACACTGACCTGTCAGAGTTCATGATGAATGAGGAAAGATCCTCAGGCTCAAGAAAACACTTGGACAAACCTCCACCTTTGGTTAAGAGATGGTGTCATCGGCTCTGATTACACAATAACTGGCTTTTATTGTGCAACCAGGATTTTTTAAGAAGGCAATTATTAGACACGCTGGTATATACTGCAGTGAACTCTTACCCAAATGGTTCCCTGTGATATTTTTCCCTCTTATTGCTTGTGGGACTCTTCCTTTCCACTCCTCTGCAGTCCACTGATTTATGTAATGTAGCTGGAATGAGAAGTGCTGCGCAGGGGGTGGAAATCTGGCTTAGTGAGAGTCGAACAGATGAGGAGGCTTGTTTTAATCATTAGTCTCATGGTATCACTGACATGGAGCTTGTGCTGGGGAATCGGGGTTTATGGTCACAGGCATGGGCCCGAGTTCCCATTGCACAGAGGTGTGTGCAGCGAGGTTTGAATCACACTTAATTTTTATTATTTACCCAATTCTATCTCATGTGGCTGTCGCAGCAGCAGTAAATAAGTTGTGTGCTGTTCCGTAAAAGCACAATATTGCCCTTATATGCCACTGGGGGGGGGGGTTGATCAGGTTGTTGATCAATACCAGCGACTCAGCGATTATTTTAACAGATGCTCAGATTGTTTGTTCAAGCGCTCGGATGGAGCAGGGCGAGCCAAGATTTGTTTCGCCCTGAAATATTGTTTGCCCTGGCACCGCGCGATCGCCTCGATTTCACACCAGGGGAAGAAAAGAATAAAAAGCATTTCAAATTTTGAGGACTGTTTTCCTATCGCTGACTTTTCAAAATGTAAACAACGGTTTCAAAACATGTCATTGGGTTTCAAGTGGAATTACGAGCCTCAAAGCCGGATCGTTGGTTCTATACAAGATGTGAGGCGTAACAATATTTGGCTTTAATTTAGTGGATGTTGCATGTGGCAAATATTTAAACATTCAACAAGTAACATGAAATGAGGCTACGCTGCCAGAGAAACGACTTTTAACACAACACTCCTGCTGATTCTTGACCTTGGGATCAACAAAACAACCTCGTCATGTGGTCGTTGACGTGCTTGCTCGTTCTTGAGCTGTCAGTCATGCCACATGGACTTCATCAGGGTGTTCCCCCGCTGACAGTGTTCAAAGTTTAAAACTCATTCTCGGCCTCAGAAACAGCAGCTGTGATATCGTCCAGCTCTTGATTTTCAATGATCACTACAGGTTAAACAACGACGCTCGACCTTCTCGACCTTAGAATCAGGCGTTTTGACAAAATCCTTTTCCAACTGAAGGTCCCGCTTCAACTGCAACTGCATCTCTTGGCCTTCGTCAGCGAATTCAGTGTGGTAAGTTGTAAGAGTTTGTTTATCACTGTATGTTCAGAAGCAAGAAGGTTCCCGGTTCAAATCCCGGCTGGGTTCTTCCTGTGTGGAGTTTGCATGTTCTCATGTTTTCTCCAGGTACTCCAGCTTCCTCCCACAGTCCACAGACGTGCTATGGGGTAAAGTTATTGGAGAGTCTAAGTTGACCGTAGGTGTGATTGGTTGTTTGTCTCTGTGTGTCGGCCCTGCGATACGCCGGCGACCTGTCCAGGGTGGACCCCACCTCTCGCCATTTTCCAGGTGGTGTCCATCTTAACTTGATCTTTGGTACACGGTTCTGGTCCATTCATTCTGTCCACGTCTGATCTCTAGCACCACACTCTGGCTCTTAGTCTTCTGGTGAAGTCAACAGTTACCTTCCTCAAGGTTGTAACTTCTTGTAAAGTAAAGACCTTTACAAGTAGTTAGCTTAGCATAAAGACTGGAAACTAGGGGGAACGGCTAGCTTCTCTCTGTCCACACTTCAGCACGAAACAATTGTGTAAAGCAGCTGATGGAAACACCTGCTGAGCCAAATCTTCTCCTTTTGGCAATTTGATCAAGACTGAAGTAACACTTGGATGGAAACAACTCATTAGTGTAATTCCCTCGGGTGGCCAGTAGAGGTAATATACAGTCAAGGCCTTGTCGCTAATGCCTCTTTAATACTTGTGTTTATATTACGTAGAGCGAGATGACCTAATGTATTTAATGAAGGTTTCGAAGTCACACAGAGACTCGGGTCATATGGGACGTATTAGTGTTAGGCAAGAAAATAAATGTACTTTCTCTTACATAAATATTTGTGACCATGTGAGTCTAAATTGGTCAAAATCCGATCTCCTGCCTGTTGGAGCTCGACAGCCCTGTGTGTTCACCGCGCTGATGAAACGGTTCGCCTGGTGTTTTTTTCACAGCCGCCAGGTCCCCACATACCTTTCATGGACATTAACTGTGATTGCCCTACAAGCAGAGCTCGTTTTGGTTTGGTTCAGAAATGTTATTCCTGGCCAGAGGTGCGAGCTCTTTTGCAACACCGAGGGTGACACAGCTGGGTAATACGACCCGCTGAGCATCGGAGGTAACGGTTTCGACATTGTTTCTGGTGAGTGCTGTATGGCCGGTGTACTGCGGGGGCCAACGTCCTCTTAAATTATGTTTACTTGGAAAATTATTACAACTCCCAGAACTTTTCTTCTGAGCACAGTCCAGTGAATTAGTGGGATTATAGAAGTTCCAGTTAATACATGGAGGGCAGTTTATCGCTATGATCATAAACTCCAGATTCTTGCTCGGGGTAATTCTCACAATACATGAATGGAAAACCAATGTATTGAAGAAGTGTGTGTGTGTGTGTGTGTGTGTGTGTGTGTGTGTGTGTGTGTGTGTTTGGCTCAGGTTTGAATCCATATTTTAGTTTCAGGCAAACATTTTTTTTTTCATCTTCTTGGCTGAATGATTCATTGATTTACTGCTGGATTTTCATCATATCCTTTAATTAAAGCTCCAACACCACAATGTAAAAATAAGACATAAGTTTAGGGCCTGTGTTGAGGTTTAAATGAAAAGTATTGCATGACCTGATTTTCACGTTGTTAATTGGTTGATTTATTGTTGCAGGTGATCAGCTGTGTCCTTATTAAGGGGCAGCATCCTTCAGAGGACGAGGTCTACGCAGTCTACAAAGGTCACGTCTCTGTAGACTCTGTAGACTGTGTAGACTGCGAAGGCCGAAACCAAAATGAGACTCTGATCAGCGGAGGATTTCTTATTTGTCACCATCTTAAAGTTGTACCTTTAATTAGCAGTTTGGCCGTCAAATCCCTACTGTCTTCCCTTGTTGATTTAACACTTGTGCCATCAGCTATTTGATTGACTCGAAGTGTGATACGTGAAAAACTAAAGATCTCGGACTCTGACTTTGATGTTTGCCGCCACGGTGTCTTTTTGAAAAGCGATTAATCACCGGCGCACAATGAGTCCTGTTACAGGTTGGCCCCAGAATGATCCACCCTTTGGATCCTTTGTTTCTCGGAAGAGAAAGGACGCATTTGAAGGAGCTTAGTTTCACCGCTGTGTTGCAATCATATTCAAATGTGGCCTCCGCAGGATGCGGCCCCTGAATTGGGACACTGCCTCTGACCTTTTCATGAGCTGTGCTGTCCAGTTGTTGGGATGTTTGCAGCCATGAATAATTCTCTTAGGTTCTGGGAACTCAATCCCTTTAAGTTAATCACCATGTTTCCTTCATACTGATGCACGTGCAGATAGAGATATTTACAGGAAATGATGGGAGAGAGAGATGTGTGTAAAACTCCAAGGCTTCGCCGATCAGCACGTAAATGTGGTGAACATCACCACTTTCTGATAAGGGACCGTTTATACAGGGTTTATAAACTAATTAGTGGATTTGTTAATGGTTAACAAGTCACTTATTCTTCATAGATCTGTGATAAAAAAAGTTATGATGAACTTTTGTGTTGCCAGATTGTGGAAAATCCACCTCAAGCACAAAACATTTCTTCTCTTTCTTGTGAGACTCCTTCATCCAATGAATTTAAGTCCAATATTCACTCAGTTTTTTTGCTTCAAATCAATAAATGGGATTTTGCTCCTTAGCTGCTCAAGTGTCCAAAGTGTTCACTAGTTGGCTGGTAAGATTTTCTGTTTGCTGTTTGGTGCCGAGCAGGTAACTTACGGTTTAGAGCTTTTTGAGAGAGCTGAGAGCGAACCAGAAAATGAAAGTGTTGGGCGGTAAAACCAAAACAATGATTCAAAATAGACCCAGAGAGAGTTGAGCTGCAGAGCTGCTTATATGTCACAGCTGGTTTGTCACTTTGAGAAGCCTCTTTCATATCAGTCACTTCATCTATTATTAAAATAAACAAAACTGACTGTCTTTGCACTCCTGCAGGTTAAGACCCTTTAAAAGCCACTTCACTCAGTTGAATCCAGCTTGATAAAAACTGTTGATTTTCTGTTCCCTGCGCGTTTATATGTTAGAAATGGGGACACAAGGCTTTTATAAAGGATAACACAATAAAGCTAACTCGTTTATTTCCCATGAGGTCCTCACTGGGAGGCTGGAGTTGCAGCAGCAAGGGAGTTGAGAGTTTGATCAAATCAATACAACAGCAATTAAGAATATTGCAGCATATTGTTGATATTGCTAAACAAGCAGGAATAGTCCAAGAAAAAAACGAGGAAATTAGTATTTTAAATTCAATGTATATGTCTCGCAGGGCTTAGAGCCACGGCCAGTAGCAACGTCATGTTCTGCTTTAGTTTGTCTTGGGACGCGTGTTCACCACACCAGACTCAATGTAGAGGCAGTTGCTGTTCTAAAGTTAAATATTATTGCTGGGAGTCACCTAAGACTAACATGCAAGCATAACAAATACAGCAGTTGAATTAGAGTGATCTGTCAAGATTAATGACTTTGCGCAGAATCTGTGCCGCAGACGTGCAGGCACAGATTCCCCTCGTTTCATCCACTGCTGCAGGAATTTTACACTTCAGAGTTTTCAGGGAGAATCAAAGAGGGATTTCAAAGAGTTGTGGGGCCGCGCTGGAGACGCAGGGACGATGTTGACCAGTGGGTTTTCAGTGATTGTTGGTTTGTGGAGTTCAGAGTGTTGTTTTGGCTTGAACACATGTTGTAAAGTTACGATTGCAGCCCGGGCCAACTGTGTGTTTTGGAGTGCAAATCTTTTTAATAAGCCTTTTTTCTTTTCTTATTGTACTGTCCTGGCTCCACTCGCTCCCCTCTCATCCCACATGAATTGGCAGTTTGATTCCATTAATTTCACTGTCCTGTGGAGAGAGCTATTGTTATTTGTTAGCCGTGGTTTGGCACAACAACGTGAGCCTGACACAACCGCAGCCTCGGCGGACATCTTTCCCCTTTTTATACATCCTCCTCCATTTCTCTACACATAAATGAATAAGTGAACACAGGCACCTGTGGTGGTTTTTACTGTAATTAACAGTAGTTAACTGTTTATACCACAGGTAGAGTTTATTTTCTTAGCGTACAGTAATTACAGTGTGAAGTTTTCACATGGAGAACATATAAGAACATTTCTGTAACAGCTTTTAATGTTTTCATTATAGTTGAGTTCAAGACAGATGTGAAGAGACGTTTAAATCTTCACTGTAAAAACTATTGCTTAACTTCCTTAAGTCCTAAAGTGGAGGATTTTGTTTGAATACAGTTGGGAACACATGCGGTGGCTGAGGCTCAGGAGGTAGAGCAGGTCAATCCACTGACCAGAAGGTCGGTGGTTCCATCCCCAGCCCCTTAAGTCTTCATGCTGAAGTGTCCTTGGGCAAGACACTGAACCCTAAACTGCCCCTGACATCTGTGTGTGGTGGAAAAAGAGCCGCGTGTGGAGATGCTGTGTGAATGTAGCTTGTAAAATCATTTAGACAAAAAAATGTGCTTTAGAAATGTAGTACATGTAAGATTTCATTTATAATAATTAAATGAAAATAAAAGTAAAGTAGAAAGAGCTTTAATATAAAAAAAATAATAATACAATACTAGAAACTTATAAAATGTAATTACAGCATAAAAAGCAGCAACATAAGAGCACAAATGTAAGAATAACATGTTACAGATGAGAGCAAATGATGAAATGATTAAAACGCTCAGTAAGAGCAGAGCTTGATTAAAAAGTAAATAAACAAAGACAAATAAAAAGTCGACATGCTGACGTCTCTACTCGCTGCAGACAGAGAGTGAGCAGCTGTGCCGTGGAGAGAGAGGACTTCTCTCTGTAGCCGTGTTTTTCTACAATATTTACACAACTATTTCTGTCACTTCATGTGCGAACATCCAAGTGCAACACTGTGAATGTTGGTTTGAGGAGCGAGTCTGAAAATATGCTCAATTATCCCCTGATTTAAAATACAGAGCATCTCCCTCCTCTTTAAAACCACCTCAGCTTTTCAATATTTCCAGTTTGGCCTTTTAGAAGAACTGCAAACACGTTTAATCTTCAGTGTCAAACAACAAGTCTCACAAACTAACCCTGACAACAGCTTTAAGTGACTTATAGAAACTTCCCGAGTTAATTTCCTCACTAACATGAAAATATCCGATAGTGAATTTCTGCCGATTCCCTCCGTGAGCACATTAACACTCAGGAAACAGGATCTTTATCCAATCTCAGAAGATCTAAGTGTAAATTCATCCAAGAAGCATTTAAGACAGATTGAAATCTGATTCCTCAAACCACCTCTGGAGGTGGATTTAAACTCTGTATTCCAGATGTTGAAAAGGTTGAAAATGCATCTGTCTCTCTCGAATGAATCTCTTCCTCTGCCATAGTGTCACTGTTCTGAATCAGTATCAACTGTCTCTCCAGGGTCGAACTCCTCTCTCTGTATGTTAACTGCAGCACATTTCTCTTTTTGTCTTTTTTAGCTCTTTAGTTAATCCGTTTTGACCACTTGGGGGCGATAGGAGGAGCAGAAAACACAAAACTGACTTATAATAGTAAAGTATAAAGAATATATTAAACGTATAAAGTTGTCGTGGTGAACATCCGTCTATAATATCACTGAAATTAGATATTCAACAGAATCAGTGATTTCTACATAGACAATCAAATACAAGGAACTCGGAGCTGTGGTTCTGAGTTTATCTGATCCCTGGTCAGTTTAATCCCTGGATCATCCGTCGGGTGAGAGCACAATGAGTCAGAGTCTGTGCAAATGTTAAAGATGAGAATAATTCAGGCTTGTGTTTGTGACAGTTAATGAATAGTTGTTGGCTGAGCAGCTATTGTTGTTACTAAACTACTAGAGCGTGGGAGTTATTATGCTTCATCTGGCTGTTACCAAACAGCTGGGCCGAATCCAAATGTCCAGATTTCACCACATATGCTGATTCACAGACTTTAGAATCCCAGGACGCCAATGGGATCTGACAAATCCACAATTCATCAAGTCCACAAGGGACTTTGAGCAAACTTTCTGCAGACCGGAGCGCTCCCATTGGTCTGAAGGTTATTACAGATCAATGGTGACCTGTAACAGTGTGGAAAGAATAAAATATCAATAATACATTTTAATATTTTTATAGTCAAGAGATGATGATGCAGGATAATATCTTAAATCAAAGACATCATTCATAAGTGAAAAAAACAATCAAGTAAAAGTTAGATTTGAGGGATGAAGTTTATTCAGCCAAAAAGATCATTTAAACTTGTCTTGCCAATAAGATGGAATCAAGCTCTTAATATAATTTTGAGCCTCCCTGTCGTGGGCCTGCCTCTTCCCCTCAGCACAGCTCCTCCGTGCCTGTTGTGTGAAACTGATTTTCCCGTGACATCATGCGGACGAGTGCTGGAAAGTGTTGCCTGACTAATCTACTGGCTAAAAAACTAATGAGTCACCAAGCACACACTATAAAAAGACCCCTGGATGTAGAACATAATCTACTTTCAAAAGCTCTCTTAGACCAAATACCACCCAAAAACTGTTTGGAAAGACACGCTGGAGTCGGCCAGTGCCCACCACACCAGACTCCGTCCCCCGGCAAAGAGTTTTAACAGACGTCTAGTGAAGCTGCTCCTATTTCAAGACGCTGGCAGACAGGCCGCCGGAGTCCGAGTGGAGTCTATAGGCCGCCGCCGCCGCCGCCGCTGCTGCTGCTGGCCGCTCGGCTGTATCTGGTTCACGGGCTCCGCTCACACTGTCTTGTGGTTTGGACTGGGCCGCTGTCATTTCACTGGAATTTCCTGCCATCTGCACTCGGCCCGGGTTTCTCACAGATTCGCACCTGCTTGTAAACGTTGAGGTCGGCCAGGAGGAGAGGACGCAGGGATAGGTGAGCGCTGACGGAGCCGGTCTGAGAAGTAACTCAATGAAAAGGGAATTGTTTGGAAAGGACGTGGAGACACAAAGATGAGATAATGGGTTTTAACACTGGCCCACTGGGACAATAAATAACATATTAAATTGTATTCTGTGATTTGTTTAAAAAGAGGTCTTAAAAAGGTTTACATTCGTAGAAATTCTGAGGACTTTAGTCTAATTTAAAAGAAAGTGTTGGTATAAATTAGTCAGTATGGAAAATTTACGTTTTTACACTTTGGTCTTTCTAAGGATTAAACAATTCTGATATAACATATATTTATTTGTGAGCTTTAAAAGTTAAAGTTTCTTACATTCAGACAGAGCCAGGCTTGTGTGTGTGTGTGTGTGTGTGTGTGTGTGTGTGTGTGTGTGTGTGTGTGTGTGTGTGTGTGTGTGTGTGTGTGTGTGTGTGTGTGTGTGTGTGTGTGTGTGTGTGTGTGTGTGTGTGTGTGTGCGCGCGCTCAACCTGAAGCAGTGATGAGAATCTTGACGACAGCTCATAACAAGTTTAGTAGAAAATGGACAATGCCCAGTTTTTATATTCAGGCCCATCCAGTGAAAATAAACACTGTCAGCTGCTGTTAACTCGGAGATTGCACATTTCTAAAAGTGCTATTTGGAGAATGAGGGATCTCAGCATAGAGGAAGAGCCCCGGGAGTATCAGTGAGTCTAAAGTTAATATCCACAGAAACTTCACACCGGGATGAAATGCCTGAATCCTGATTCCACAACACGTTTCTTATTTTGAGCAACACGAGTCTGCGTGGTTCAGTTTACTTTGACCCAAAATCTGACACGTGCCAAACAATTGTTATCTGGCCACAAATAGCCAAACAGGGTTATTACACATCAGTATGAAAATCGAATTCACCAAAATAAGAGAGGATATTTTAGCGCCGCAGACACAACAAGAGTTTAACAAAGGGACACGGTGCAGCCGCATGGATCGTGTCAGACGGGGTCACAGCCCGCTGAGTCTAAACAGGGTTTAAAAAATGAAAATGTGTCAGGGTGGACACAACTGTTGATGTTACACGTGAGTGGATTTCATCTCCGCCGAGGCCCAAAAGTCCCTTAAATGTAACCAATCTGCACCAAATTCCACACACTCACAAATATCAGTCCCCTAAATATGCCAGAATTTCATATTGCAAACTGGCCAACAGCCGTGAGATCATGAATTCACATGATTTCGTCGTAAGCTTCAGTTCTGTATTGTTACATCTCCTATTTAAATTTGGATTAGGTGCATGAAACCGTCCATCATCAGTTGACATATTTAAAGAAGAAGAAAGAAAAATACGAGGACTGTTTAATACTAATATGAAGTCTGCATGAACAAAACCCATCGAGAACGTGTGACTGAAACACGAAATGTGGAAAAAACGACATATCACACAATGTCAATATAGGAAATAAATCCCTGGATCCGCCCCCTGGTCGGGATCGGCACCAGAACGTAATGGGTTCTTTCCTGACCTGTCGCGCATTCTTCCACCAGGTTTCATGGAAATACGTTGTTTGTTTTTGTGTAATCACACCAACCATCCTTGAAAAGTGTTGAGCTCGAGACTTTCTCTCCTCCTGACATGTTATAATAAACACGTTATCAAGACTGAGAGAGTGGGAACACCGCGGACTACGTTGCCAGAACTGATCCGATCCGATCGGTATCATCTCCGTGGGATTTATTCAATAACCATTTACACTGGTCTGACATTTACGTTTGAACTGGATCTGGGGTTTTCACAGATTAGCTCTTCTCTAAGGGACCGAGCTCTCTCGCTAAACCTCGGCCTTGAGAGCATTTATAATGTCAAAAACACTCCGCTGGATCTCAAACTTTGGCAAAATGGAAAAAACAGCAAAGCAACGAGCGTCGTCTTTTGCCGCCTGCATCATCTCCGCCTCGTCCAGCTGGAGTATCGATATAACCGAGGATGGAAGAGTAATACCTCTTGTGTCGGAGCTTCGCATTCCTCACTTCAGTTTCCACAGTGCTCAGTGGTTTTGTCACTTCGACAGAACTCTCCTTTGAGCAGAGCCTCAACATGTAGACATTGAGGCTGTGTCTTTATTGGCACCGCTGCTGCTGGTGCTGCTTCAGACGCCTTCACGTTGCCTCCTCTTCATTACGCCCGATCGCTCGCTTGGTTTGCTGCAGAGATTTCTACTTGTTTGGAAAATCTGTCATCAGCACCTTTCGCACGCTCGCCCTCCGCAGACTTGGCCGCGAGGAGGAGACTGGCACGCCGAGCCGTCAGGTTCAGAGACGAGGTGGCAACTTCCAGCCCTGTGGCCCTCACCAGTGGCATTAACCAGACCCCAGACTCCCAGTACACCTGGCAGGGGCTGAGTGCCCGCTGGTGTTTCTGCACCCACGCCGCGCTCGCAGCTCCAGGTCGACATGACGTAAACTGTCTCTGAAGGCTCCGTGTTCACTGGAGACCTTTCACATTTCACAGCTCTTAAACATGGAGTCGTTTCATCTGAGGTCTTTTTTATTGGATTTCAGTGCTTAGGGTTGATGCAACTCTTTAAAGGGAGAGTTCACCCAAAAATGAAAACTCATTATGTACTCACCACGATGCCGATGGAGCTTGAAACACTGTCGGAGTTTCAGGGGTAAACAGCGTTGCAGCCAAATCCAAAACAATTGAAGTAACCGGTGACCACTTCTTCAAATGTAAAAAACAACAGAAAAACCTACTTGAAGTGCCTCCATAATGCTCCTGTGGTGTCGTCTAAGTGTCTGTAAGCCCCGACATTCAAATTCAAGTGGAGACGGCGTCATTTTCTCTCGTTTTTTTGAAAAAGTAAAAAGGTCTCGTTCACCTCAGACAACAACAGTCTGTGTCTCTGCAGAGATTTCAGTGTCAGATCAGCAGCTTCAGGTTGAGCCTCAGTATAAATAAACGTTTCCGGAGGCTCCATCGCAAGATCGTCTCCTTGAACGTTCTCAGCTGAAGTCATTTGACAAGTCGTAAAATCCTTGACATCTTTTTCTTTACTGGTCAAAGGCAGAACAAAAACAGAACATGCTGCTCAGCTGTGATGCAAATTCATCATTTCACACAAAGTACGTCACGTGTTTGGAGAAACGTCATGTGACAGTCACAGCTGATTGACCTGCAGAAAATCCAGCTGCTCGTTCTGCTCCTATCTCCGAAATATGTTTAATCTGAGGACCTGACATTTAACCTTTTTGCATTTATTACTTTTTAATTTATATATGAGTTGGCACAGAATATAGTTTCCATAAATTCCACCGATGTTTGAACAGATGTGAAGCATGTGGTGATGCTTACAGATGCTTATATTGATTTTACGATGAAGTGCATTCAATGTGTGGCTGAGCAATATGACCAAAAATGTTATAAAGATAAAACCTTCACGATAACTGTAACTTTTCTTTCAGGTTCAAAGACAGATTTCTGCTCCTGAGTGAAGGTTGTGGTTTTAAAACTCTGATGTCAATCTGAGGTGCATCAATTATGATCAATTATGAGTTACATCTCCTCACTATGGCTGCTCACTGCGTAATACGTCACTATATTACTGCAGTAAAGAAAGAAAAACACTTTAAAAGTATCTTTTAAGATTTTATCACTGATGTAAGTGAGAGATTGGGGGCCTTATAAAACTTTACTGCTGATGGTAGCGAGAGATAACCGAAGAGACATTTCAGTTAATGCTTGGCTTCTTAACCCTGAAATCCAAAGTACGTGTCTAAAGTTACCCTCAGGGAATAACAGCTGGACGTTGGAGAATATTAAGAGGCATTGTGAAGAAGTTGGAGGTTGCAGCAGTTACAGCAGTTGCCTTAAACCTCAGAGAATCAGTGTTTTCTTTACACGGTCACTGGTTTGTTTTTCTCGACTGCTTGAAAAATGAAATAAGTCACACTCCTCTCTCCCTCACACACCGCTGGTGGTTTTGGAGCTGCACAGCATCTGCCAGCAGGAGTCTGTGGTCATACTGTAAATAACCAGGTGTGTAACTGTAAGAGTGTAAAGCAGGCGGCTGCTGGAAAATCACAAGTAGGTTTATTCATTCAATTTCCCCTGAATAAAAGAGCTCAACAAGTGGTCGTAAATCCTGATTTATTATCCCAACTGAAACAAACAGGATTGGGATTCACAGAATTAAACTATTTTGAAAACAGAGAGAAGTGAGAACTATGAACCTTCAGCCAACTTTCTGTGTTGCCATGGTACCGGTCTCCCATGTCTGTTTATAAAAACACAGGCGACAGTTGTGAAACTTGTTACGTAATTCACGTGTTTTCTTTTGTGCGCAGCCAAAGCATCTATTCTCTCGCAAACATATTGTCCTCACGTGAAATCTACTGCACCTGTGGGTGTTTCTACAAATACTGTCCCTGTGTATTTTTTTTTTAAATCCAGGAACTAAGATATATGACACATGTTTTTCCTCTTAAACGTAAGAAAATATCACATTATTTATGTCTAAATAAATAATGAAAAGCAGTTTCAGGAGTTATGACAATTGCATAGGGGTCAGTTATCTTATTTTGATAATGATTAGTTGACAACTGGTCTGTATTCTACCATATACACAACATGAACCATGCCACCTTTGCATTTAAGCTAATCTGCGATGCCTCTTCCTGCAAATGGCAAAAACTAAACTGTTTACATGCTATACGTCGCTTAAGTCTTTTCTTAATTGACGCAAATGTGGCTAAAGTGTTTTCAAACCTTCGCCCATCAGCAGATGTGAAGCAACGTTAGCTTTCATTCTGAGTTTTGTTTGTGTCCACCTGATGAATAAACACCGACTCTCATTTCTACCTCTGTTTTGGTCTCCACCAGCTCCAGAGGAGAACATCTGGCTCTTTAGCCACTAAATGCTCCACAGTGCTCACTGGCTGTTTGCGTACGTTCTGTGCTGGGCCGGTCGCCTCGCGGACAGCGGGCTCATCCCGGTCAATTCCCTGAAACAGCTGTCCTCAGCAGTTGCGAGTGAAACAAAACTTATGGGCTGTAAAACCCCAAATAATGAGCTGAAACACATTTAGAGTGAGCTCAGTACGGTCACGCTCAGGGGAGCCGCTGCCGGGTGATAATTCTTTGCCGTAGCTTCATCTCTGTTGTAACGACACAGGTCCGATGAGATGATGGCCACGCTTCGCACAGATGTTGCTGAAGATTTATTCCAGTCTTTCTTTCTCTCTGTCCTCAGTAGACACTGTGAAAACTACGAGAAAGTCAAAACACGTATTAAAGTGCAGGTTGCCCAATCTTTTTATCGTCTCTCCAGCAAACGTCCAACGATAAAAACACAGAAAAGAATGTAAATCAAATGAAAACGCTGAAAGGATGTAAATCCATCGCAGCGTTATACACACATGTATACACACATACTACATGTATACACACATACTACATGTACTGTATGTACATTGATTCATGACTCTTAAAGCCAGAATCCACACATTTTAAAATTATGAACCGGAACATGAGCAGAATATGTCTCAAGCGCACAAAAGATCTAGCTTCAATATTTACAGGGACATATTTTACACAGGTTTTACAATCACAGTTGATTCATTGTCAATATTCGATATCGATTTGTTGCTGCACCCCTTAAAAACGTAACATTTTCTCGTACTCGTGATAAAAAAGCTCATTTTCTCAGACAAGTTGCGTTCACTTGCACCTGATGAACCAAACTTCTGCTTCACTCGTCCACAACACAAAACAATGAGTCTCTATATTTTCAAAATTCCTCTGTACAATGTAAGTTAAATACAGTAAATAGATAATGACAGAATCTAACATTTTCCTGCATTCACGCAAATTCAGCGTTTACTCTAAATCCTCCCTGACGCCTCTATAACAGCGAGGATTATTTGGGAAGAATAGGACGAGGGGAAACTGCCTGTTCACGTTCCGCCGGTCAATCTGTTTCCCATGTTTCAGTTCAACCAAAACGTTTGCAATTCAAGAACCAAAGTGCTTATTGTTGAGACAACTACACATTTGCTTGTCCTGAGACGCCACAGCTGTGTTTAGCTAACCTCAGCAAGTGAGTCTTTAAAAGACACCACATGAGATGATCCTGCTCTTTTAAAAAAGTTCGCTGGCTCGGTTGAGGCTTTGTGGGACACTTTTCTTAGTTTTAACTGTCTGACTCTTCTTTTTGGAAAATCACCAAAGCGGTTTGTGAACAGACACTGCTAAAAACAAATCCCCAGGTTTTTTTTTCGTGTGTGCTATATTTGCTGCTGGACTTCGCTTCGCCGGATTGATGTTGTTTACATGCAGAGTGTGACGGTGTTTAGAGGAAACACACGAGATGGTTCATCAGAGTTACTCTCAGATTGAATCCGATGTTTTGTTTGCATCTGAAATCCCACAGTTTGCCCTCAAAACTCTAATATTGGTTTAAACTCTCAAAGCCAACAGGTACTTGGTTTGCAATCATCACATTTAAAACACACCAAACCACATGTACCATTAATCCTGCTCAACCCGTTGACACGCAGACACATCGCAGCCTCTCTAATTAAGATTCAACCACAGTTCCCATGACTCTGCTGGGGGGGGGGGGGGGGGTGAACTCCAGCGACTTACTGGAAGGATCATAAAACTAAAACCAGACTATACCAGGAAACTATGGGCCTGAACCTACACTTAGTGAGTCCTTCGTCAGCTAATATAACTACGGAAGAGAACTTACTCATCCTCGCAGCCATGTTGTTTTCTGACTCGTAAAATATCTGCGCTCACAAAAATCCCATTGAATCTTTCCGATGACTAATTACACGTGGCAGAGATGCTGCTGTAAATGAGATCATCAATATCTGGCGGACGGCAGAGAGCATCAAGCCTCCTCCAATAAACACTCAAGGACTCGAGCACAGTGGAGCTTCTGTATGTGTGACAGGGGCGGTGGGGGCGGACTTCTGTTGGACCCGCCATTTTTCCAGCCTCCCTGTCCTGCATCACTTGCTCGCAGAGAGATGTGGTCCATTACTCGTCCCCTGCTAACAAGCATCTGGAGCAGGTTTCAGGCGACGGGCCGCCGCACAGCGCCCGGCTGTTTGCTGCAGGGGTGGCCTCCATGCCGGCCGCCATGAATCAGCCCCGGCTGTCACAGCAGCTCAGAGGAAACCAAATATACACTTTGCTGCAGCGTCGCAGTCCGAGACGTTTGATTGAAGCCTGCTGACACGGGGGTCGGAGGCGCTGTTTGTTTGGGCGTTACTTCATCCAAAGAAACGTCCCTCGCTCTGTTCGTTGTTGACGATTGAGCGCAGTGTTGCCGAGGGGTGGAAATGAGGGAGTAGGGACATTATTTTGGGGGGGGGGGGGGGGTTTCTGTTTCACAGCATGGCGAGTTGTCACAACAGCTGAGTCATAGCTCTGCAACAACACAATAAATCCGGAGTCAGTTCAGCTGAAAGCAGCTCACAGCAGCGTGGGAAGGAATTCGGTCAATTACTGGGAGAATTAATCAATCGTACAAACCAGAGGAGCAACAGTGAATCTGTGAGAATTGTTGTGTTGATCTTTTGGGCCTCAGGAGGAATCTGTGTGAAATACGTCACCTGAGTCAGCGTCGGCTTGGTCTGAAGGACTCCAAGTTCTTATGATCCTTAAAAAGTGTCCATTGCTTAGTGCGTTTTCACTATTTCACTTCAATTCGAGTACATTTCAAGAATTGATCCGTCTAAGTCACTTTACACACAAAGATTTTACACTAAAAACAAGGCTACATTCAAACCTAGTACTTTTATGGTGAACGTACAAACTGAAAACTGTTGCAAAAAGCCAATAAGCATATTCATTGTGTCATTGCATCATATTTACACTCACTGTTGTGTCAACTGGCCTTTTCTTCACTTCTTGTTCTCTGTCCTCCCTTATACAATATTTAAAAAGGCCCAATTCCCAATAGAGCTTTTCTTTATTTAGATGTTTTTCTATTTCTGGTGTCAAAACAGTGCATAAAGTTTGAAACAGAGACTGTTGTTGCTGTAATATCAGTTTTATTTAGAAGCAAAATGTTCACGAAGCAATAAAAGTCAGTGGCTGAATATCTTTCTTGTTTTGTTACACAGAGCAATGATCTTCTGCAGAAAGTTGTTAGATTTGTCGTTAAGGGCTTTTTTAAAGAGTTGATAAATTTAGCAATAACAGCAGCAAGTTGGCAACAATTAGTAATAATGATGAAGTAGCCTATGATAATAACGACTTAATAGAAACAACATCATTTCAAGAACAGTGACTGATGGGGGAACCTCCCAACACTCGACCTACGTCACAGAGTTGATGTGAGTGTTTTGTCTTTGTGCGTGTTGTCTTTGAAGGTGACTCATTGGGTTTTGGTTTGTGTCTCCCACAGAGCACGAGAGATGATGACTGACCACGCAGCACTTTGGAACAAATGACTGCAGATTACACACGGCGCCCGCAGCTGGAGATTCATCTGATTCGATTACAGTTAAGCAGTGAAAGATGCTGTGGACGGGTTTGACTCTAATGGATTCCTAAAGTCGCCCCGAGTCAATAAATAGCAACGATTTTACTGAGGGGATCTCTTGGTGGGAGTCAGAGCGCGGGGGCCAGGATGTGGCCCCCCGACCTCGGGCCTCCAGACGTCCAGCTGACTCTCCCTGGTTTTGGGAGCGTGTTCGAAGATGCCGAGGATCTGCAGGCGCCGCTGTCTTCGGGTGGCTTCTGTCAGTCGTCGATGCATTCGGGTGGTCTCTGCTGTCTGCCCAGGACGTCCCTGTCCCTGTCCTCCCTGGGACGGGACCTCAGCTCCTTGCTCAGCTGCAAGACGAATGGATCCCACATAGAAAAGTCTGTGGAGGACTTTGCCATCACAGCACACACAGACCCTAAAAACACCCAGAGGTTCGTTTGTTACCCTCAACCCTCCCTCCCTCTGTCCTACATGCTCACCGGCTGTGGCTCGTCTCCCACGTTCTGCTCCCCCTCGTCCTCCGTTTCCTCCACCTCCTCCTCCTCATCATTGTTTTTCGCCTCTTCCTCGCCTCTTTCTGATGCCAACAACAAAACGTCTCAGCAACAACGAAAAGTACAAGACGAGTATCTCTCCATCAAACAGGAGCCTGCAGACGATTTCTTGCCGTGTAAGAGGGAACCGTTTCAAATGAACAACCAGCAGGGGGAGCTGTTTCATGTTGGCCAGCCCATCGACTGCCACGATGGCGGTCAGGACAGCGCCCAGACACCGCTGCACTCCCCGAAGCTTAACGCACCCGTGGGAGGGAACCCTCCGGTGGACCAACAGGAGCAGCTGTGTCACTGGATCGACTGCAGCACCGCTCACAGCAGCCAGGAGGAGCTGGTGAGGCACATCGAGAAGGTTCACATCGACCAGCGTAAAGGGGAGGAGTTTGCGTGTTTCTGGGCCAGCTGTGTGCGGCGCCACAAACCCTTCAACGCTCGCTACAAGCTCCTCATCCACATGAGGGTTCATTCTGGAGAAAAACCCAATAAATGCATGGTGAGTGAATTGATGCTCGACCGTCTTTCTCGTTCTCTCTTATCGTGTCAGTTGTCCATTAAAACATCCGTAAAGTTTTTGCCTTCCTCTGCAAACAGACAGATTTTTAGGAAACACCTGTTGTATAGTCGTCTACATTATCGCCACCCGTTGGACTGGAGAGGAACACACTTGGTGTTCGGTTTCAGTTTTTTATATGTCTGCAGGAATCTTTTAGTTCCTTGAAAACGTCTGTGGGAATAAAAGTTCCTGTGTCGAAATTAGTCTCATCATGAAATGTCAGTGAACCGTAATTTATATTGACCCCTAGTGGTGGTCGTGTAATTCAGGTGTTTGCAGATGTTTTAGAAATTAAGAAAGGTCTGAAGGGCATGCACTGTTGGACGTTTTAGGAAGATCTGATCTGCCCACAGATGCAAAATGCAAGAAAGTAGCGATTCCTCTTAAATTCAAAGCCGACTCAGCAGAAATGGAGGAAGAGGTTTTCAGTCGCATTAAACCAAATTCATCCAAAGCATGAAGGAATCAAACCGCCGGGCTCAGCACCATTTTCATTAATTCAGTCAAAACACATCTCACCTTTCCAACTTTCTCGACTTCCCTCAGACCGAGCAGCCGGTGAGACGATCAAACGGTTTCCTCCGCTCACGACAGGTTTCCCTTACTCATGCATGGCGGCGGCGGCGGAGGAAGAAGTGTGGCAGCGGTGAATGAATGGAAGGTGTGTGTGTGTGCAGCGCTCAGACTCAAAGCATCAGCTGATCGTCCTGTGCACAAAGATAATCCAGACAACATCAGGTCTCACTGAGATGTTCCTGCAATAACTGTCCCAACTGCAGCTCAGCCTCAAACTTCTCATGGCTCATTAAATGCACTGCGGCTTGAATACGTCTGTCCCATGATGCCGTTCGGTTCGGTGCCAAATCGCTGTCGCTGAGAGCGAGTGACTCTGACTCCGCCGCTGTCGACCTGGAGCTATGATTAATAATTAATACACAAGTTTTCACTCATGCAGGAACACGCTTCCTCTTTAAGAGGATTTGTTCATTAAAAAATGACATAATCTGCAGCCAGCTTGTAAATATGTGTCCTGCTAATGGATTAATAGGATTAAATCCACACCAACACAAAGTAAATAGTCGTTAGTCACGGTTGAGCTGCGTGAATAACATCATGTCATTTTCATAAAGCACTGAGGCCAAAACATGTAAATTAAGTCATTCCTGGTGCTGCAATGGAAAATGAATATCTCACATGAATGTGGTCAGTGTCTGTTAATGAATTCGGCCGCATTTACCAGCTCGTAATGTCCAGTCTCACATGAGACAGGTGTGATCCAGCCTGTAAACACCAGTCCAGCCCTGCTAGAGTCATTACTTATAATTTATGGGGCTGGATTGACATTCTTATAGATTCATTTAAAGGATAAGCCCGGTGAAATTCAGTATTTTTCTCACTGTCGAAAAAGACCAAAACCAACAATTATCCGAGTAACAAGTGTTGTTGTTGTTGTGCAGCCAAAACTCGAGCCACAGAGCTCCACTGTGAAACTATTAAATACACATAAGTGAGACTGACTGAACACGGCCACTGCAGTTTATTTAGGATTAATACCACACACACTGTCGAGGCCGTTCTCAGGAAAACACATCACAGCATCCGTCGCTTGAGTCAGAACCTGACAGGGCCCTCTAGTGGCTGCAGGGAGTATGACGCTTGTCCACTGGCGAAGGAGGAAGAAGAAGAAGTCCGTACAGGGAGGAGGTCAATAAAACAACTGACGTTAATTTACCCCCAGGATCAGAAAAGGCCTCCATACGTCAGGGCAGGTACAAACAACATATTTAGACTTTTAATTTGAAAGGCTCCATCCTGCCTCCAAGTATCGTCACAAAAGCACCAACTCTGTATTCATCCACAGAAAGTAGTCCAAGACAAATGCACCGTTTACTGAGTAACATTTACTTGAAACCACAAAGTCCTAAAGAAAGTAATTCAATCTTAAAACAAATAAAACAATACATGTATTAAAGATTCTATTGTTTAAAGATGTATAACTTCAGCGGGGAGCACTGGGAACCACAGAAGAAACATGGACCACAACACGTTGATTATTTTGGTCTTTCCATGGGATTTCTCAATATATTGACAATATAGAAGCAGCTTTACGTGTAGTATGAAAGAAAAACATATAAAGTAACTACCATCATGGCAAAGACAAATGATCTCACAGATGTTGAGAAATAACAAACTAAACCTCAAATTCCAGGATCAACCATAGACCTGATCTTTAAATGTCAGACAGAGGGAAGATGAATGTAAAGTTTCCTTGTGTTTATTAGGATAAGTCTTCATTTTCTCATCATTTATAAAAGAAAAGGAAACATCATTCTTTTTTAATGCCGAGGGAACAAAGCACATAAACTGTAACCGGAGCTGAAATAGAGCTGCGCTCCGTTTTCTGCTCCGTCAAAGATTTTTTACGAATCTGTTTCTGTTTAGGAACCATCTGCAAAAACGCGAGGGTATTTCCTCATTTCGAGTTTTTCCTTTTAAAATAGCTTTTGAACAGCTGAAGCCTTGTGGTAGATTGCATGACTGGATTGTCTTTTTGTCAAATAAGTCCAACTGATGTGTTTGAGTCAAATTTGTCCTCACAGTTGACCTAAAGCCGAAAGTTTAAACATGTCAGTCGCTCGTCTGGTTTTGCTTTTAACGTTTTATTTGTTGTGTGGAGGAGATTTTAAAGATGTGGATTAATTATAAACACTCTGATGCAGTAATGTTTTTATGAAAATAAATGAGGTGACTGACCTGATTCATGTTTGCTTCCAGATTAGTTCAGTAATGGATGAAACAGACTTAGTTATTTTGGTTTCAAGTAAAGACCAGGGTCAAATTCAAAGACCACTAAAGTAATCGTTTCATTCCAATTGGCATTAACCCAACAATTTGCTTCATTTAATGTTAATTTCTATTTTTATTCGTAGAAGACACGGATAAAAATAAATAAAAGATCACATCCCATAACTAAGTTGGAACTTACCAGAGAGTGAAATTGAAAATGAAATACAAAAATCGTTCCTGTGATCGTCTGAATATTCTCTGGTTCCCCGTTAGTGCTGCAAGGGATTTAAAACAAGCCTCGGAAAACATTCCCTTTCAAACTCTGACCTGAACGTCAGATTTGAAAACGTAGTTAATTTGAAATGTCTGAGATTGAACGTGACAGGCAGGGTTTCTGTTAAGTTAAAAAGCGTTTATGGCCTTCAGTGCGTTCAGCCTCTGGGTCCAACTGTGTGTGTGTGTGTGTGTTGAGTTTATAATTCAGTAACCTAAAATGACTGCAAATTGTGACAAGTTTCCTCGTCTCAAGTTAATTCCTAGTGGTCTTCAGAGGGAAGATGAAACTTGGATCTATTCAATATAAGAAGGTCGTAGCCAAACAAAACAAAGCATCGTCTAAAGCCTGTTTACAAATTGAGTTCTGCTTATTTAACGGTGGACAAAGAAGTTTCTGCAGCAGGCGCATGAATCACATGGGTTTTCCTTTGCGGTGGAACATGCAATAAACCAATCGAAGTGCCATTGCTCTATTTCCCCTTAAAAAACAGGTGCACTTTTACCTTGGAAGCTGTGATGATGATGGATTTGTCAGCGAGTGGAGAGAGAGAACGCTTCCAACCCAAACTCCTGCAGATGGAACAAATCCTGTTGCTTGTAGAAATACGATTTTATACCGCCTCGTCTTTTTTTTATCTTTTCTTCTTCAGTTTGAAGGCTGTGCTAAGGCGTTCTCCCGTCTGGAGAACCTGAAAATCCACCTGAGGAGCCACACGGGAGAGAAACCGTACATCTGCCAGCATCCCGGCTGCCTCAAGGCCTTCAGCAACTCCAGTGATCGGGCCAAACACCAGCGGACACACCTGGATACGGTCAGTACAGCAGGACACCGTCCACACTGCACCGGCTGTAGAGACACTTCACACACAGCCTGTTATCATGGGACAGTTTTATTACTGAGCAGAGCATCTTAGGACACAGTGAAACTCCACTAAAATGATTGTTACATTTGACATGTCCGTCTTGTGGCTGCATGTAAAAGTGAAATGCAAAAGAACTCGATGTTTGATCTTATAACATTTCAACGCAACATTTAAAACTTTGAATTGAATGTTGTCAGCAGCACAAATAAAATGAGCAGCGTAATCCAACATCTAACAAACGTCCTCAGATGAAACCGAGGAGGAAGATTCATCGGGGGTTCAGAGAAACAGGGGCGAGCTTCTCTCTTCTCTCACCGATGGTTGTAAATTCAGGCTTCAACAGCAGATGAAGTTATGAAATCCAGCCCCTGCTGCAGCCTGAGAGAGAACAGAAGGCGTTTTCCTCCAAACCCAAACTTCTTCAGCTCACCACTGCTCCCTCTTGTGCACCAGGTTCACATATCCAACCAGGGTTGTGGCTGTGAAGGAATCACCCACAACCATCTGTGGAACGTGCTTTTATTCAAGTGTTGTGTTGAAGTTCAAGTCACTTCTACCTGAGAAATGAGATAGTTATTTTTCTCCACTATATTTATCTATCTGCTGTAGTTACTGGTACTTTGTGAGTTAATTAAACACATGATTATCTTAAAAAACAATCTGATGGATTGTTTTGAACCTGCACACGTAGTTAAATCAGCTCCATCGTGTCCTAGTAAAACATTTTAACTGTGCTCACGTGCTAATGCTTTAGTAAATGAATCCTTTGTAGTCATTGATCAAAGAAGATCGTTAAATTTATGTCTGAATAGAAGTAAAAGGAATATTCACTGAAAGAACGATCACTCTGACAGACACATGGAGAAATGTTAAATACACCGTGTCTGAAAATAGATGTACAACATAAAAAACCTCGCTCTCCTGTAGGTGTTAAACACGTAAAACTACACTTTATGGTCATGTGAAATATTTCTCCGTGATATAAAGTATTTGTCAGGTAATAAGAGGCATGTGCAGAACTCTTAACGTGCATGGAATCCTCTTTATTCAAAGTGACGCCGCTCCCCTCTTCCCCTGCGATTCACTGCCTGATATACGGCCCCAACATTCTTTAGGATTGTGAAACTGCATCACTGCTGTGAATTTATTCTATAAACCACAGTTATTTTTACTCCTGCTGACAAGCGATGAGGATTTAGCAGTAATCCAAAAAATCTGATCTCTCATTACACGGATGAGCTGGAGCTGTACGTTGCACTGCGGTGTTATTACAACAAGACGGGGAAGGCTGCAGTCTCCTTCTTGTGGTTTCACGCCGGCTAATAGCAGCCACGCAGTTGCGTCACAGACCGAGAATCAGACACGTTTGGCGCCATGATGGAGGAACGTCTGAATGTAAATAAATCCTGAATATATTCTAACAACCAGTCAGGGGAGGACTGGTGTCGATGGTGGTGTTGTGTTGCTGATGGTGTGAATAACAGAGATTTGTCAACCTCACGCAGACGTGTGTCTATAAAAGGTTTGAAGCTCACCTGACAGGAAAATGTGTTTTTAGAATTTAGAATCCATTAACACTCATGTTGCACCAGTTTCTGTGGGATGTGGTGTGTGCACAAGATCGAAACATCACTGCTTAGATAAAGAAAGGCTTTAATTCAGACTTGTGGCTTTATGTATTTTCATTTTTGCCTGATTCTGACTCACATGGACCTTTTTATATTCATGTCCTAATCTTACAAAACTGGAAAAACCCACTTTTCTTTGGCAATGCTCTAAATTTTGCCGAAGATAAGACGGACTCAGGCTCAGCACTTCGTTGAGAGTTAATCTGTTTAGACTCCGGGAGCAATGAGTTGGTCTCCCAGGGAATATTGTTCAGAAATAGTTTCGAAAGAACAAGATATTTCCCAATTTTCATCGCCAGCATGTAAAGTTGGGCACTGTTGAGGAAAAACTGGATGTGTTGCAAGATCTATGTCGGAGGAACAATGTGGCTGAAATGTGAAATGTTTAAATTAGAAAGTGGAGACACCGGTGGTGGAGGAAGCCCCACATCAACTTGTAGTAAAAGTAAGTAAGTAGTTGCTTTTAAATATACGTATTAGTATTAAAAGTAAGTAAAAGTACTTGCCATGTGCAGCCTATTCCCTAATTTAAGGGTTTACTACATTATTAACTTTACTGTACATTTTGTTTAACACAAGAATAATACAGAATCTGTCATGTTAATGCAGATGATGCAACTGAAAACACATCATCATGTTAGTTAATGGCTGCGTCTTGAATCCACTTCAGGTGTTGGATTAATGAATCATTTGCAATTCTCGTTATTGATTACTTTTAAAAATACAAAAACAATGTAACAGAGAGTACAGGTATTTGCTGAGTAAGTAAATGTACTTTGTTATACGTCCCCCCACTGGGAGACACAGTAGAAAACAATGCAACTAAGCAGGAAAGGAAAATAACTTTACTTTAGTATTGACACTATCTCTATATTAATCCTGCAACTGTTCAGTCATTTCTTGGTATTTTTCCATCTTACTAACATGGCTGAACATTGTGAGGTTCTCAAATGTTCCTCAAATTCACTTTCTTTCACAGGGATTTCTTTTTATGTATTTCTTGGGCACAAAATTGTTTTTGTCCCAGGTTTGGCAAACACACACACACACACACACACACACCGCGTGGAGTGGTGGCACTTGGCCGCTCTGCTCCTGTTTGCCAGATCTGGGCCACAAGTAAACCACAGCAATACCACATGTCAGCCAGAGGTGCCAGAGGTGGCCAGAGGTGGCCAGAATTAGTTTTGTGCCATTGGGCCACATTTGCTTGTTTACAACTGGGCCACTTGAGGCTCACGTCCACAGTGTTCGTCCAGAGGTGCAGCATCAGGGCCTGAAGTGGATCTGTGTGCTATCTGAGATAATCTCTCGTGTTGAACAACTTTTTAAATCTACCTACATACATTTCATTCTGGCCTATAGGTCCCGATTCACGTTGTTTTTGAAAGTCTTGGAATCTTGTCTTTGAATTGTGGAGCCAGCGGTTTAACGACGATTAGTTGTTTCCTGATCATTAGTCCTGCAACGTTCTGCAAAACATTATCCATATAAAACCTGCTGCATTGCTCTTATACCATTATTTTTTATTTGAGATGCTCGGATCTCGGTACGTTAAAACCTTCCGAGATCTCGGGTAAATACTGCGCATGTGTTTTCACGAAAACCTAATTCACTCCACCTGGGTGAAGGCTCAGTAATGAAATGGGGGGGGGGGGAAATCTGTGAGGAATTAGATTCATGGAAATGGCCTCGTTAACTCATCTAAACTCACAGCTTTGATAAAATTGTGAAATACAAGCAGCAGTAACAGAAAGCAGGTTTTTCTCTCACTGCATTTTAAGATTAATGGGTTTAAAATAATGCCTTTTTCTTTTGTGCACGGGATACATCCGACTGCCCACATGCGTTTCCAGGTAGAGATAAATGTGCACATCAAATACGATGCGGCCCCTGAATGTTTTCCTCATGAATGCTCTGATTTACTGCTGAACACTGAACCATTCCTCCTCTCTCTCCTTCCCTCTCTTGAAGCCCGCAGACGAAAGGTAAATATACTTGGTTCTAGCTCGAGGATCACGTTGCGTTAAACGTCCATCTTGTCTCTGTTGCTGCGTTTGTCTCACCAAATAGCCTCATTTGCAGTATTTCTCCTCCATGTGTCTGTCTTGTAAAACACAGGATTACTGCGTTTACAGTGTAACACCTGTAATGCATCTGAATGTAAATCACCCAAACTTGTTTTATTATTTGTAGTCACACTTATATTTTATGTTTGACCTCATCAAATGTGACCGTATCAACTTTCTTCATGGTGAAAGTTGTGTCACCTGATTTGCAAAGTCTGGCAATTGTATAAATGATTGTTGTAATAATAAAGAAGATGTTATGAAGCACATGTTTTGTAATGTTTGCTTAGTTTTAGTTTAGCGGGAGATGATTCAGCTTGTACCACTTAATAAACCTTAATCCTAAAACCTCTCTTTAAAAAAAAGAAGATTTATGTGTTTGGTATTTCTGGGGTTTATTTAGTTGCCTTGTGGCATTATTCATCTTGTCAAACTCGCTCTCCAGGGGTTAAAATTGAGCTTGTTGCAGAAAATGTTTCAGTGAAAGTCAGGTTTCGGTCTCAGTCCGTCAGTATTAAGGCTTAAATGAGGAATGTAATCACTGACTTGAGTACAGAAGCAGACGTGGCCGGTCAGTCGTGGTCTGTGCTGGTTGCACCTCACTGCTACCTGGAGCGCAGCTGCTTTGAATACTTGTTACAAACTTCACGGAGGATGAAGCTACTTACTTTCATTGTGTTTCCATTTCCCCTTGTGTCCGTCGTCTCTCACCTCTCCTTGTTGTGACTTCGTTCATCCACAGAAGCCGTACGCCTGTCAGATCCCAGGCTGCACCAAACGCTACACCGACCCCAGCTCGCTACGGAAACACGTCAAGGCTCACTCCAACAAAGGGCCTCAGGAGAGGGAGGTCAAGGTACGACAGCGGTTGTGTTTTTACATTTATATTAGCATAGAATGTGATTATTCCTGTGAACAGCAGCATTAGACACACATATAAAACCTGGACTTGTCTCTAAACCTGGATTTATATTAGATTAGATGTGGTAGAACAGCAGCGAGCAGCCGTCAGGTTTAGAAGAAGTGACCATAAATAAAATATTGTAGAAAATGTACTAGAAACATTTATTTTTAATCAAACTATTTTAATTTCAAGCATCTTAGGGGCGTTTTAAAGCTTTTATTGGACAGTGATACCATCAACTGTAAGTAAAGATGCACAACGTGTCCCCACTTCCACCCACTATCCAGAGATAAAGCCAAAATATTCCAGATTAAAACGCTGCCCTCTTGTGCCAATGACCTCATTTGGATCCAGAGTCTACTCAGTATAGTGGTCGGGAGGATGGTGCTGCGGTAACGAGGTTCCACCGAAACATGCGCTTCACCAATCAAGAGTCAGTCCTGGCTGTCAATCATGACATTGACTGTTTATTTATGTCCACGAAGGATTTATGAACTGTACTGCAGTCAGCCACCAGGGGGTAAATGGTGTGTCATAGAAGCGCTGTATGAAAGTCTGTGTGATCGGGTGAATGCGACTTGTACCGTGAAGCGTTCTGAGTGGTTGATAAGTCTGGAAAAGCTCAACACAAGTACGGTTCATTTACAATTCAGAGAATGAGAACAAATATATATGAGAGCTGGAGAAGTTTGTTAGATGTTACAGGTTAAGTTTGAGGATTTTGCTGAACAAACGGGATTTACACAGTCGTCAATGAGACAAAAATTGAAAGAAAAGAAGAAGTTTTGAAGAGATGGAGCAAGAATGAAGAAATTGAGAAATACATGAAGACTCTTAGAGATGGAAATGGAAAGTTTCCTCCTCCGTTGTATCTTGAAATCCCCAATGAGGCAAATGAGACGGTTTGTTTGAGCTCAAAAACGATATTGTCTTTCAAAAGGGGGGGTAACAGTGACCTATATTGTAGTGAAGGTATTTCTCAGAGGACAGTGTGGTTATGGGTAAGATGCTGTGACTCCCTGAACCACTGGATGGAGAGTGGTGGCAGCAGGAGGAGGAGGAGGAGGAGGAGGAGGAGGAGGAGGAGGAGGAGGAGGAAGAGGAGAAAGTTTTAAGCATGTTTGTGATTCAGTAGGATGAAATACAACAAAACAAAGTATTACACACACTCCCTGGAAGTCAGAATAGGGAGCCCATTGTTCAGCGCTATCTGGCCCTTGTTTGTTTTCTATGGACCGTGAGTGACACTGGGGCTTTGTGTGTACTCCCATGCCTTGTTTGGTTTAAGCAGAACCACGTGTGCCTGTGAGTTGTGACATGGCGAACACGCCCCGCGCTGCTGTGGGGCTCAGTAGGACTTTGAAATATCAAACATGCACTTCATAAACTCCTTAAGGTTATACATTTCTTGGAGCCGATGTGTCACAGCTATTGAAGTTTGTATCGGCATAAACACTGGTTTGAATAAACATTTTTGGCTGATTATTCATAACTCTTTTTGTGGTTCTTGGGTGTCCTTCACAAGCTTCTTCTGAATCCTGGAGCTGTCGATAAATTGTTTTGGAAAGTCCTCAGGGATCCTCTGTTAACGCCGGATAATAAAGTAAATTGTCTTGGTTAGAACATTTTGGAATAAGATTGCCTAACAAGATTTTTGGATTTTGTACTTCAAGAAGCTGGAACGCAAGACAAAACAAGAACCAGGCATCTGGTGTAAGCATCATCTCTTTTTTTTTTTTTTTGTTGTTGAAAAATGAACAGTAGAAAGCTGCCTGCGGAAAACTCCCTGTGTTTTCAATTGATCTACTGTATGTAATCAAAAGAGAAGAGAGTGCTTTAAAAATTTAAGCTCATAGATGTTTGGCCAACAGAAAAAAAAGCCCAAAACAATTGAAAGGCAGTTAAGCTGCGGATTTAACTTAATTATTTTCATCCCTACACGCAGGCAACCAAACGCACATGTTCACCGACATGAAACTGGAGACTTAATGTACCGAGCACCTTTCTCATGAACATCTGTATTCTGTCCCTTTGACAGGTTCACACGATGCTGGAATCGGACATTTTGAGTGACTGCCTGGCGCGGCAGCATCTCCACGGCTCCTCCCACCAAGGGAACGGCTCCGCTCTGCCGGGGTTAGATGACTTCACAGGTACGCACACGATGAAACAGTAGCAGAAACAATGGAAACCTTTCCTCCGACGCCTCTCTGGAAACGAGAGACGCAAATGAAAGGTGTAATTGGTTGAACACCTGGGCCGTGAAGTCTCTTTCGTTCTCTCCCATGGCCTCACTTGCTCCTTTTCCTCCCACCTCCCCCCTCTTCCATTCCTTCGATGATACCTCATCATGCCAGTGTTTACCTTGTCCAATTACCGGGCACTGACTGCGGGCAGGTTGGCCCTCTCCCCGCTTGTCCTTCAGCTTCTCCAGAGCGCTTTCCCAGCCAAGCTCTTTTACTTTCCCCCGTTTCAATGGCTGAACCGGGATCAAGAAGCTGTCAGGTACATTGAGGCTCAGTTGGCAGAGCGGAGCAGAGAGTGTCCAACAGAGCTGTCCATGTGTATTACTTCAGGCTGCTCACAGTTTTACCCAGAAGACGGGAACAGCCTCAAACGACGCACTCACTCTGTTTATCCAGAGTGAAACAAGTGTGTCAGTGTTTCATTTTGAAAGGGTCCCGAGAGGAATTTGTCCTTATCAGAAACAGCCAAACGTTAGAGCCCGACACGGTGTGCGTGTACGTACCTGCGAGCGCACGTGAGAGGACGTGTGTTGGATGTATGCTGACTCGTCCTTTCATCGTCAGCTGCCCTTAAACTCAAAGTCAAAGCCAAGTGTTGAAATCCCGGCTGAAGGGTTTATGTGTTAAAACCAAATAAATACACCACTTAAAAACTACGACTTTCAGTATCAAGCCCTCCCCGTGGAGTTAAAGGTGATTCTGAGAAGTTTAGCTCGCTCCTTCTCAAAGGGGAGAAACTGTGGTAAACGAGGTTTGACCTGTTCGCTTACATCACATGTCTGTGGTGACTAGTTTTAATTAAAGAATTTGTCCAGAAGCTTCTTAAACCCCCTCTCTGTGTTATTTATTTCAAATTGTATTTATTAATATGGTCTCAAATACTTGAAAAAAGCTAAAGGCTATAGCCTCTGTTATTTCCGACCATGTTAAGCAGGTTAGCCATTAGCTTAGATGAAAACCTTTTGTTTGTTTCAATGTTGAAAGGATTGGTTTCTCAGAAATACAATTCATATGTTATATATGTTAATATGTTATATTTGAGGTTATTTATATAGATTTTATGATTCACATGTAATTTTTATCATTTAATGACCTTTGCCATTTTTTTTAACATTTTAACTTCTTTATCTTCTGACAAAGACTAAATGATTAATTCATTTCTTTAAGTTAATTAAAAACAATTGGCAAACACAATAAATCGAGAATGAAGGTAAAAGGTTATGTGTACTTGCTGGATTGTTGGTTACGAACAACAAAGCCTGTGTCTAAAATCAACCCTGTATTAATTTACCTCAGACTATACAGAAGCCACTCAGCAGTTGATATCAGTAAATTTACATTTATACACTTAAATATCATCTTCATTTTAAAACTTTTCCAAAAGTTTCCAACAGACATTTTTCAGTATGATAATAACTAAAGATCCAAATACTCAATCTTCTTCCTCCACAGTACAAGTACCTTAAAAATGTACTTAAGTACAGTACTTTTTTCCACAGCTTGTATAAAGCCATATTTGAGTATATTTGTATTTGAGCGTTTTGAACAAACTGTGTATTAAGACAAATTTGAATGTGCAGCAGTTAAATTGTAAGTTTCTAACAACCTGCAACCTGTGATCTTTCCATATCTCCCTTTGAACTCTGCATGTGTCGATACATTTGTTTTCAGTGAACTGATCCTTTAACGTCTGTGTCTGTGTCTCAGGTGTTTACTCAAACAGCAGCAGCGCCCACACCCGGGGGAATCCAGAGTTCCTCCCTCCGTCCGCAGACACCTGCTCCAGGTACCAAGGCCTGGAGGGGAACTTCGACGCCAACAGCCCGATATCGTCTCTAACAAGCCCAGGAAGCATGAGGGAGGGGTGAGTGCCTTCTGCATCCACACAGTCGGTTCTTTATCTATTCACAGTAAACACTGGAGCTCCCTCAGTTACACACATTGGCTCCTGGAAACTGTCGGGGTCCGTGCTCACGGGCCGTAGCTTTAACAGGAGAGAGAGATTTACTCGTTGACTTTTCCAGGGTTTTCCAAAGTCGTCATTAAGAGAAATCACTTTTAAAATCATGAGATACAGCTGGTGAAGAGAAATATACATAAAAAAATATCTACTCATATTGTGTTCTCTCACTGTCCTGCCTTTTCAGATTATATGGCTTTTTATTTCTTGGAAAGCAGAGTAGTTTAATGATATTTAATGATGTACCCAGAGGCAAACCCGCTTACCCTCAGTGGTGTCTGGCAGGATTCGGACTTATCTGCCGCTGGACCTTCTGCTGCCAACCCAATACAATGGAGCTGAATGGGAGTTTGTTTGCATTTGGCAGTTTTCATTCAGAGCTATTTTCTACCAAAGATAAAAATAGATGACACCGACCACAGGTTTCTGCTCCTCTTGGCACGAGTTTGTACATTTTCAGGTATTCAACCCAAAATCTGTTGCCTCCTAATCCTCTATTTATTAAATGTACTAATTTGTCGATGCGCTGGCCTGTGTTGAAGCATTTATGTCCCGTGTGCTTGATGTCAAAACCCCCAAAATCGTGTTTCGACCTCAAGTACGTGGACACCATAAAAAGCCCGTTTGGTTGGGACTCTGCAGATCTCACAGTCACTTCTCCTCTTGTCTGGAAATCACATGCCCTGAAACAGGGGGAGAGAGATGTGAGCTTATGCATTCTTGAATAAACCAGGGACATTATCACCAGAGATGGAGTTATGGCTTTGTGGTTGCACTGATTGGGTAGTTGGAGGCCATAGAACTTATGTGTCCTGTAAACTGAGACAAATCCTGTCTGCCAAGTACAAAAGTAGAAGTGAGACTAAAAAGATTCAGCTGAAAGCCTCCAGGGCAGCAGTTTGTGGACGATATGGCCCCAAATCATTGGTCATTGAAGGTCTGCCTGCAAACTAACTTTTATAGTCTCCACAGTAACAACAAAGGCAGCGTGTCCAATAAAAGAGTGTTGATAAGGGCCAAGATAACATTTTTGTGGCTGAATAAATGATATAAAGTCTTCACATATAATGCACATATTTTCTGGTGTAATCTTCCAAGTGGGTTTCGGGTTCTTGGCAGAGGCGATGAGATGAGGTTTTCTTTTTCTCCCAGAACAAATTCAAACCGTTTAAAGGATGAACCTGAAGGCTCATTATTGACCTTAGAAAATGGATCATTGACAAAGAAATGTAGCACAATGTCCACGTAGAGTAAAAAATAAAGATTTATGTAAGCTTTGTAAGAATTATTTAAACATTGACGTATAATCTTCTGGAAGTGTACAGAACAGTCGACTGCGTTTTGTCGTCTCCATCCACTGATGAGATGTGACTGAAAGATCGGGAAGTTTTCCAGTTACTGAACCTTGTTCTGAAACTTTTTTGTGAACCTACATATTGTACATTTAATGAAATATAATGAGCTCAAAAAGAGCCTTGAATCCTCGAATGGTATTTTGTTGTTTGGTTTGAATCAGATTTTAAAATGTATGAATCTTGAAAATGCTTCTAGATTATGATAAAACATTAAAAGCAATAAGTTATGTCAATTTAAAATCCTACAAGTTAAAGAAATTGCAAATGTTTAGCCTGAATTTGTCCAATATGTCAACATGTTTTATTGCTTAGAAGAGTTATTGACATTTGCTTTTTCTCTCTCTCTCTCTGATGCTCTCCCCAAGAGCTGATGTCATGTCCATAGTAAAACTGTAAAATATTGTTATTCCATAAAACCTCAAATACAGTAGATAGCCTTGAAAGTACTTAACATTAAGAAAACTTTATACATGCTGTATATAAATACCACCTGCAGCAGGATTACACCTGGATGTCTTGACTTGAGAGGATCTTGTTAAGGCCTTAAACTAACTTCATAAAAGTTTTTAGGAGGAAAAGAAAAGGAAAAGTCTTTTAATACACATTTCATATAATTCAAGTTGCCTTTCTTTCTCTCCTCCGTGAGCCTCCGTGAAACTCCTCACAATCTGCCCACTGTCTCTTTATAGCGGCTGAGGGATGTCATAGGATCCCGCCGGTGCCCACAGTACACGTCGACCTGCCAAAGCCAATACCAGACAAGCACTTGTTTTTCCCCCAAATGACTTAGCGAGACGTTAAACACGTGAAAGTAAATTATCTTTGCTCCGCAGCGTAGACACGGAGCTCTGACCTCATAGGCAGGCGCCTGTTTACTCTGGCCGAGACGAGGCGTGTTGACTTCTTTTAATTGCTTAATACTGGAGGGAATCGGAGGCCCCGCGCCGAGCCTTGTCCGTCAGCGAGTGTTTGTGATGGGCACTGTTTGTGTTCTGCGGCGGCGAGGCGAAGAACTGGATCAGCTTTTTGAGTGACACGTTCATCAGATACAGACCCACTAACCGGGATGACGCTCACAGAAACGCTATTATACAATTTAGAGGAAGCAGAGGTTTCTTTGCAGAAGCTCAGAGCGACACCGGATCCAAAATCCAGGATTAACTGAGAGGTTTGACTTGTCCACACTTAACTGCAGCTCTGAGTTTACCACGTTCTCTAAGTTAGATCCCAGTAAATCTCTGACTGATGCCACATACATTCAGCTTGATCCTCCGTGATCCACTCAAATCCATGTCACAGTCAGCAGCTGCTCCTCTGCCAAAACTGGAACCAGATCAGTTTTTGGGTGCACAACCTGGCACCTTTGGTTAAACCTCCTGTTATCCAGCACAAGTTCGCTGCCATTAAAAAGCAGCCATGGATTAAAAGCAGGGTTGAAAACGCTATAAAGTGCATATAAACACACGATCTTAAATTCCCCACGCAGGATTCCTCTCATTCCTGATGCAAGGAGGGCAGCTGGCTGTGGTTAGTCAGAGGGGGGGGGGGGGGGGGGGGGGGGGAAGTGAGTGATGCGGGGGTTTAACTGGTAAAACGTGATCAGAGAAACCGTTTCCTGAGGTCGTGCTAACAGCCGGCGCTCCAGGCGTGCAGGCCTCACTGCTGAGCTCATGCTGGTCTGAGAGGATTTGGGCACACGGGGGCCACGGAGCGACAGATCGACCCGGCAGGGCCACGCACCGCACGACTCAGACATCTCAGCTATGTTGTTGCAACGTCGCAAGAATGCAAGCCGTGGAGCAGCCGGTTGTTTATAGTTAAGGTCAGCGCTGCTGGTTCAGGGGGCCGCTGAGGGGAATCCAGAGCGGCGGCGAATTCTTGGGGCTCGCCGTCATCGCGGCACATTCATTCCAACAGTCGTACTATATCAAAGCCCATTTGTTTACATAATCCTACACAAAGCCTGGGTTTTATTACCTTGGGAAGCCACAGACATCTGTAACTTATATCAGTTTGGGTTTTCGAAAAGTCCTCCTGATTAATTTTGGCTTTTAATGTGTATCTCCCATGTAAGACTGTTAAATTAAACGTAATGGCATTTGACATGGGAAATGGGTAATAAAGAGACCAGGGGATGACAAATGATAGATATGTAAAGAAATCTCCAATCGTTTTCCTTTTTTTTATGACTGGTCGGATGCATGTATAGAAGGCGTCGGAGCCAGCAGCCATCAGTATCTCTGACAAGGCCTGGCTTGTTTATGAAGCCCTCTGAAACCATTCCAGCAGAAACCAAGGCCATTTGGCCCTCGGGGGACCAATAGGCTGCAGTAGATCATCCAGGAGGGGTCTCAGGCCCAATGAAACGAGAGCGAGCGCTTTGAAGGAGGAGGAGGGGGCTCGAATACCATCACGGGGGGGTTTCAGCTGCATATCTCCTCGGAGAGAGATTCGACCGCCTCTCTTTCTTCTCGTCGAACTTGGCTCCACTGACTCACTGGTTTCCATGTTGAGTCAGAGTGTTTGTGCACAGTCAGCACATTCTTGCAGCGTAGCGATGGATACAGCTCCGCACAAAGACCGCCTCCATCACCCCCCCCCCCCCCCCGAGGTGGAAACACTTACTTATATAAACTGTGCTGTTTGGACACGATTTTAATTATTTACACTGTTGTGTTTGACAACAGCTGCTGCCACAATTACAGCTGATGTTTGTCTACTTTATGCTGCTGAGAAATATTTGGTCTGTGTTTGATTTGATCAGAGATTTGGGTTAAAGGTTAAACTGGAATCTCGGCTGACATTCCCCTCATGAAACCACATTTCAATCAACTTGATCCAGACCAAGTTGCTCACACTCATGAATATCAGACCCTTTAATCTGCCTGATTTTTTTAAATCAAGATCCAGGAATTCTTCTCTGAAAAAGCAACAAACATGTTGAAAAACAAACTTCTCACAATGTTAAAGTAAGAAAGAAAAACATTCCTGCCTCCACCTCATGATCCAGATCCGCTCCAAACTTTATTGGGATCTTTCCTGACTTATAACACATTCTTCCACCAAATTCCGTGGTAAACGGTCCTGTAGTTTTTGCGTAATCGTGCAAACGAAGCAACGAACGCAGATGATTTGTCGCACAATGTGTATTTGTATTTGTATTTAATGTAAAATGTATATATGACTTCAATTTGAATGACTCTTGGTTTGTAAATCTTTTGGCGAAGTTAATGAAGACCAAAAAAAACAACACACTATTGTATTACTCAATGTGACACAAACAGTTTAACAGAAGATGAGCTCAGGCCAAATGGCAGAAAGTACAAAGCAAAGGAACTATTATAAAAATGCAGCTGCGCTCGGTCAGTCACGTATCCGTCCTCGAGGAAGCCTCATTAACTTGCTTCACTCACGTAATGTTGAGTAATTCAGATTCCTGCGATTTTGTGGCCAACAGGAACCGGCCGACACCGTTGTTCATGGCCGCTGACGTCAGCCCAGCGAGCTCCTCATCGGACAGAGCGGACGTGCGGCTGCAGGGTTACCAGAAGCCCTACAGCCACCAGCAGCAAGTGATGTCCCAGCAGCAAGGTACCGTGCTCCAGTCGATGAGATCAATACGACCGGGGTTATGATGTCGCTCTTCTCATTCTGCGTCGTTTTCCTCCCGTGGTTCTCCTAGGTTGTCTGTACGAAGGGGGAAAGGTGGTTCAACCAGTCAACGATGGAGGATTTGAACACAACGGTTACTTCACGAACTCCTCCACCTGTCACTCCACAGGTAAAACTACATCAGCTAGAAAGAGCACACACCTCCACCAAGGCCGATCAATATTTTTCACACACTCAGATATCAGTTCCATAAATGTGCCGGATGTGTTTGTCAAGATGCTTGAATTATTCCCTGGGAAATAAGTGAAAATGTCAAAAGAAACAACCTTAAAGGTTCAGTGTGTGGAATTTAGTGACATCTAGTGGTGAAGTTGCATGTTGCAGCTGAACACATGTACAAACGGACAGAGGTGAAAACATCTGCACCAACCACTCTGTCATCATCATGATAATCCAGCTGCACAGGGGTGAGAAAGTGGATTCAAACTTCCGTCTTCAGCTCTTTGTTCGTTCATCACACAACTAATTTGGTTCGGTTTCCAAGTGCAGAGCTGCAAACGTCTTCCAGAAGATGTGATATCCTCGTATTCAAACAACATTTCAGTCAGACGCCCGAATGTTTACTGCAGCAACAGACCACACAGTTCGGGTGTCCAGGCTCCGACGTCATCACTTCCCCAGATATTATGACACGATGGGAGTGATGAGCAAATATCTTTAACCCTCTGGGCTCCATCGAGAGGAAATCATCTTCTTTGCTTTGATGTTTTCAGAGCAGCAAAGAAGAGGTGATTTTTTAATAGCGTAGCATTAACCAGAGAAGGTTAAAACCTCAGTATTATATATATATATATATATTACATATTTCATGCTGGAAAGTCCCACAAGTAAAACAATGATGTGAACCATGTGCGAGACTCAACAAGATGTTTAAAGGAAGTAATTGTTGTTTATTCCGAGACTTATTCATGTGTGTTCTGTTTCACTTATGACTGTCAAACCAGATAATATAATACTTCATTCTCTACATGTATTTGTTTTTCAAAGCCAGGCCATAAACCAGAGGTAATCATCACATGGTTCGTAGTATACAGCTGCTAGAATACATTATGTGAGTTGTTTTAATGCACTGGTCCCAGATCGGTGCTCGGTATCAGCTGATAGGCAAAGTCTAGGTATAGGATTTGGGATCAGGAAGATGAAAATGAAATGGGAACATCACTAAAACAAGTTAACTTAACTGCAGACTGACTCTCTGAGCTGCTGTGAGAATAACAGCGTTTTTCTGCTTTGCTCCTCTCAGGGTTCGACTTGTTGCAGGAGCTGCAGGGCCAGGCGGGCGGCGGTTACTCCATGTCCCCCTGCCCGGACGACAGCTTCCTGTTCCAGGCGGGAGGCGTCGACCGCTGCCTCAATCAGATCTACTCCATCTACCTGGACTCGTGATGGCAGCCGGTAGCTTTTTTTGTTTTCCCGAGCACGGGATGCAGCGAGAACGATGCGTGACGGACAATCGCATCCACCACACGCTGCAGAGACTGACAGAAGCTTTAATGGTACAAACACAAACTGTCTGAGCTGCAGAGCTGAGTGGAAAACATCGGAAATCTGGTCAAATTATGGTGTAAATAGCTGTGACTTTTTTATTCAGAGATGACCACAGCATTTGTGATCTGGATAGAATGAGCTTCGTTTATCAGTTTGATCTTGTGGAAGCCGGGCAGCTGGTTCTGAGCAGTGAGGTCGATTCTGCCTCATCAGCAGCTTTGACACCAGGGAAATGGTAAAATCATATTTGAAATGAGCAGAGAGAACTCATATAATTCAGTGGCTCCAAAACCTGAAGTCAGCAAATACGTCTGTTAAAGGTTCACACATAACATAGTTGAACATCCTGCTCACAAATCCTACCCAGTTTTTAGACATTTCTCTATTTTTCCCTATTTAGGTCATTAGAGCAAGTTAAAATAAAGAGAATAACACCTTTGGCTCAATGGCTCACAACCATAGACTGAATATAAAGATAAACGACTTCCTCCCACTGTCTAGAAATGAAGGCAGAAGATTACGGAGACGATATTCTGCAATATCAAATTAAAAGTCTGTCCCTTTGACACGTGCTTGGTGTTTACCCTGTTTTTATAGCATCAATAGCTAATTAAAAACAAACTTAAAAACAAACATGAATACTTGAACAAACATAAGTGTGATAAGAACTAACGGAGACGCCAGAAACCAACTTTGGCCTATTTGGACTCTTTTCGTTTGGCCCATGTCCCGTCCACTAACACGGAGGAGGCCGGGTCTATGACCTATACTGGGAGAAGCCGTCGTGTCGTCCATCTTTATATCTTAAGTCTACGCTCCCGACTCACAGACGCACTGAGTACAAGGTGTGACGAGTGGCTGAAGGAAGCGTCATCTTTAATGTCACGTTCCTAAAAAAGGTTGAGAACCGTTATGTTGCAGTCAAAGACTTTAAGGGGATAGTTCGACATTTTGGGGGAAATATATTAATTTGCTGTTTACTAAAATTCAATAATACGTATTTATATAGATCAGTTTTTCCAAAGCACTTAACAGGACGTTATTCAGCCATAGGAGCAGTTTGGGGTTGAATATTTTCCCATTGGAATGCAGACAGGGATCGAACCACTGACCCTCTGGTAGGTGGACGACCCTTTTTACCTCCTGAGCCACAGCCTGATTAGAGGGAAAACATCTTCTCCGCGCCAATCAAAAGTCAATTAAATGATCCAACCAGCTACTATAAATCGTAATAATTGCTGCATCATATGTAAAAACAATTCTTCTTAAATGTGGAAGTGGAAAAAACGAACAACTTATTATTTTCCAGGTGGATTAGCTGGTGTGTTTATTCTGGTATTTCCCAAAACGTCAATCTGTTCGAGTGTGAGCTTGAAGTGACATTTCCCTGAGAAGCAGCTGCTCAGGAGGAAACTGGGGATCGAACAGGAAACTGTAGCAGTGCTGCCCCCAAGTGTCTGAATGTTCACGCTGCATAAACCTTACACACAGAGGGTCAGTGTGGGAACACAAATCAGCACTAAAGTATTTATGTCCCTCTCTCAGCAGCTCCTCTGTCCCGAGACGTGACAACAAGTACGTTAAAACATGTGTAACCTATAACAGCAATCGTGCCAGAAACATAATCAGTTCTTATATATTTCCTGTTGTCGCTTCAGTGTCTTTACTTGTGTTGTTGTTGTACAGTTTCGCTCAGTGTCATATTCATGGAAGGGGGAGGGGGGGGGGGGGGGGGGGGGGGTGTGCGTTGTTTACAGTTCTCTGCACTCTTTGTGTTTTTTGTCTCGTCAGACAACGACCGACCAGAAAATGTTTACACTGATTTTGTAGCAAGTCAGAGATTTTGTATTATTGTCGTTGAACAGTGTGTAGACTGTATAAAGAAAAGTCTGTCTTTTATATCAATAAAACTTGTTTGTACATTTTGTTTTTTGTTGGTAGGTTGTCCGTTTAGTTTTACTTTTAACGCTTATTCTGATAATTGATCAAAGTCCCATTTATTTAATTGATTCTTAATTAAGCAGTTAATTTTCGCACAATGACAGAAAACTGTAGTTTTCAAGACGACATCTTCAGATTTTAACAGGATCTCAAAAAGAAAGATATTTAAATATCCCTTTAAAATCTGTTATGAACAATAAAAACTAAAGAAAAGTGGCTAAATCCTCACATTGAAGATCTGCTGCTGGAGAATATGAAATTTTTGCATTGCACGTGATTGAAATTTAATCATCAACATATTTTATCTGACAATTGATGAAGTGATGATTTGATGATTTCAATCGTTCAATAGTTTTTGAGCCCATTGATTGCACGTTGGTTAATACTGCCACCTAGTGGCCATATGTTTAAGTCAAGTCAACAACCAGAGTTTAACAAAGTCTCCATGATGATTGAATTGTTCGTGGAGCAAACTTTTAGACACGTCTTCTTATATTTGTATCGTGAATACAACTTGAAAATATGAACATTTATTTGTTCATAGTATGAAGCTCGAGGCTGCACCGTAAGACCCAGTTGTTTCAGCCACAAGGGGGCGCTCTGTCATCACACGGCTGCATCAACCTTGCATTGAGCTCAGACGAGATCAACTCTGACAACAGCTGGTAAACTCACTTTAACTGGGACTGGACCAACACACGTCTACACACACACACACACACACGTCTACACCCTCACACACACACGTCTACACTCTCACGCACACACACAGACACACACACACACACACACACACACACACTAAGAGTGACTGCAGGCTGCATGTCCACATTCCGCTGTGAGGGAGGGAGACACTCCCAGTGATCCGCAGAGGTTGAACCAGTCCAGTTGATGGGATGCAGAGAGGAGAGTGAGGGTGATGATCCTGAAGCAGAACCAGTCTCAGGGCTGCAGCACCACTGGAAACCATGGGTAAGAAAACACATGTTCACATCTTATCCTAAATAAATGTGCTCAAGGAAGTTTATTTGTATTTTTACTCATAGAATCTCAGGTTAACTTATATTCTGTGAGTATTTTTGTTCTGCAGTCATGGTGGATTGTAACTTGCTTTGTGCACAACTGTATTTAAGTAACGCTAAGGTCACGGGTTCAAGACCCCCAATGCACCCCCCCCACCCTTCATAAAAGCCGACGCCAAAGAGTGCGTACAATTTTCTCAGTATTTAGCTTTTCCACAGTTTATCGATTCAGGAAACTGTCTGATTATGTCGTGTACGTCTGATTCCCATGTTTTCTGTGTAAACAACCCATTTCCTTTACGTCCAATTGGTAGAATTTCATTATATTAAGTGCAACAGATTTGAGAATCAGACTTTAAACCAAGACAACTTTCCATTGTTAGTCTCTCAAACCCTCTATGGTCATTTTTTCTTCAGTTTTAGTGTCTGTGCTCGGTCTGGCTCTGTTTGTGTACTTCATCATTCAATAAAGAAATATGTTATAGCACGTTAAGTTTAGCATGGACACATACTGTAAGTAAAATGGCTTAAAGAGAACAAAACAATTTTTTTCATGGACTGAACTGTAGATAAATACTTTCTTTACCTTAAATGAGTAGATTTTCATAATAATAAGTGCAAAAAATAAGAGATTTAAACAACACAACTTTTAGTTTTGGGACTTTCAGAGAATCAGTGTCGTCACTGGCAATAACTTAGAGATATTGTCTGATTGAAATCTGTACAAGAGGAGAATGGAGACCGTTATGCCAGAGGAAGCTCTGCAGCCAGGGAGGATGTAGCAACTCACATTGCTCGCGGGTGAGATCATCGATGTTCTTCAGATTTAAACCTTACTCCTCTCTCTCACACCCTGAGAGGACGTGATCCAAGAGAAGACCCCTCTCTCTCATTAGCTCTGAGGCTCTGGGAAGTTCAACCACTGCCTCTTGTTTGTTTGTCATTTCAAAAAAAGCCAAAGATCAACTCATCTGTCAGAGTCTACAGTGAAAGGCTTGCCTCATACAAATCTACAGAATCCTCACACAAGGCAGATCTTTCCAGCTGTCAGACACTGACCTGGGTTCAGATGAGAGTCGGACGTGACCTTTAGACGTCTGTTATCAGACCGAGATGAGAGTTTGACTCTGCAGGGTTGCACGGACTTCCAGGCTCCTACACAAAACTTAGCTCAAGCTAAAAGTGTGAGTATTTGGACCAAAGCATCAGGATCTAGATGCAAATGATATCTCACACACACACTTTTCCTTTTCCTCCTCAGAGGGAAAGAGATTTGAATATGTCACAGTAAGAGGCGTCAGCTAGAACAAAATGTTTTCACTGTGCAGAGAAACATGCAAATATATTCAGAGTGAGAGGATATACGGTGTTTTGCTCTATAAATAAACACGGTGCATTAAAGGCGTCAGGTCCTTTTAAGCATGTTTAAAACAACTATCGTTAAACAAAGAGCCAAACTGACTTAAAACGAAAATAAAAGAATATAAAAATTAAAAAACACACACAAACGCTAATGTCCCTTATCTTTTTAATTATAATACTTTAGTTATTGTCTGTTTAAGGGACATACTTTCTCAACTGAAAACCTGATGCTCATATAAAACCATAAAAGACAAGATCATTCTATTTACAGAACATAAACAGCCTTCACCCTCCTATACTCTGCACGCTTTATATTTAGGATGTATTAGATCTTTTCTACCAGCAGATAAAGGTCGAGTGTTTCTTCCCCTCGACAAACTTCCTGTATTTGTTGCTGCTGGTATTTTAAGTCGGGGTTAGAAAATCAGCAGCTGGTCTTAAAAACAAAGAGCATTAAACATCGTCTTTTTTCCTGTGAGTCTCTTTTCATTCAATGTTTTTCATCCCTGTCCTAAAGGTTGAAAGTGATTTTTCCTTCACGTGAGCAGGTCAATAGTCCAGGAGACAGATTCTTATTTAACCCTCATATTTGCAAAGGAGCGTCAATACTCACGGAGACAATATTCATTACATCATATGTCCCATTTTCTCCCACACGGGCTCTAGTATCTGGCCATGATTCATCAGAGCTAGTGGCCACACCTCATTACGTACTATGTTGTTTCATCTGCTCCGAATAACTATTGTTTCCATTATGGATTAATCTGCCAAACATGATCTCATCTCTGTTCATTTAAAAAAACATTTGCTCTGTTAAACAGTTTGTTGAAATAGTGAAATTAGACTTTTTGAGTATTTTGTTTTCTATCGTAAACAACGAAGAAAACCAGCAAATTTCGGTATTTAAACGATTAGTTAATTATCAGACAAGTTTAACTTTCTTTTATTCTTCTCAAGGTTTCTTGTTGTGATGAGATTTGTTGAGATTAGTGTGTGAATATGATTCATGCAGCGACTCTCCCCCTGAGGTCAGTTTACCTCCACTGCTGCTGCTGTGACCGGTGTCACCCTCAGCAGGTGAAGTGGGGATCAGGTCTATTCCATCACTAACAGGCTCCAGCTGTCACAGTCCTCCTCAGCCCTCCACTGAAGAACTGACCCTGTTGTTCGGGACTCGGCACATTCCTGCCTCCTCACTGCCGAGCAGCTCTCGGCTCTGTTGTGGATGATGATGATGATGATGATGAGGAGGAAGTCGACTGAACTCTGTCTCTGTCTCTGCTTCACGTGCAAGTGGGAAACACGGGCGCTGTTTATGTCGACCACATGTGCTGTTATGTTCAGGCAGCGTCACCCAAGTGCACAGAAACTTAAGGAAGTGACCAGCAATTAGTTGTTTTCTGTCTCAGAGGGAGGAGTTTCGTGTCACGAACTGTGAACCAGACACACGTTAGAAATGAAACCTGAGATGAGTCACATTTCTACCACGTGAAAAAATATAGTTTACTACTACATAAGTCTTGAAACATCTCATTTATTTCTACTGTTCATTTGTGTTTTCATGTTTTCAGCTTTTTGGTCTTTGTAAATCATGTAAATCTGACACGTTTACATGATTCTGATAGTAAAGTAAAGTCTAGTTAAGTTTATTCTCAGTGCATGTTACCATCTTGTTAATGCATCCATACTATTTATACTAAAACATCATGGTAGAATTTACAGGTTGCATTTCATATTTTACTTTCATATTTATTTACAAAAAGTAAAAGCAGCAATTTCCTTTTTATGTTTTAAATTTCTTTTGACTCCAGATTCATTTGATGTATTAATAAATATATAATTATATGGGAGTAAGATATATAGAGGTCTGATTATCAGAGTCAGACAATATTAATTTAGATAATGTTGCTCCTTAGTAGTGGTGATTTAGAGATGCAATGAAGTGTGCACCTCCAAATAATCAAAATAATTTAAAAAGACATAAGCATTGTTAAATCTTTTTTAATCAATTTAAGGATTGTATTTGTGTTATAAAACTGTTTGCAGGTTTATAATATACACTACATTAATATATACAGCTAAAGAAAAATGTTCTGGAGTGATCACAGGTTGAATTGAGTGTTTGATCCAAGATTCTGGTTGTAACTCGATCAAATTGGACTTTATGTTTCGAGGTCTCATCCTAAACTGAGTGATAGAGGATTAAACCACATGTAGTGTTTACAGTCAGATAATAGATATATGACAAGTTGTGACCTGACATTTCTCTTGGCTTGGTATAAACACTGAAGCTGGTTTGTCTCCAGCTTTACCATCGACTAATGTTTGTCTAACTCCCTCATGACAATTAACGGTGCAGCCTTTAACACCAAAGTCACAGCGGCATCTGTTTCTTCTCCCACAGCCAAACACTGGACTCCTGATCCCCGGTGACCGGCGTCGCCATGCCAACTCCCACGATCCTCACGGCAACCAGGAGTCCTCAGAGAAGCTGTTAGGTTTACAGGCGTCGTAGCGTCAGTGAGCGGATCAGCACTGAGACCAGGAGGCAGGTAGGACTGAGGAGAAGCTCAATTCTGACATGATAAACCAGCTCTTTCTGACTGTGTTTCCTGTTTCAGAGATGGTTTCCCAGTGGAGTCTCCTGCTGATCTTCACACTGCAGGTGAAGACGGGACTAGTCTTCGGATGCGTGTGTCCAGCAGCCACCTTTTCGTCCCAGTTCCCCTCTGAGGTTCCTGCTGGCATCTGCTGCCTGAACTTCTCTGGTTCTGCTCTCAATCACGTGCACTGGTCTGTGTTTACCAATGAGACAAACATAGAGACAGTGGATCTGTCCAACTGTAACATCAGCTCTGTTGATATGAGCAGCAGTGAGGCCTCCACCCTGCAGAAGGTTGACTTAGCTCATAATAGACTAACGACGTTGCCAAGGGGGTTTCTGTCCGGCCAGCCCAGCCTGATGGAGCTGGATCTGAGTGGGAACCTGCTGCAGGAGCTCCCTGACGGTTTCCTCCAGGACTCTGACGGCCTCCAGACGCTGCACCTTCAGGGAAACCAGCTGCGCTTCCTCCCCGAGTCCGTGCTGCAGAGACCAAGTCTGCGAAGGCTGGAGCTGGAGGGGAACCCCTGGGACTGCTCCTGTTTGCTCCTGGAGGCGCTGGAGGGAGGCAGGAAGGCCAACAGGACCACCAAGCTGGAGGATCTGGTGGGGAACATCACCTGCGCCTCTCCGGCTCACCTGGCCGACAGGAACGTGTGGTCGGTGAGGATCGGTGACGTGTGCCGCCCCGCTGGCCTCACCGCACTCTTCATCGTGCTCCCACTCCTCATCCTCGCCGCCTTGGTGCTCTGCTGGTGCTGCGGGAGGAAGAGGAGGAAGAAAGAAGCTCCTGTGTTCAGCACCCCCAAGAAGAAGGTGTCCAACTCCAGCAGCAACGGCCAGAAACATCTCAGCAAGCATCCGCCTGCAGCCGCTGAGCAGAGGGAAGCTGGAAGCGGCGTCAGTGAGGGCATCCTGAAGAACCAGCTGCTGCTACGTCCGGCGTCCGCCCTTCTGGGCAGCACCAGGGACATCTATGAGGAAGTGGAGATCAAGCTGGGCTCAGTGGAGTCTCTCCCCTGCTCCATCTCCACGGAGGGGAAGCCGGGCCCCCAGGAGCCCGACGGGGTCAGCAAGACAGAGCTGGACACGGTCAGTGTGACGGAGGTGATGAAAGACTCGGCCGACAGGGAGAAGGCGTACATGACCCAGTCCACTGAATACTACAGCCTGGTTCCAGGCATCGAGCTGGAGGACTCGGACCACGGGGAGTACGAGAACGTCGACCTCTCGTGACACCATCTTAAAGGAAGAGTTCCACATTGTAGGAAGTAGAATTATTAGCTTTTCTCGTTGAGTTACATGTAAAGATCAGCGACATCACATGTTTGTGGTAAAAGAGCTTTTGCATGTGTTGGTATAAGTTTGATATTTTACACAAGAGCTTACACACACACAAGTGTTTTTAAACTCCATTGCTTATTTAGTTGTAATATTTAATTTTATACAAATACAAACATTTTTGAAGCCATGTTTTTGAGGCCTTTAAGTAGCCTAGCTTAGCATAATGACAACATGGGAAAAAACTAGCCTCGAACTGCCCAAGTTAAGAAATATGATAAATGAATGGCTCAATGTATCTCTAATTAATTATAACACTTTTTTATTGCCACATTAATTCAATTTTAAAAGTCAAGAAAAAATACATTTTCAACTTTTTAACAACTTCCAAGACCATGATTCCCTAAAGAATTATGAAAAAAGCTACAGTGGCTAGCTTGCTAATTATCAATAAGCTAGCTCAGGGGTCGGTAATTCTCCGAGATTTAATGGAACGCAGCTTAAGTCACGCTAGCTGTTTCCCCCTGCTACCAGTCTTTATGCTAAGCTAAGCTAGTCATCTTCCGGCTGCATACAAACTCACAGACATGAGAATCGCACTGGTTGTGTCGGCCAATTCTCAACAAGGGGAATTTCGCAAAATGCAAATATCTCCTTTCAATGCACTGAAGAGAGACTGAGTGCGTGCGTGTGTGTGTGTGTGTGTGTGTGTGCGTGCATACGTGCATGTGTGTTTGTGTGTGTGTCAGTATAAGCTGTCGACACAGAGACAGCGTGGTCCGAACCCACTGTGGTATCACAATGTAAGAGGAAGTGATTTAATCCACAGCTTTTCCTGTGGGACATGAGGTGACGCACTGACTGTTTGAAAGAGGCCCACCTCTTCTCTCTGGAAAAAATGAAATGCCACCATTCGTGTGTTTTTTCAGTTTAACGCCATGAAAACCTACATCTAATGTATCGAGTCTGCAAAGAACAGGACGTGTTTTTAATTCCTGTACATTTTCCAGGTCAAACCAGCTTTCGCACAGTACTTTCCTTTAACGCTCCCATATGCAGTCCTCTGGTTTCTCATACAGGAAGTTCTGGATCCAACTCATCCAGCAGAAGCTGCACAACTAGAAATATAGGTGAACAATGACTAATCCAATCACGATGTCCACGGTTCATTTAATAGGAAATGTGGAATGTGAAGCTTGGGTGGGAAGTCTAAAATTATATAAGTCATTGTCTCAGCAAGTATAACAGGACTGAATCATGCTGGTGCTTTGTGTCGCAAACTAAAAGGTGCATTTAGGTTGTATAATGACGAAGCAGAGCAGATCTGTGCAGTGGTGCTGCAACAAAACAACACTGGAGAGGAACCCTACACTAAACTAATCATCATGAAGACGCAGACACTTGTTATCTAAGACTGTGGAGAAGTGACGGGCTAATTGGTTTGTGTTCGGTGAGACGGAGGCAGCGAGGGTGCAGCGAAGGGCGTGGAGCTTCCTGGAATTTAGATGACAGGGGAGTATGTTCCAGACGGGTTTGCACATATTTTCCATCAAAGCCTTAATTATTTAACATTGTTAAGGTTCACTCCAAATGTCAAAAAGCCTTTCGGTCAAAAGATGAACTGACAAATGAGGGAAACGTTTAGATTTTTGGTAGAATATATGCACAGATAAAGAGAGGAAAGGGTTTTATCTTCCAGAAGGACGTTTACTAAACTTTGGACCTGTTGGACTTTTTGACGTGTTGCAAGATATTTGATGTTTAAAGGTTAAAAAGTGAAAAGCCCAAGAGCTAGAAATATATTGAAGAAATATAAACAGCCCTCAGACATCGTTCATCGCACTTCCACTGCTTTAACCTGCTTTACAAGAACAATGCTTCTTTATCATTAAGTCTTTAAACATCATACTGTATCATATATCAAGCGTCCATCAAGCCAAACCATGAATAACGTCAATAAGTTTATTTATGATCCAATGTCCATTTTCAGTTGTTAAGTTGTTGAAACCAATGATCACCTGCTGGAAGTGAAAGGTCACTTTTTGCTTCTTGTGTCTGAAATCAAGGTCTCGTTGTTTCAAAAACAACATGATTTGATGGTTTATAAGAGCAGAGATTTAATTATTAATGCTATAATTAATTTCTGCCAACAGACACTGGATCTTTAATATTGCATGATGAGGGACCCATGACCTCAGTGTTTCCAATATCCTGGGATTGGAAAAGTGAAATAAGGCATCATTTTATTTTATATACACAGTAACATGAATAATTCCTCCTTGTAAAAAAACAAAATGGGTGAACTGCTACAACATGTAATAAAAGCATTGGTTTTATGTTTGTACTGACAGATGCACTATCTTGATTGTATTTAAATGCAACAGCTTTAAATATTGTCGAAAGATTAATAAATGCTTTTTTACTTTCAAAGATTTCTGCTTGACGTTGATGATTAACACAACAAAAGTTCGGGAACCGAACTGTGTCGTTACAGTTCACTGCTCCAGATCTTTTCACTTGATCTCTCTCTCTGCGGCCCCCCCGCTCTGTCTGCCCCCACAATGACCCAGGTCGGCCCCAGCTACCTGAAATCCTACTTTTCTTTTGAGCTCTGATTTCACTCACCGTGGGAAGTTGTAATTAGTGCATTGGGTTACCATAGCGATCAGCGCGCAGCTGCTCTGGCCGACCTGTTCTCAGAGGTTTCCAGGCCCCCGACCAGTATCCAGTAGCTGGGGGCAGGAAATGAGTGTTGTTGGAGTATCCATGGATTTAAATCTGGGAGTGAGTTTCGTCTCGATCGAGATCACAGAGCGACCATTGTCCTCTCATCTGATACACAGAAATCACACTCAGATATCCAAAGTGGAAATATTTCCTGAAGTGAAATAGTTTCACTCACATATGAAACCAGGTTTTAGAGCAATAATAAACTAAATGAACACGTGGCTTTTAGATGATCAGCACTTTTAATGGTTAGAAACATTGTGAATAGACTTTAAACATGTTATTTTTGTAGTTTTCTGTCAATATAAGTAACTTTGGGCGTCTTTGTCTATGAGATAAATACAGAAAGTGAAGCCTGAGGCCTGGAGCCAATGCTGCACACCACAAGAGCGCCATCTAGTGACCGGAATGGAAACTAACATTTACAAGGTGAACATGAAGCACATATTGTGAAAAGACATTTTTGTGGCTCATGTATAAACCAGCTGATAATAAGTGCAACAAACAGTGAGGCTCATCAGCCCCCTGCAGCTGAGGGACACGTACAGAGGGACACGTACAGAGGGAAGTCCACAGTGATGGCTCCTCTGGTGGAGGACAGACGAGGGCCTCATAAACATCCAGTCAGGGCAGAGCAAACAGACCCAGACCATAAAACACAGCTGGTGAGAAAAAAAAGAGTCAGATTTACAGTGGACGGCTCTGACCATGTGAAAGACAAACAATGAGTGGAGGACAGCAGCCAATGACGAAGGCTGAGAGACATGTGGGAGGGACCCTTCTGTCCATCCACCGTCAATCAACCTGCCTGCGAGAGATGTTTGGTTAAACTGTAAATAACAGTGTGTGATTTGATTGATTGTCTAAAGCAGGGACGTTCTATTGGCTTAGATAACAGACAGTTATTTATATAAAGTTAATTTGTATAGCACATGTGAAGAATATATATATACGCAAATACTTTGGATGTCTAGAAATAATTTATATAAAATACACCTCTTAAATATAAATATGACTATGACATCGGCAACAGCATAAAACACGGAGATTTAAAGGCATGAAACAGGCTGATAGTAGATTTGATTAGATATAAATTACAGCAATGAAATTGCATTAGATTCTTTAGATGCTTTAAAATAAATAAACCATAAAACAAATGATATTGTTCACTGTAAATCCTTCATTTTAGAAGCTTAACAACAACCAGCTGGCCTCCTATTCAAAATGAATGGATGTAATGGAATCTAATATGGAAATAAGTTGCTAATTCTTATTTCATAGTTGAGATCTTCATAAAATTAAATGTATTTTGCATTTAGTGTTCGTAAAAAAACAGCTTTAATTGTTATTGCTTCTAATAATGTCTGAGTAAAAACTATTTATACCCCCAAAGTATTTCTGCATACACAAAAAGAAATCAATATTTTAAACTACTTCTTTTATATTTGTTTTTTTAAGCTTTTATTTGTGATGGACATTATCATCTGACATATTGTAGAGCAAACAATTAATTGTCATTAAATAATACGTAGAGTAATAAATAATTAAATTATGGCAAGCCCACACATATCAGGGTTAACTTGGACACAGCATAATCAATCAGTAATATAAATCAATCAATAATCAATCTTTTATAATATTTGGAAGCCTCCACCCAACTTTATACAGAGGTTGCTTCCATGCAGTATCAGTTCCTGTAGGTGTGTATCTCTTTACACACGAGGTTCCCAGGTTATAAATCTAAAACGTTAATTTATAGCTGCACAACAGAGACGTTTAAATTGAAACCGAACAGACGAAGAACTTCTCTTCCCAGCGCACGACTCAACACGGTGACACACCTGCATCACAGGTGAGACACATCGGGACTTTTCTTTCTTTAATCAGTGGTGCATCTTATAAAATGTTGATTTATTAATATTATCTATCACAAAATGCAAAATTTCAACATGTATTTTAAACCTTTTGCAGGAATTGTCTGCGCAGAGTAAACATGACGGTCTCTTACACCCTGGAGGTGGCCAACGTGAGGTTTGGAGGTTTCTCCAAGCTGCTGTTCAGATGGAAAGGAAGCATCTACCGGCTGCTCTACAAGGATCTCCTGGCTTTCTGTGGAGTTTATCTGTTTTTCAGTTTGTTTTACAGGCAAATAAACTCACTTTGAATCGTTTTCATTCTGCTATCTGTCAAATCATGATCCGGATTTTAGTGTTTGTGTCTTTTACTGTTTTATGTGCTTCACAGGTTTCTCCTCACCCCAAAGCAGCAGGACCTGTTTGAGCGGATCGCCCTTTACTGTGACCAGTTCACCAACACCAACTTCATCCCAGTTCTATTTGTACTGGGTAAGTGTGACTGAACTGGATGTGTCTGAAACAAGTGAAATGAGAAGACACTGCAGGTCCCCTTATTTTATTTTGCTTTATTTGTTCCAGGTTTCTATGTGACCCTGGCCTTCAATCGTTGGTGGGGTCAGTACACCAGCTTCCCGCTGCCTGACAACCTGATGATGGTGGTGTCTGGAAACGTCCACGGGGCCGACGAGAGGGGTCGTCTGCTGCGGCGAACACTCATGAGATACGCCAACTTGTCTTCAGTTCTTATTCTCCGCTCCATAAGCACCAGAGTTCACAAACGTTTCCCCACGTTGAAGCACATTGTGGAGGCTGGTGAGACAAAAACTACAAACCTTTTCTGTTTTATTCATTTCATAACATTTTGCTCAAAGACTTTTTTCCCCTTTCCGAATAAAACCATTCTCCTCTTTTAATTCCACTACACTTCTGTAACACCTGAAGATATTGGTTTAGCTTGTAAAAAAGTATCTAATGTAAGAAAACTGACATTTATAGTGATTAAACAGAGTTTTAAGTACAATTAAAACTCACACAGGGAAAACTCCTAATTGCATTTGAAATTCGTAAAGAGTTCGTAAAGTAATATTCCTTTAAGCTATCTAAACGTTTCATAGCTAAATCATTAAAATATCTCTTTTTTTGTAATGAATATAGTTTTGGAGTAATCCAACTTTTTTAGGGTTGCAACTAACAATTATTTCTTAATAACCAATCGATATGCAGAATATATTCTTTCACAGTCTCTGTCCAGTTAACAGTCGATATATTCAATTTACTCTCTTGTTGAGAAAAAGGAGCTGGAACCATCAGTTATGTGGAATTTGAACCCTTTGAATGACAGATATCTTTTTTTTTACATCTGATAATCAACACGTCTGATCTGTGTCCAGGATTCATGACGACGCAAGAGCTGGAAAAGTTTGAGTCGCTGCCCTCGGATTTCAACAAGTACTGGATGCCTCTGACGTGGTTCTCAAACCTGGCATCCAGAGCCCGAGAGGAGGGACGAGTGAGGGACGACATCGCTCTGAGGCTCCTGATGGATGTGAGGGGATTCTGCAGAAGAACAAAGCAACTATACAAACTCTATCTTATAAATTACAAATAAGAAACAGATCAAATACAACCATAACACGTGACTTTATATTGTTAACTGCTCTACTGTGTTTGCAGGAGCTTAATAAGTACCGAGCCAAGTGCAGCCTCTTGTTTCACTATGACTGGATAAGCATCCCTCTGGTTTACACTCAGGTAGGAAGAGCCATGTACCCAGGAGTATTTTACTTCTACTGGAAGTACTGCAGTATTTATGGGTTTAATAAAACATTATATTTTCTCTATCGTGAGCTTTTTGGTTGAGATGCAGTTGTACTTTGTCACTTTTTGAAACTGACCCGATCATTGTCTCCTTGTTCACCTGTGCAGGTTGTTACTATTGCAGTCTACTCGTATTTTGCCTTCTGCTTGATTGGCCGACAATTCCTGAACCCAGAGAAGGGATACAAGAATCACAACCTGGACATGTACGTCCCTGTTTTCACTCTGCTGCAGTTCTTCTTCTACACCGGCTGGCTCAAGGTAACACGGCACGTCCACGGATCACTGGAAGGAACCGATTTAGTTTAGATTGTTGTGATTAGATTGTGTTTCCTTTCTGTAGGTGGGGGAGTTGATCATCAATCCGTTTGGCGAAGACGATGATGACTTTGAAACCAACCAGCTGATCGACCGAAACATTCAGGTTTTACCCCCCCAAGGTTTCTCTCCATTACAACCACTGTAAACATCTGGAATAAGTCCTCACTGGACTCTCTTCCTCTCTCCTGTAGGTGTCCATGCTGGCAGTGGACGATATGTACCAGAACCTGGCTCCACTTGAGAAGGACAAGCACTGGGCACAGAGACATTTCTCCGTCCCTTACACCCTGTCCACAGCAGCAGAGACTCTCACGCCAGCTTTCAAAGGCTCCACATTTGACATGAGGTTAATTCCTTTTCACTTTTATATCGCATCCCTTGTGTCCAGTCCAGACAGAGCGAAGAACCTGAGCTTAAACTTTCTCCCATGTTCACAGGATGAGTGCGGAGGATCTGGAGATTCACCAGCCTGCGGACACTCCAGTAAAGAAACAGTATTTACCTCTTAAAGGCTTCCAGGGTGATGGAGCCGACGGTTTCCTGCAGAGGGCTAAAGGAAACCGTGGTGGGAGCCTCCCTTCTCTGGTGGATGTCTCATCACAGCCAAACGAGGAGGAAGATGTTGATGTTCCCCTTGAAGGAGACGTCAGTGGGAACAACAACACAGAACTACAAGAAATGTTATTGATTAAAGTTGCAGTGGAAAACAACCAGTGAAGATAACCTGACATAGCTCCAGTTGCATCTTGGTACCTGTGCTGCAACCACACTATATATAAAATATATATTGTTGTTTATTTTTTTCAAATGAACAAAAATGTAATTTTGAAATAAAACATATTTGGTGTTATTGTGTTTTTTTTTGTACAGCTGTGCACTGAATGCATAACAGCACAAACTCATTTGGTTTGGTGTCTTTGAGTTCTGATCCCTTTCATCCACATCAATCATTACTGATCTTATTCTGAAAAAGAATCACTTCTAGTTAAATACATGACACAAGCATGGAGGTCCACTCAGAAATAAAAGCAGACACAACAATGCAAATGAATACATGTTGAAAAACATAAATAGCATTTTAATTCATGAAACTGTGCATAGTATTATTTTATGTATTTATTATTTGGCAGCATGATGTGTTCAATCTTCAAAATGCACCATGTAATAGCTGGACTGCTTTTAAGCCACGTGGTCCTGCTTTTATTCTGAAGAGCACTAAACGCGAACTTGAGCCTCGTCCTCACAAACATTATTCATCAAACCCAAACTGGGAAAAGTCAAACGGAGCCACGATAGACATCTGTTTAAAAATAACTGTGACTTAATCAAACTTTGTGTAAACTTTGTACAAATGAAGAAAACACCTGCGAGACTTTTATTCTGAAACACACAAACGACGGGAGGCGGCGAGGGTCAAACGGCGTCTTCCGCGTTGTGAGAGCAGTGAGAAACCCTCAGACAGCGACAGACGAGCTTCTCATTCAGATCCTCGACACCAGAAACAGGTGAATTCAACACATCTCCTCACTTCACTGAGAGTTTGAGCTCACGAGATGTTTCGGTTCTTCGCCTCTGAGCAGATTCAACGTGTTTAGCGGCTGTTGTGTTGCCAGCAGGCTAACACTTAGCCACCATGCTAACGCTAGCTGTGCTCACTCCTGCCGCTAAGACAGAAACTTTTCCGGCTCTATCAGTGAACTTTGGCCGCTGATAAGCTTCGTTTCTGACCCTTTGAGACTCTGGAGACGAAGTCGCACGTGAATCAACCCCGCGGAGTTTGATTCGTGTTCATCGAAGCTTCCGATTTCACGAATGTTCGCTTTTGTTTTGGTTTGTTTGACAGAAGCGTCCAGGATAATGGTGTGATGTCAGCGGACGCCCCCCTCCTGCCCCTGCTGAGCTGCTGACTGTCACCACCTTCATCACCTCCATCCTCCTCCTCCTCCTCCTCCTCATCATCATGACCCTGGGAGACAACCCTCACCTGCTGCTCGGCAGGATCCGCTTCCTGAACCGCTGCATCGAGAGCTTCCGGAGGAGCGAGCCGGTGCCGGAGTGTCTGTGCTACGTGCCCAGGGAGGTGTGCTACAAGATCTGCAAGGACTCGTCGGCCACCTCCGGAGCCGCCTCGGGAGCGTCTGCAGGCGGATCCGTGGCCGGCAAAACACTGGTCCCGGTCTTTGAGAGTCCCCATCTGGTCCCGCACAGCAAGAGGACGTGCAAGTACAACATCGAGCCGAAGAAGGGGACGTGTATCCGGACCACGGGGGAAGAGTACTGCAACAGCCAGGGCCTGTGGGTCAAACTCAGCAAGGTACAAGCCTGCCTGGTTCCAGTCACACCATCATCACCACACTCAAGATGTAATGCCCCACAACAGTCACAGCATAACACATAACAAGAACACAAACACATAACCCCCTCCCCCTAAAACATAACACACATCTGTGGATGTAAAATACAGAATAAAATGAAATACAGTCAAAACTAGTACAAATAGAATAGGATGTGCGGTGCTTAAAATACAATAAAAGTCAGTAGTAGTTATTGCTTTGCGTTCATTTCCTTAGGTAAAAGTTCTAATACTACACAATAAAATACTACATTACAAGTAAATCCCTGTAAATGATACTTAGATATAGGTCTGTTTGTGTAAGCATTTTTAGGAGAACGTCCGGTAAATGCTGCAATTTATAAAGCCCCATGTCTTCTGATTGTTCATTATATATATATATTATATTATTATTAATGTGGGGGGTGGAAACGCATGTTGACATATTGATCCATCTGTGTTTCCAGGAGCAGCTGGAGGAGCACCGTCCAGGTCAGGAGCTGGAGGAAGGCTGGATCATGGTGTGTAAACACACGGAGGGAGGCGACAGGCTGGTGCCGGTGGAGTCACCGGAGACCGTCAGCAGGCAGCAGCAGCTCCTCGGCTACGACCACAAGCCCTGCAACAGGTGGGAGCAGGTGGTGGATGTGGAGAACGCGCTCTACATCGGAGCCAAGCCCAAAATCGCTGAGTGCGACAACGCCGCCGTCCAGAAGTTAAGGTGAGACCGTTTGTGTGAAGTCAAATGAAAGTGTGGAGACCTGTTGGGAGGTTTTTCTGCAGCAGCAGGTTGTGATGTCTTTCCCTCAAATCCTCAAGGTATGTTCCTCCCACCTGGTCATATGAATGTGACGAGGACCTGGTGCACTACTTCTACGACCACATAGGGAAGGAGGATGAGAACCTGGGGAGTGTGAAGCAGTGTGTGACCAGCATCGATGTTTCTTCATGCTCGGTTAGTCACAAATGGGCTGCTGGCTTTTTTGTTTTCTTAGGATTGAAATGTTGCAGCTGTTCACATTTTTCAAGACAAAGTTCTTAGAATAAATCAAAGTGTATTTAAGTCATAGCCTGTTGGTCTCAGGCAGCTGTCAATCCCAATGTTTCACACACAAACACCTTATTAAAACCCAACTGATCAGAAACACCCTGGTATGTGTTGATAGGAGGATCCCAGTGGAGGAGCGAGCTGTCTGACTGATGGCGACACGGAAACTTACTGGGAGAGCGACGGCGTGCAGGGACAACACTGGATCCGGCTGCACATGAAGAGAGGCACTGTGGTAAAGTAAGAAGCCGCTGAGCAACAAAAGACATTCAAACCAACTTTAGTGTAATGTTGTTAATAATAATCCCCCAAGAAATCCTGTCAGATGTGTTGCTTGCTTTGCCAAGTGAGGCATCTCATTTCTTCTTCACTTCTCTCTCTCCAGTAAGCTGATATTGACCGTGGACTCCACAGACGACAACTACATGCCCAAGAGGTGCACGGTGTTCGGAGGAGAGGGAGACAACTTGAAGAAAATGAGTGATGTCACCATAGACGAGTGAGACTAAAAATAGCTTTCACTAAAAGGTCCTTAGATCTCACAGCTCATGCTTGAGTAGATATATAACCTCTGCTCTGTCTCTGCCTCTAGTAACCTGATAGGAGAAGTGTGTGTACTGGAAGACATGACATCCCACTTGCCTGTCATTGAAATTCGAATTGAGGAATGTAGAGGTAATGCATTTTTTACATGTCTGTACATATTTAGACAGATACTTCCTGTGATCTTAACACTTGTGAATTTGAATCTGTCTTTCTCAACCCTTTTGCTTTTAAAGACGAGGGAATAGACGTCCGGATCCGAGGCTTAAAGATCAAGTCGTCGTGTGAGAGGGACTTGGGTTTGAACGCTGATGTTTTCCAGTCCTCTAACCTGGTGCGCTACCCCCGTCTGCAGGGCACCGTGCCCGACGTCCTGTACCGCAGAGCATTAGTCATCCAGAGGTAGGTCCACGTTCATCATATTGTCAGTGTATGCAAGGCTCAGAAAAAATATGTGCAGTTCACGTCACGATGGTTTTAGACATTTTATAGATTTTTTTTTTTATTCAAGCAACAAGCAAATCTGTAGGTTAGTTGTGATTGTTGCTGTTCTGTCTCACTCTGCAGGTTCATCTGCCTCCTGGACAGTGTGCTCCCACACGTGGTGCCAGCTTGGGACTACAGCCTGGGAACCTTTAACCATGTCAAAGTGAGTTCTCTCGAAACTTAAAAAATATACAATACAGTCGCTGATACATAAGCAGTAATAATCCCCAAACAGCTGTTCTTTTCCACCAGATTTCTAATCAATACACAGAGAGATTTTACCCTGGGTGGCCTTTATTAAATGACTGTGAAACAGTGTTTGAAAGGGATGTGAAATTAAAAGTTCTTTGGAACATCATTGGCTGAAAGTCAAAGTAGAACTTATTGTCATCTTCTCCATATACAGTTCAATGGAACTAAATCATGTTCCTTCAGTTTATAAGCTTCCAACAAGGTTTTTAAACCTGTGTCCTCTCTGTCGCCCTCTAGAGTATAAAGCAGTTCCTGCTGCTGTCGAAGCGTCGCTCAGCTCTCATCACTCAGTCCCTGAAGGACTCTGAGACCAGTAAACCAAACTTCATGCCCCGACTCTACATCAACAGACGTCTGGCCATGGAGCACAGAGACAACCCGTCTCTGGACCCCACCTCCAAGAGTGCTGTGTTCATTCAGGTAACAACTAGACTCAGACACTGTTGACCTGAAAAGTGAAACTTAATATTTTGCTCATAAACACTGAGATGGATAAATATAAATAAGTGTTTGGTGCAATGGATCATTTCCATCACGTTGTTTGTTCATTTAAATGTCTGTGTGATGTAATAACACCGTTATTATAATTTATTTCCTTGCAGGTGTATGAAGGCCTCAAGCCATCGGACAAATTTGAGAAGATCTTGGATTATAGGTTTGTATTTGTAGATCCCTACAGATTTTTCTTTTCTGAAAATGTCAGTCTGTTGAGAACAATAAAATGTAAATCTTCAATCTTTCCTGTTGTATCTGTCAGGTGGCCGGCTCGCTACGACCAGTGGTGGGAGTGTAAGTTCATCGCAGAGGGAATCATTGACCAGGGAGGTGGATTTAGAGACAGCCTGGCCGACATGTCTGAGGAGCTCTGCCCCAGCTCAGCCGAGTGTCCAATGCCTCTGCCATTCTTCTGCCGCACATCCAACCAGGTAATCATCACTGCCCGCACAGTGTCAGGATTCAGACTGGATGTGGCTTCTTTCTTAAACTTTCCTTTGCTGCTCCCTCAGGGCGCCTTAGAAGCCAAAGATTATTACGTCCCCAACCCATCCTGTAAAGAGTTCCACAAGTACGAGTGGATCGGTCAGCTCATGGGAGCTGCTCTCAGAGGAAAGGATTTCTTGGTGAGTGATGCTCACTCTCCACCTACTCCAGGTTGTTTGCATTGGATGAATGCTTAGACTTGATTTTCCTTACTTGGTTGTGTGTGACCCTGCAGGTCTTGGCTCTGCCTGGGCTGGTGTGGAAGCAGCTGACTGGGGAAGCCATCACCTGGACTAAAGATTTCCCTGCTGTAGACTCTGTTCTGGTGAGGACATGGACATTATTTACAGCTGCTGAACAGTCAATCAATCAACCCCGTGTCTCAGCAGACCAGATTACCTTTTACATTTCTGTGAATTTTCATTGTCTTTCATCGTCTCACTAAGGTACTAATCTGCTGCACTGACTTCCTATTTGTTGAGTCGTTGTCTCAAGGTAAATATGGGTGTGTGTGTGTGTGTGTGTGTGTGCAGGTAAACTTGCTGGAGGCCATGGAGAACATGGACCAAGAGACGTATGAGTTCAGGTTTGGGGAGGAGCTGGTGTACACCACCCTGCAGAGCGACGGCCAGATGGTGGAGCTCATCCCTGGTGGCAGTAACGTGGCAGTGCGCTACGAGGACCGCAGCGAGTTCGTCCGCCTGGTGCAGAAAGCTCGGCTGGACGAGAGCAAAAAGCAGGTCAGACTTCAGTAGCGTGACACTTTGTCTTTAAATATAATGCAGCTTGGAATGTGGTTAGACTTAATTCATCATGTGTGGTGCAGATTGCAGCCATGCAGGCGGGGCTGCTGAAGGTGGTTCCTCAGGCAGTGCTGGACCTGCTCACCTGGCAGGAGGCGGAAAAGAAAGTGTGTGGAGACCCAGAGATCACTGTGGAAGCCTTGAAACGACTCAGTGAGTGTCCAGATGTTTCATTTAATCACACATCTGTAGGGATGTCGGTCTGTTAGTCTGTTTGAGTGAAGTAACCCAACAATTGAGTTAACACGATACATTGCAGAGACTTTTACTGACGGTAATGAATCCATGTGACTTTTGGGAACATGGTGAAATGGCAACGACAAAGTTTAATCACACAAGATGTTGTTTCTATCTCCACCAGCACGATATGAAGACCTGGAACAAAGTGACGTCCGGGTGCAGTACTTGTGGGAAGCGCTGACAAACTTTACCAATGGTCAGTTCGTTGTTTATTTGCTGACGCTTCACAGCAGTGAATATCCTGAACAACATATCTTCTTAACTATTAAGTAATTTGTCTTGGTGTATTTGTTGTGATAAAAACATACAGCACGTCTCTGCATCACTGTTGAGATGAGGACGATGAACTGTGTGACTGACTGTGTTTTCATATTTTGTTTTCTCAGAGGATCGCAGCAGGTTTCTGAGGTTTGTAACTGGTAGAAGTCGTCTTCCTGCGCCGATCTACGTCTTTCCTGACAAGCAGGGGTGAGCACTCGTACATCCCAAACCACAAACAATAAAGATATCTGTTCATAAAACGTATCATGGAACATTATGCTACTAGTTTATGTATTTTTAAATGTTTTCTGTTTCCTGATTCAGCTCTGAAACGACGGATGCACTTCCACAGTCCTCCACATGTTCCTCCACTCTTTATTTACCCAACTATCCCAGGTATAACAATGTGTACTGCTGTGTTCATGACGTACCAGTCCCTGTTATCTTAAACTTTACATCAATATGACACTGAGACATTATGAAGTGGATAACTGTCTGATAACTTCTGTCCTGCAGTGCAAAGGTTTGTGAGGAGAAGCTGCGATACGCTGCGTACAACTGTGTGGCCATCGACACAGACATGAGCCCCTGGGAAGAATGATCTCTGCTGCTTCACTGAATGAACTCTGCACACTTTACGAATCACTGATGAAGGCAGAACGCTTGCTAAGTTGATCACCACATCTACACAATTGCCAATTTAATCTATGCTGTATATAATAAAGAAATATATGGAAACATGGAAATGGAGTTTGTTTTAATGATATTCTGTGTTTTGTGGATGAAACATGAAATTTGCTTTTACAAGTTGTGACAGATTTGACAATGTTAGTGGAACATTATGTAAAACCGTTGAAATATTTAAGTTTCTTTGGGTGAAAAACACAAAATAAAACAAGCAGCAAATAAAGAGAAATCTGCATTTGTAAGTGCATTGTATAAGAGCTCAGTAATTATACAGAGTGATTAACATTGTTAATTATGAAATGGCAGAATCTTGAATTATCACCCTGAATAATATTCAATCATAAAATGATTAAAATATTAAAGAGGTTCGTCCTTGATTTAGAAAATTGTAATATGACAAAGAGGATAAATTAGGTTCTTTATTTTATAGATGAAAAAAAGTATGTAGATTTATATGTGAGAACATACACTACCGTTCAAAAGTTTGGGGTCACCCAGACAATTTCGTGTTTTCCATGAAAACTCACACTTTTATTTATCACATGAGTTCAAAATGAATAGAAAATATAGTCAAGACATTGACAAGGTTAGAAATAATGATTTTTATTTGAAATATTAATTTTGTTCTTCAAACTTTGCTTTCGTCAAAGAATGCTCCATTTGCAGCAATTACAGCATTGCAGACCTTTGGCATTCTAGCTGTTAATTTGTTGAGGTAATCTGTAGAAATTTCACCCCCCGCTTCCTGAAGCCCCTCCCACAAGTTGGATTGGCTTGATGGGCACTTCTTGCGTACCATACGGTCAAGCTGCTCCCACAACAGCTCAATGGGGTTGAGATCTGGTGACTGCGCTGGCCACTCCATTACAGACAGCATACCAGCTGCCTGCTTCTTCCCTAAATAGTTCTTGCATAATTTGGAGGTGTGCTTTGGGTCATTGTCCTGTTGTAGGAGGAAATTGTCTCCAATCAAGCGCTGTCCACAGGGTATGGCATGGCGTTGCAAAATGGAGTGATAGCCTTCCTTATTTAAAATCCCTTTTACCTTGTACAAATCTCCCACTTTACCAGCACCAAAGCAGCCCCAGACCATCACATTACCTCCACCATGCTTGACAGATGGCGTCAGGCAATCTTCCAGCATCTTTTCACCTGTTCTGCGTCTCACAAATGTTCTTCTGTGTGATCCAAACACCTCAAACTTTGATTCGTCTGTCCATAACACTTTTTTCCAATCTTCCTCTGTCCAATGTCTGTGTTCTTTTGCCCATATCAATCTTTTCTTTTTATTGGCCAGTCTCAGATATGGCTTTTTCTTTGCCACTCTGCCTAGAAGGCCAGCATCCCGGAGTCGCCTCTTCACTGTAGACGTTGACACTGGCGTTTTGCGGGTACCATTTAAAGAAGCTGCCAGTTGAGGACCTGTGAGGCGTCTATTTCTCAAACTAGAGACTCTAATATACTTGTCTTCTTGCTGAGTTGTGCACCGGGGCCTCCCACTTCTCTTTCTACTCTGGTTAGAGCCCGTTTGTGCTGTTCTCTGACGGGAGTAGTACACACCGTTGTAGGAAATTTTCAGTTTCTTCGCAATTTCTCGCATGGAATAGCCTTCATTTCTAAGAACAAGAATAGACTGGTGAGTTTCACATGAAAGTTCTCTTTTTCTGGCCATTTTGAGAGTATAATCGAACCCACACATGTGATGCTCCAGATACTCAACTAGCTCAAAGGAAGGCCAGTTTTATAGCTTCTCTCACCAGCAAAACAGTTTTCAGCTGTGCTAACATCATTGCACAAGGGTTTTCAAGGGTTTTCTAATCATCCATTAGTCTTCTAAGGCGATTAGCAAACACAATGTACCATTAGAACACTGGAGTGATAGTAGCTGGAAATGGGCCTCTATACACCTATGTAGATATTTCATTAAAAACCAGACGTTTCCACCTAGAATAGTCATTTACCACATTAACAATGTATAGAGTGTATTTCTGATTAATTTAATGTTATCTTCATTGAAAAAAACAGTGCTTTTCTTTGAAAAATAAGGAAATTTCTAAGTGACCCCAAACTTTTGAACGGTAGTGTATGTATGCATAGCTAGATATCTATATGTACATGTGGATGAGGGATGAATTTGTTGTAAAATTTACATTGAGCAATATGTAAATCATATCATAAATGTGTGTTTAAGAAAATGGATTTATCTTTATAACAACGTGTTATTAATTTATCACAATAAAAACGAAAATGTAGTCAAAGATATTAATATTTCTAGATGGTAATGCATAAGTACTTTGTGGGTAGTATTTTCTTTAATAAAGGTAGATCTATTCGTATTTATTTAAATGTGAGGATAAATTAGGTTCTTCATTTTATAGATGAAATAAATGTATGTAGATTTATATGTCAGTACATATGTATGCATAGCTAGATATCTATATGTACATGTGGATGAATAGGAACTAATTTGTTGTAAAAATTAACATTGAGCAAAATGTAAATCATATCATAAATGTGTGTTTAAGAAAATTGATTTTTCTTTACAACAACGTGTTATTAATTTATCACAATTAAAACGAAAATGTAGCTAAAGATATTAATATTTCTAGATGGTAATGCATAAGTACTTAGTGGGTAGTATTTTCTTTAATAAACGTAGATCTATTCGTATTTATTTAAATGTGAAATACAATAACTGCGAATGAAATCATATCAACTAATACAATAAAATACAAAAACATTCCTCCTTTGTGTTTAAATCACAAAATACAAAACAAACATACAAATAACATGAAATTAAAAGTCACAGTGTTGAATCCTAACCATTTAAACACCACGTTGTTTCCAAAACCTCGTTCGCGCGGGCGGGTGTGTGTGTGCAGCTCTCGCGAGAGCACGTGTCTTCAAACCGGCCCATGAGCCTTTGCGGGTCCTCTTTCTAGCCGGCGCCTGAGAATGGGTACGTGTTGTCATGCTCGGGTCGGAGGGAGAATCTTTGTCCATCTGCTGTTTTATCGAAGGAATAATCCGACGATGGCCGCCTGTGTTAAAGCCGAACGCTGTTCACACTGTTCTAGCTCCGTCTTGTTCGGCTGCGGCCTGTTGGGTTTTATCTAATTTAACTTCTTCTCCTGTGGACGTCTGAGGCAAGATGGCGGCGCGTATCGGCCGTGTTAAGAGTTAGCGGCTCGCTGGCTCACTCCCGGTTCGCAGGCCTGGTGAGCTCCAGGGACATTTCAGCAGAGTTAACCCGCTGCTGTCGAACCTTTTATCGGGTTTTTAACAGAGAGCATGTGGCTGTGTTGGTGGTTCAATCAGCGATAAGCTAACGAGGAGCTAGCGTTAGCATGTGCTAGCAAGACTGGTCGTGCTCGTGTCATGCTGCTGCACTGAGTTATACTCAAAGAAAGGGGAGTTATGCGTTAAACATGATTTTAGATCAATATTATCGCAGGTTAGTAAAGGAGTTTCTTCCCTTCAGGTGCACGTGGCTTTTTAAATGTGTGTTTTTATCTGTAGGCTAAAGACGTGGAGGAGCAATGTGGTTGGCCTTCTTAGCCAATAGGCTCACAAGTTGAGAACCAGGATGTGCATCACTATTAAGCTGTAATTAGTGGCTACTCTTATTTTGTTGGCAGGTTTTTAGATTTATCAAGTCATGATTGATTTATTCAGGTGTCTTGTGTTTCTGGTAAATAGTCCTGGACACAGGTCTTTTGCCAAATCAACAAAAACAAGAATGTCCTCATTTGAGAAGAGCATATAAACTGAATTTATAATGTTTTGGTTTTATTTCGTCCCTGCAGCCAAGTCATGTTAGTTCAGCTCAAGTCTTGAAGTGTTTATATTCTAGGAGAAAGAAGTTAGGATTGATGGTTATTTGCTTGAGTAACATGATGAAAACTACTAGCTGATTCCTAATTATAATTGCGGGACAATCCTACCTTGGAGAACTGATTACTCAAGCATGAACCATCATGATGTGGTGACCACCTTGTGAATTGTGTGCTGATCTACCTCCTGATTGATGTTTTGTTTCATTCACCCAGGTATCTCCAGGGACAACTGGCATAAACGCCGCAAAACCGGCGGTAAACGCAAGCCCTACCACAAGAAGAGGAAGTATGAGCTCGGTCGTCCTCCTGCAAACACAAAGGTGAATAAAAACCAGTGGTTCTCCCTACAGACGTGTTCATAATGTGATATAGCGTGGGTGAAGAAAATCCGACCTTAGGTAGGTCTTTTTTTGGATCGTTTTGGTTCAAATCATAAGGCCTATCAATGTTAGGACTTGTCATAGTTACTCTGACACGCGTTAAAGTTTATTAGTGTTACTGTTTTCCATGAGCCTTCAGAATGCATTCTCTACACTTCCAGCAACGTGTTATCAAAGTGCTAGTATTAAAGATGTCTGTTTCTGCAGATCGGACCTCGCCGTATCCACACAGTGAGAGTCCGTGGTGGGAACAAGAAGTACCGTGCTCTGAGGTTAGATGTTGGAAACTTCTCCTGGGGCTCTGAATGTAAGTTTACATCTAATGCTACTTTGAATTAGTCAGATTCCTTGATGCTGTACATATCTTTCCATGAAGATAACTTTGTCCAGTTCTGCTACTGAATGAAAGTGATGATATCAGTGACTCTGAGAAAGACCTTTACAAGTTATGAATTTAAGGAGCTTTGACAAAACTCAGTTGAAAATCAATGGTGAGTCTGCATTTGCTTAAGTTCTTTATTTTTGTACCCAGGCTGCACACGCAAGACCAGAATTATTGATGTTGTCTACAACGCCTCCAACAATGAGCTGGTCAGAACCAAGACCCTGGTGAAGAACTGCATCGTCCTCGTTGACAGCCTTCCCTACAGGCAGTGGTATGAGGCCCACTACACCACTCCTCTTGGACGCAAGAAGGGAGCCAAGCTGGTAAGTGGGAAGACTGGTGATATTATTAAGTATTAGTATAGCATCTGTGCCGATAAGCTTAAACTAGAAAAATAAGTCTTAAGTGGAAATTGAAATTTCTTGGTACGTTCTGCTCGCACCTCTTTCCATGAAGATAACTTTGTCCAGTTCTGCTACTGAATGAAAGTGATGATAATAGTGACTCTGAGAAAGACCTGGTGCTGCACTGACAACCTGAAACAGACTTGAATATACATTATCCCCCAGCACTTGATACCGACATTAGTGTAAACTTTGCAGGTATTTCACGTCCATCTAATTCATATCCTCTTCTCCTGTAGACTCCAGAGGAGGAAGAGGTCCTGAACAAGAAGAGGTCAAAAAGGACTCAGAAGAAATACGACGAGCGTAAAAAGACCGCCAAGATCAGCCCCCTCTTGGAGGAGCAGTTCCAGCAAGGAAAGCTGCTCGGTGAGTCAAATATTAGTGTTGCCCTGAATGTTCCTGTTTCTGAAAGCCACCCAGTGGTTTAAATTATCTGTTTTTATCGTGAATGGAAGTTGTTGCTCTGTTACCTAATTTTACCAGTAATATGCAAATTTATTTCAGTATTTGCACAGGGCACAAGAAATGTTGCCTTACGGAATGTTTAAGATGCATATTTTAATTGAGAATATTATTTTGGGGATGTTAAATCAAACAAATCATGTGGGATAAATCTGTAACTTTGATAAATTAATATCTGTACTTGCACTTTGTAGTGTATCTAGATAAGTACATAGCTATGAGTAGGAGAATGTGAACTGGAAAACTTCCAATTGAAAACCTGTTTGTTTAGTTAACTGCCTTTTGAAAGTACTTTATCCATCACTGACGGTGTTTCGCTCTCTCTCTCTCTCTCTCCTGCAGCTTGCATCGCCTCCAGACCCGGCCAGTGCGGTAGGGCGGACGGTTACCTCCTGGAAGGCAAAGAGCTCGAGTTCTACTTGAGGAAGATCAAGGCCAAGAAAGGCAAATAGATGTACAGCTCTTTGATTCGTCAATAAATTCTTTCCACCAAACTGTCTGCGCTATACTTTTATTTTGTTGTTGAAACTCTTACTGGGTTGTGACCATTGTGTTCAGGTTGGTCTGACTCATTTCAGAGGCTGGGTGTAAAATATAGACTAAAACATTCAAGGGTTTGATTTAGGTTGATGGTGATAAAGTAAACCAAACGGTGCAGTAATTGACCTTATATCAATATCACATTCACTAGTATATGAACAATGAATGTCTCTTAAATTCAAAGTATCAAAGTTTTTCACTTGAGCGGGTATGCAATTCACACAGGATTTCTGAGGTAATGGATACTAGCATGAAAGAATCTGAAATCGAATGCAACATTCACGATTGGTATTAATTTGAATGGCCTACAGTTCATACCAGATCATTTAGAGCATTTTACTACAACGCAGCAAACTTGGCTGTAGGGTAATTTTGTTTAAGATATCTAACTCTTCCTAGAATACAGCTTTTGAAGGTCTAGTGCACAAGTTAGGTTACCAACTACCAGTATGTTAGTGGCCACCAGTGGATGTTAGAGACATAACCTCAGTTGTGCTCCTTAGCGTCAAGTGTTTTGCCTTTGTAATCAATAACGGCCGAACTTGAGACTAAAGGTAAATCTGACTGTCCCGCTCAGTAGTTCAGACATTATTACCTCTGTGCCTTTTTTAAAACCAAACACTCCTTTTAGAACATATCACAAGATGGAGAATATCCCTTATACGTTCTACTGCACTTGTTAGTCTAGAACCAGTTAATGTTAGGACACCCTTTTCTAAAGCAAGCCCACCATAGGTTGATCAGACCTGGGTTCAGGTCCCTAGCATCTTGGGGTCCAGTTGGGATCTTTCCTCCTGATCCAGGGCCATTAGCTGCAGCTGTGTGCTGTTTCTTTTATGGTCTGATGCTGCAGGGCTCGTCTGTGGATCCCCAGATCTTTGAGCAACCTGATGGTGGATGTTTCAATGAAACTCCTGCAGCCAAACTTTACAGGGCAGACTGTTGCTTTCCAGCCATGTTTGTTTGATACATCTACATCCCATTTAACCCTGGTGCTTCAGATTTGGTACACAGAAAATATACACAATTTTCTCAAATAAATGAAAAATCACACTACATTGTAAAAAATGTAAGGCCTGCTGTTATTCTTTCAAGAGAAATTGTAAGGGTTTTTGGTGTAGTTATTTTTGCCATGCAGTTACAGCCCCTAGTCAGTAGAGAGTACTTCATATCCTCTCAACACCCTGTACTTCCAGAGTCCTTGGCTACTGTAAACAAGTACTTATTCAGCAGGTTATGGTTGTAGACCTACTTTAGTGATGCAGTGTGTCGTAATTTATAAACTGGTTATATCATTTTAAAACTAAGTAAGTTGTCAAATGTATTAGAGAAAAAAATATTAAATTGAAACTCAAAGGTCACCCAAACAATGTAAACCATTGAGAATCCCCCAAAAACCTGGGCACCACTTTCAGATGGGAATTTGTTTATACTTAATGAATAATTTAAATAACCCTGGAAAAATCAGTTGTCTGCGATTAGTCATTTAACAATGTTAACTGTTTGACTGTTTACTGGACCAAATGTTTTTATTAGTTATCTCATTTTCAGACAAATGTCGATATTGATATTTAAGAACATTTTTGAATTGATAAAATTATTGAAATCAATCTAAACACACAGAAAAAAAGTTCCATAGTTGATTGAGTGTAATGTCCGTACACTACGGCCTGTCACGTGGTCACATCCCGCTGCTGTGATTGGCTGAGCGGAGCTACATATGGCTGCAGGCCACAGTGATCCGCCTCTTCTGCTCCTGAGCACTCGACGAGCTGAAACGATGCTGTTCAACAAGGTACGTGACTCCGTATTAAATGTTGTACAGTGTTATTTACTGCATGTGAAGGTGTTTGTGTAGATGTGGTCGGTGATACTGCAGCTGTCTGTGTCTGTGACCTATGTTCACCTTCATAGTAACGATGCTACAGCTAGCTAACAAGCTAACGGTACATGTGGGGCACGATGGCCGTGTTCGAGTTAGCGGCTCACTGGTGGACGTGTGGCGGTAACACGGGCCCAGTTTGCAGGCTGGTGAGCTCCAGGGACATTTCAGCAGAGTTGAACCGCTTCTGTCGAACCTTTCACCTGTTTTTTAAAGATAATCTGTGGTTGTGGTTGTAGTTTAATCAGCGTTAAGCTAACGGAGAGCTAGTGTTAACATGTGCTAGCAAGACTGGTCGTGCTCGTGTCATGCTGCAGCACAGTTATACTCAAAGAAAGGGGAGTTATGCGTTAAACATGATTTTAGATTAATATTATCGCAGGTTAGTAAAGGAGTTTCTTCCCTTCAGGTGCACGTGGCCTTTTAAATGTGTTTATCTTAAGCTAAAGACATGGAGGAGCAATGTGGTTGGCCTTCTTAGCCAATAGGCTCACAAGTTGAAAACCAGGATGTGCATCACTATTAAGCTGTAATTAGTGGCTACTCTTATTTTGCTGGCAGGTTTCTTAGCTTAATCAATAAGGTTGGTGTCCTCATTTGAGAAGAGAATATAAACTGAATTTATAATATGTTTATTTAGTCCTGCAGCCAAGTCTTGAAGTGTTTATATTCTTGGAGAAAGAAGTTATGATTAATGGTTTTTTGCTTGAGTAACATGATGAAAACTACTAGCTGATTCCTAATTATAATTGCGGGACAAACCTACCTTGGAGAACTGATTACTCAAGCATCAACCATCATGATGTGGTGACCACCTTGTGAATTGTGTGCTGATCTACCTCCTGATTGATGTTTTGTTTCATTCACCCAGGTATCTCCAGGGACAACTGGCATAAACGCCGCAAGACCGGCGGTAAACGCAAGCCCTACCACAAGAAGAGGAAGTATGAGCTCGGGCGTCCTCCTGCAAACACAAAGGTGAATAAAAACCAGTGGTTCTACCTACAGAAGTGTTCATAATGTGATATAGCGTGGGTGATGAAAATCCGACCTTAGATAGGTCTTTTTTTGGATCGTTTTGGTTCAAATCATAAGACCTATCAATGTTAGGACTTGTCATAGTTACTCTGACACGTGTAAAGGTTTATTTGTGCTACGGTTTACCATGAGCCTTCAGAATGCATGCTTTACACATCCAGCAAGGTTTTATCATAGTACTAGTATTAAAGATGTCTGTTTCTGCAGATCGGACCTCGCCGTATCCACACAGTGAGAGTCCGTGGTGGGAACAAGAAGTACCGTGCTCTGAGGTTAGATGTTGGAAACTTCTCCTGGGGCTCTGAATGTAAGTTTACATCTAATGCTACTTTGAATTAGTCCGATTCCTTGATGCTGTACATATCTTTCCATGAAGATAACTTTGTCCAGTTCTGCTACTGAATGAAAGTGATGATATCAGTGACTCTGAGAAAGACCTTTGCAAGTTATGAATTTAAGGAGATTTGACAAAACTCAGTTGAAAATCAATGGTGAGTCTGCATTTGCTTAAGTTCTTTATTTTTGTACCCAGGCTGCACACGCAAGACCAGAATTATTGATGTTGTCTACAACGCCTCCAACAACGAGCTGGTCAGAACCAAGACCCTGGTGAAGAACTGCATCGTCCTCGTTGACAGCCTTCCCTACAGGCAGTGGTATGAGGCCCACTACACCACTCCTCTTGGACGCAAGAAGGGAGCCAAGCTGGTAAGTGGGAAGACTGGTGATATTATTAAGTATTTGTACAGCATCTGTGCCAATAAGCTTAAACTAGAATAATCAATCTTCGTGGAAATTTAAAGTAGTTTTTTTACTTGGTATGTTCTGCTTGCACGTCTTTCCATGAAGATAACTTTGTCCAGTTCTGCTACTGAATGAAAGTGATGTTAACAGTGACTCTGAGAAAGACCTGGTGCTGCACTGACAATCTGAAACAGACATGAATATACATTATCCCCCAGCACTTGATACCAACATTAGTGTAAACTTTGCAGGTATTTCACGTCCATCTAATTCATATCCTCTTCTCCTGTAGACTCCAGAGGAGGAAGAGGTCAAAAAGGACTCAGAAGAAATACGACGAGCGTAAAAAGGCTGCAAGATCAGCCCCCTCTTGGAGGAGCAGTTCCAGCAAGGAAAGCTGCTCGGTGAGTCAAACATACGTGTTGTCCTGAATGTTCCTGTTTCTGAAAGCCACCCATTGGTTGATGTGTCCTGTTTTTATCTTGAATGGAAGTTGTACCTAATTTTACAAGTCATGTGCTAATTTATTTCTGTATTTGGCACAGGGCACAATAACTGTTTTTTTATATTACCTTAAGGGAATGTTTAAGATACATATTTTAATTGAGAATATATTATTTTAGGGATGTGTGACATCCAACAAATTGTATTTGGGATAAATCTGTAACTTTAATTTAATATCTGTACTTGCACTTTGTGGTGCCTCTAGATAAGTACATAGCTATGAGTAGGAGAAAGTGTACTGGAAAACTTCCACTTGAAAACCTGTTTGATAGAAGATGAAATCATCATCAGTCTAGAGTACAGTTACCTGCCTGTTGAAAGTACTTTATCCATCACTGACGGTCTTTCTCTCTCCTGCAGCTTGCATCACCTCCAGACCTGGCCAGTGCGGTAGGGCGGACGGTTACCTCCTGGAAGGCAAAGAGCTCGAGTTCTACTTGAGGAAGATCAAGGCAAATAGATGTACAGCTCTTTGATTCGTCAATAAATTCTTTCCACCAAACTGTCTGCTGTCAGCGCTTTACTTTTATTTAGTTGTTGTTGAAACTCTTACTGAGTTGTGACTGTGCGGTCACCAATGTGTTAAGGTCGGTGTGGACGTCTGATTCATTTCAGAGGCTGGGTGTAAAATATAGACTAAAACAGGGGTCTTCAACGTTTTTCAGGCCAAGGACCCCCAAACTGATGGAGCAGGGACCCCCTACTATATATATTGTATAAAATTGTGTTTTATATTAAACTGGGCCTAGTGCCATGTATAAACATAGCTACCCTGTTATTGTGCATTCAATACTAAGCTATTCAAATAATACACAGGTTCATATATTCATGTTTTTATTATTGTGTCGCTGAATGTGTGCATTGCCGACAGAAAGATAACGTCTTCTGCCCCATTTATCCGTTCGCTACAATATGTTGGATTCATGTTAATGTTTATTTAAAGACCTTTACATTTGTGGGGGGAAAATTTCAATTAAAAATTGTCTAAACCAAAGATTTTGCGGACCCCCTATTGAAGACATCTGGACTAAAACATTCAAGGGTTTAATTTAGGTTGATGGGGATAAAGTTAACAAGATAGTGCAGTAAATGACCTTATATCAAAATCACATTCACTAGTATATGAATATCTCTTAAATGTGATGTATTTCACTTAAGCCTGTATGCAATCCACCCAGGATTTCTGAGGTAATGGATTCTAGCATGCAGAGAATTTAACATCACATGCAACATTAATGATTGGTATTAATTTGAATTGCCTTCAGTTCATACCAGATTTAGAGCATGTTACAACACAGCACACTTGGCTGTAGGGTAATTTCTTAAAGATATCTGTCTCATATTAGAATACAGATTTTGAAGGTCTTCTGCACAAGTTAGGTTACCAACTACCAGTATGTTAGCAGGTGTTGGTGGCCACCAGTGGATGTTAGAGACATAACCTCAGTTGTGCACCTTAGCGTCATCTAGTGTTTTGCCCTTGTAATCAACGATAACGGCCAAACTTGAGACTAAAGGTAAATCTGACTGGCTTGTCCCGCTCAGTAGTTCAGACATTATTACCTCTGTGCCTTTTTTAAACTAAACACTGTCCTTTTAGAACATAACACAAGATGGAAGATAACCCATAACCACTTAATGCCTACAACCAGTTAATGTTAGCCCACCCTTTTCTAAGGCAGGCCCACCACAGGTTGATCAGACCTGGGTTCGTAACATTTACAATCCCATTTAACACTGGTGCTTCACATTGGGTACACAGAAAATATACAGAATTTTCTCAAATGAAATGGAAAAAAATGTTAGACCTACTGTTATTCTTTCAATTGAAATTGTAAGGGTTTTTTGGTGTAGTTATTTTTGCCATGTAGTTACAGCCCCTGGTCAGTAGAGAGTACTACATACCCTCAACACCCTGTACTTCCAGAGTCCTTGGCTACTGTAAACAAGTACCTCTCTAGCACATTGTGTACCTACTTTAGTGATGCAGTGGGTCGTAATTTATAAACTGGTTGTATCATTTTAATCTAAGTTGTCAAATGTATTACAGAAAAAAAATCTTAAATAGAAGCAGCAGAAAATTGAAACTCAAAGGTCACCCAAACGATGTAAACCATCGAGAATCCCCCAAAAACCTGGGCACCACTTTCAGATGGGAATTTGTCTATGCTTTATGAATAATTGAAATAACCCTTGAAAAAGTCAGTGATTAGTCATTTAACAATGTTAACTGTTTGACTATTTACTGGACCAAATGTCTTTATCTCATTTTCAGACAAATGTCAATATTGATATTTAAGAAAATAATTGAATTGATAACAATATAGAAATCAATCTGAACACACACAGGAACATTTTCCATTGTTGATAGACTGTAATGTCAGTGAAGTCCCTGATCATCCCATGTAAAAAGCAACTTCATTTACATTTACACATTAATTTATACATAAATATTAAAGGTGTGGCCTCTGTAACCACAGATGACCCAGTGGAGTTTTGTGCTGGGATCTGTCACTGAGCTGTAAACTCTCATGTAACTCCGTCAGGACCTTGGATAACTGAAGTGGGGCAAAAGTCATATCACGTACGCCACGGACCTGTCACGTGGTCCCATCCCGCTGCTGTGATTGGCCGAGCGGAGCTTCATGTGGCTGCAGGACACGGAGATCCGTCACTTCTGCTCCTGAGCACTCGACGTGTTGAAGCGATGCTGTGCAACAAGGTACGTGACTCCGTATTAAATGTTGTACAGTGTTATTTACTGCATGTGAAGGTGTTTGTATAGATGTGGTCGGTGATACTGCAGCTGTCTGTGTCTGTGACCTGCGTTCACCTTCATAGTAAACGATGCTACATGCTAACTAACAAGCTAACGGTACTTAGCTACCAAGCTAATGTTGTGTTTTCTTGTGGAGGTGGATGATTTTAAAATCTGCTTCAGGGCCTTTTTAAGGAAGAAACTGCAGCCTCATGGATCATTGTTTTTGTTGTTTCTGTTATTAATTAGCTAGTTATGGTCTTATGTTTGACTCAGTCCTGGTTGAACTCTACTGGGGGGACTGGTGGGGCTGATGTGGCCCAAATGGGTCCATCCACCCCAGACCTGGTTTATCCTCCTGGGACCAGAGCTTTGGTTTGGTCTCCCAGTTCTTTGGGATTAGTTGAACCTGTTGAGTGTGAAAACCAAGCAGTGTCTTTTGAACAGGAAGCAGAGGGACAGTAGGATTATTTTACTGTACAACACAACACATTCACCAGCATGTAACAAAGTGTACAATTGTTTATTTTAATGCCTGAACATAAGTATTGAGTATTGTAACATCTCATCAGGCCCCTGAGCTGTAAGAACAGACTGTAAAACCCTATTGGTTTAGTGTGAGGTATAAAGCCGTGGGAATTAGGTGCAGCTAACAAAGTAATAATGTAAACCAAACCAAATGTATAACAGGTTAATATGTGTCTGAACACATGCGTCATTTCTAAAGCTCTGCTGATGAAACTTCACTTCACATCTCTTCTCATTTAAAACAAGTCACTGCAGTTCACATCCCAGTATCTACATCACCTTAGGTTTCCCCAACACTCCCACCAGTGTTGGTGGAACTGGTTTCAGGTGTTTTGCACCTTTTTTAAATGACCTGTCCTACAACTTAAGTCTTGCTTTCCCCTTGGTGGTTTTTAATCTTTGTTGTCTGATGTTTTTCAGGATTCTTGTGTCTATTTATTTGATTGTGAACATCTCTGTGTTGCACCTTTCAAGGTGCCCAAAGCCGCTTTATAGAAAGGATAACAATAGAACATATTGTTTGTCATGTCCTGGTTGCTGAACAGGAAATACAGCTCCAGCATGAGAAATGTGTTAAAATCTTTTATCATGCAACAGAATAAGTATGTGGAACGCTGAGTGTTTAAAGAAAACAGTTGCTTGGCTATGTTTCACAAATGTATTGGTTATACATTAGAGGCTGAAAGTAGGGCTAACTAATTATTGACGAGCTTGTTACTAAAATAACTAAAAGAGTGGACATGTGCTAAACTATGTATTGCTCATGTCTCCCTCCACACACTCACAGGTACTCAGAGCCGGCGTGCGGTCCGGGATCCGGCTGCAGAGCTCCGGTGCTTCTGCAGCCAGTTCTACAGCACCTTCCCCATCCCTCGGGTTCTCATTTGGTGGGTGTAGGCTGTTGAACCTTTACTTCATTGTAAACCCAACTGTAAACTCACATTTATCAAAAATGTCTTATAAACAATGCTCGCATGTACTTATCTACACTGAAATAGTCACTGCCTGCCGGTAGGGGACAGTAAAAACCTTATAGATTTCTTAATGCCACTGATGCAGCAGGATTCAACAGTGTGGACCTGTCCAACTATGACATATGGCTCCATTGTATATGTACCTGTATAAGAACTTTGCTTTTTTGTTGCACAGTTTTCTCACAGTTACTATAATTTAATACAGACACGATCATAATGAAGTTAGTTAATATTAGCTCACTGTCAGAGTGACATGATGGGGCAGCACCTCGGTGCACCACGTATTTGATATTGGAGGGTTTGGCTGTAAAATGAAGATGTACCCAAAGACACGGTCATCCTCCTCTGTAAGACTATGACTGATCAGGGACTTTAAGAACATTCTTTAAAGTGCGTTGAAGCTGCTCACATTTGATCTTCTTGCTCCTCTTTGGCTCACAGAGATGACGGATCAGCAGAAGGAGTTCCAGCAGCTGGCGAGGAGGTTTGCACGTGAAGAGATCGTCCCCGCCGCAGCTGCTTATGACAAGAGCGGTGAAGTAAGTACATCCTAAGGGTTCGGCTGCAGTGAATGTGTTTCCTGTTGTTTTGTTACTGGGTGTTTTGTATTTGCTGTAATGCTTAAGAGCCGCAGGTTGTTATGGAGAAGTCAACAAAATATACATGCACAGTACATACTTCACTTGAAGGAGTGGAGTGGAACCAAATTGCACAAATTAAAGCCACATTCATTAGTTAATTAATAATTAGGTAATCATTAGTTGCAGCCCTAGCACAAAGATCTGCGCAGGTCACATACACTTTATAATCTAAGGTATACTGTATGCTGCATATTAATCTGTTTTGTTTTTAGTTTTTATTAATTTCATTAATATATTTCTTTATTAGTTTATTTTACCTCCCACCTCTGTGCTGCTGTATCATGTTAACTTCCTCCCGGGGATCACTGGTGTCTTGTCATTTATCACAATGTCAATAAACTGCAACTCCTACATGTTGTGTCATTTTTCAGTATCCTTTCCCCATCATCAAGAAAGCATGGGAGCTTGGTCTCATGAACAGTCACATTCCTCAGGACTATGGTATGTTGTTCTCTTGCTCAACAAATATGTACAGATTTGACCTGGTGAAATAACACCCCCTCAAGTTTGTTAATTTGTTTAATCATGTCAGTGGAGTTGTTTTATTTCAGGTAAACGTCTGTTTGAAAACACAGTGAGACATCCTGCTGTGTTCTGTCTCTCTGTGGTCAGGTGGAATGGGCTTGTCGATCTTCGACAGCTGCCTCATCACAGAGGAGTTGGCTTACGGCTGCACAGGAGTGCAGACCGCTATCGAGGCAAACTCTCTGGGAGTAAGTTGAGTTTTACTACAATTTATAACATCATTGCCCCCAAACATTTTGCAGCTAAAAAGACAAAGACCATGAGTCATCAAAATGTATTTTTAACAAGCTCTCAGAGCAGCGATACCTGTTTTTAATATGGTTACGTCTTAGCCACAGAACACACTTTAGCCAGATGCAAATATGTATGGACAAGCCAAAGAAAAAGCTGATTTATCTGCAGCCTCATCAGTCACTTTTCCTAAATACTGGTAAATAGCTGTAAACTTATCAGACAGCAGTCTCCTCCATTATCTTATCACGGTACCGGACAGACAGGAAATCAATGAGCACGAAGAGGGAAGATGACAGAGGTCAGGATGAACGAGGGACAGACTCAATTCCTTTTCCTATCAAACTCCAGTGTTTTGTTTTTTACTTGTTGAGTTTATATAGTGACTTTTTATATACATTAGGTATAATGCATTACATTGAATGTATTCCCTTTTTATTGCACAACAATAAAGAGTATTGTTTACATACCAGCTCAGCAAGAAGTACAAATAAAAAACCATGGATTATTTATAAAAAGACCACACACAAAAAAGAAACACATTTGACCACACTGGGGACCAACATAATTTAGGTGATTCAATAACATCTTCTTTCTCCCACACAGCAAATGCCTGTTATTATTGCTGGCAATGAAGCACAGAAGAGTAAATATCTGGGCAGGATGGCTGAGGAGCCTCTTATGTGTGTAAGTATTTAATTTTAGAACATCATTATATATTTTCTTTTATTGTAGTTTCTGTATCCAGGAGGGTTGCAACTGTTCTGCTGTGGGCAAGTTTGTTTTTAACACCCGTTCTACAATGACATTAACAAACGGCTTCTTGTGTTTGGAGAACTATAAACCCTCACATGTTATAGTGCTATTTTGCTGTTGTATCGTGACTCCAGCGAAAAGGTAGGACTCTGTCTTCCATCAGATCAGACAGTGCTGAACTCCTGTGTGGTTTGTTCTCTGCAGGCGTACTGCGTCACTGAGCCGGGGGCAGGCTCCGACGTGTCCGCCATCAAGACGCGAGCTGTGAAGACGGGCGATGAGTATGTTGTTAACGGGCAGAAGATGTGGATCACAAACGGTGGGAAGGCTAACTGGTATGTAATCACTTATATTTCCATTGTAATACGCTAAGAATATACAGTCACTTGGCAGTTTGAATAAACAAATGCAGTCTAATACAACGGCCCTCTAAAAAAAACCTAGATGTAGATTGTGATGTTGCTTAATTGAACTTAACATCTGGCAATGAGATCACAACAGCAATGATCTCACCACAGGTTGGTCTGTAGATATACCTGATGTTATAGAATGATGGCAATGATAGAAACTGGGAGCACTGGTTAAGCATTTGCCAAAATTTTTCCACAGGTAACACTTATTTTTTGTGGTTTTGTTGTGCATAAAATAAGAGTGCACCGACATTTGAAGAAAATATGTCCCCAAAGATAACAAACACAAAAGCATCTGTGTGTTATTCTGAAGGTTTATTTAACCATGGCTCCATCTTTTATTTCCCCAGGTACTTCCTCCTGGCTCGTACTAACCCAGACCCCAAATGTCCAGCCGGCAAGGCCTTCACTGGCTTCATCTTAGATGCTGACACTCCAGGAGTTCAGATTGGAAGGAAGGTGAGATGAGCCACATGATCTGGTATCGTATTACAGTTTAAATCATTGTGAAATTTAGTTTAGCAAGAGAATGTACAGATCGAGTAGACCACTACAGACGACATGGTGTTCAACAGTGCTGCATATACATATTTACATGAAAGTGAAGTCAGTACGTGTAAATGGAGTTTTCCTGGGGCTTGTTCTATGAAGCGGATTCATTTAGTCATCAGTTATAATTTGCTCTCCGATATCATCAGGAACTGAGGAAATGTTCTTACCTCAGAGAATCGATCCAGATAAACTTGTTAAACCTGCGTAGAGCAAAACCCCCGTAGTTCCACACTGGACACATGATACAGGTGTTGTTTTGTAGTTTTTGAAGAGCATATATAGGAAAATGTATCATGTATTTACGCTCACAGAAAACCTATTAAACGAAAAGTTGTTTGTTGTTTGTAGGAGATGAACATGGGCCAGAGATGTTCTGACACCAGAGGCATCACCTTTGAGGACGTCAGGATACCGAAGGAGAACGTCCTGGTCGGAGAGGGAGCTGGCTTCAAAATCGCCATGGGAGCTTTTGACAACACAAGGCCTCCAGTAAGTCTTTGATCTGTAGCAATGATGAGGATCCTCCTCTTCTTAATGGTATCACAGAGAAACTCTGCCAACAGGTTGAGTGTAAAAGCTTTTCTCTTCCTCAGTAGAATGACTCCGTAGAGCACATACCTCCGCCAAAGCCAAACAGTCCCATTAAAATCAAGCTGCACCAAATTACACACACTCATCTCTGTCTGTCCCCAGAATGTCTGATTGTTTTCATCATGATCCATGAATTATTCACAAAGTTACAGAAAGTGAAGAAAATACAGGAAACAACTTAATGGGTTCTTTCTTTGCCCATCACACATCCTTCCGTCAAGTTTCGTAGAAATCTGTTTAGTTGTTAATAATTTTAATCATAATCCTGCTAACAAATAAAGCAACAGACAAACATTGATCTTGGGAATCATGATGATCATCTTTTAATATGCAGCATAATTTGCAGCAGAAATAGCAACATTAAGATTTTTGTGGAAATAAAATATAAAGTACTTTTCTATAAAGATATGTAGATTTAAAGAAAACAATGTTCCTTATATACAGACTAATAACACCAACTCTTTTCATCACCATCATCATAATTTTTCCAAATGAAATTCTCAAGTTTGATTACTTCTTAGTGACAGAAGATTCGTGCCTATGAATGTTTACTAATTAACACAATTTTTTTTATATTTCCATATGTTTATAATGTACATTTACTTATTCTTTTCTTTTTACTGTTATTTCTTATTTCTACTTTCCCTTTTGTTGCTGTAATCTGGCGATTTCCCCTGTTTTGGGACTAATCAATCTGAATTGCATGGCAGGTGGCAGCAGGAGCAACAGGCCTGGCACAGAGGGCTCTGGATGAAGCCACTAACTACGCACTGGAGAGGAAGACCTTCGGCAAAGTGATCGCTGAGGTTTGTTCACACAGATCTTCATGTTTTTATGAGTCATCTGCAGAAAACCACACCACAGACCTTCATGTGCTGATACACTTTGTTTTGAGTGACCCCAGAATGCTGTTTTAAAACAGTTTATTAGCTTATTATGACTACAGTGTTAAAAGTCCAAAGATGAGTTTTCTGTCTGCTCCCGTCTTGCAGCACCAGGCCGTGGCGTTCCTTCTGGCTGAGATGGCGATGAAGGTGGAGCTGGCCCGCATGGCGTACCAGCGCTCAGCCTGGGAAGTGGACCAGGGCCGCAGAAACACCTACTACGCTTCCATCGCCAAGGCCTTCGCCGGAGACATCGCCAATCAGGTGGCCAGTGATGCTGTTCAGGTGTTTGGAGGCAACGGGTTCAACAGCGAATACCCGGTGGAGAAGCTGATGAGAGACGCTAAGATCTACCAGGTGGGTGATGGTACATAATCGCTGTTGGTAGATGTTTATTGTCAAAACTCCCCTTCTTAATTTCTCTTCTTTCTTTTTAGATCTACGAGGGAACGGCTCAAATCCAAAGACTCATTATTTCCAGAGAACATCTGGGAAGATACAAGAAATGAACTCTGCACGCCTGACGTCCTCATTCGAATGTTTTTTTTGTCGTAACTTTTCTATACGAACACGTGTTCCTGGAAGTAGATCTGCTCGCTTAAACTCAGGGTGCAGAGCAAAATGCCTTAATACTATTTCATCCTGCCTTGCTTCTTCAGCCTCATCCAGACTGTATCGGTAGAGACGGCCGTTTGAACAACCTTTTAGTTAATGGTTTTATTGAGATGTCGGGTGATCCTCATCAACTTATCAAGTCATGGAATACCACACCATCATGTCCAGGTTACCAGGTGCCTGCGTTCAGATGATCACATGTAAATATATAACATTATGGAAACTGTTGGAAAACTCCTCTGTAGATTGTAAATAATGGCAGCCAAGAACAAAGTGAATATGGTGTTTTTTACAGAAAACATACTGTATTTATTTCGCATTAGACCGGTACACAGTCACTTGACCATCATTGTTAATCTATACAATCATTTATAGTTGTTTGAGGACGAGTTGCTGGTGATAAACTTCGACATAGTTGACTTAATAAGTTGATGAAGCTGCCAACTGTTTTTTTTTTTTGTGAGGTGAGATTGTCTCATTGCGGGGGTGTAGGTGCAGGTTCAGTTGGTCACACTAATGCATCACTAGTACAGTTAAGATTTATTCATGTAACATATCTCCTCCATTCAGACGGGCAGTAAAATCAGAGATAACGTCACGTTCATTTCTCTATTATGTGTCTGTCATCCCATCAAGTGTCTTGTGTGTTTCTGTCATTCTGCGTCTGTGAAGGAAATCTAACGTAGTGGATGCAGTGCACATTTTTCATGCAATAAAAACCAATTCAATCTTGTTCTTTGCAGATCTATGTGTCATCAGAAACTGTTAGAGACATAGGAATGTGTGTCTTGGGATTTTATGTAAAACAGCATGTTTTCTGAAAATGTTTTTCTAATGAATCCGCAACAGTTGCAATTCTACATTTCAGCAGAGTCCAATATTAAATATTTAGATGCTCCAGCTTTACACGTAACCATCTGCAGATGTACTAAGTGTGTATATTACTGTGAATGGGTTTGTCACTGTAGCTTCACTTTTTGGCAACAATCATAACAAGGATCATTTGAACTGAAGCTCTTCAGCCTGTGTATCATCCATTTATTAAATTACTCATTTTTTAAAAAGTTTGCCAGCTATAGCTCCATTCAGTCCAGAAGTGAATGATTTTGTGACGTTTGTTATTTTTTGTGAAACAGTAACGGAAATAAAAATCTGTACCAATAAATCAAAATCAACTCCTACTTCTTGCAAGAACATTTACTTTATTAGTCCATGCTTTGATGTAGGCCTCATTTCTATATTTACTTCCTCTTATCCAAATTTAATAGATAACATCTAATGATTAACTAACCACTTGAAACTACCTACTGATGTCTTTTTCTGAGTGTCGTCTTTGCTGCTGTAACACAGACCTTATCTTGTTTAGTCTAATCTAAATAAATTCTATCTTAACTTACCTTTATATGACCTTGTGGTTTATTTCAAAGGTTGTAACGTTATATTAAAACATGAATAAATGTGTCTCTAGTTTGACCAGAGAAAATAAATTAGCAGATTTTATATTTTCACCGCCTCCCCTATGATAGCTAGCTGTATGTTCACCCTCCAAACAGAAGGGGGCGGTAGTGCTCATCATTTCCTGATCTGCAGCCGCTGTTAAACACAAGAAGTGGATAATGCTAGCAGCGTGAGGATGGTAGGCAGCTCCTGTGTTTACGTCTTTATTTCACTTATACTAACTTATCCTGCAGTTAATTATTATCAAAGAGACTTTATGGCGGACGCGGAGTGAAACGTTGTGTCCGTCATGTCCAAATGTAGCTGCTAATCTGTGCTAGCTGTTAGGAAAGAGGCTGAGCTGTTACTAGCATTGGTGTTAGCATGTAGCCCCCAGTTAGCTTGAAGCTGTCAACAAGCAGCCTTCACACACGTTAGAGATTAAAGCAGCAGCTCGTTTCTCCAGTGGCAGCGCGTGTTTCCGCAGTTTGTCCTGTTGTGATGACGCCAGTCGGAGTTTGTGTGTTGTTGTCATTGTTGTCGCGTGTTTCTGTCACGTCAGGGAACCCAAGTGAAGGATGTCGTCGTGAAGCCGGACGCTCCCAGCTCCCTGATGCTGGACAAGCACGCGGATTACATCGCTGCCTACGGCGCCAAGAAGGACGACTATGTGAGTGTTGGTCCCAGCAGCGTAAACACGGACACTGCTCAACATCTGGACAGTTGTCAGGGTCCGAGTTTGGTTGGAAATCAGGTTCCTAAACTCAGTCAACTCTGCACTGACAACTAACATCTGGATTCCTGCCTGTTTATTTGGAAAAATGTTAAACAACTGATACACACACATGTGCAATAACTATACATACACATGTGCAGTAACTATACACACACGTGCAATATCTATACACACACATGTGCAATAACTATACACACACATGTGCAATAACTGTACATACACATGTGCAGTAACTATACACACAGGTGCAATATCTATACACACACATGTGCAATAACTGTACATATACATGTGCAGTAACTATACACACACGTGCAATATCTATACACACACATGTGCAATAACTATACACACACATGTGCAATAACTGTACATACACATGTGCAGTAACTATACACACAGGTGCAATATCTATACACACACATGTGCAATAACTGTACATATACATGTGCAATAACTGTACATACACATGTGCAGTAACTATACACACATGTGCAATAACTGTACATACACATGTGCAGTAACTATACACACACGTGCAATATCTATACACACACATGTGCAATAACTGTACATACACATGTGCAGTAACTATACACACATGTGCAATATCTATACACACACATGTGCAATAACTGTACATACACATGTGCAGTAACTATACACACATGTGCAATAACTGTACATACACATGTGCAGTAACTATACACACATGTGCAATAACTGTACATATACATGTGCAATAACTGTACATACACATGTGCAGTAACTATACACACACACGTGCAATAACTGTACACACACGTGCAATAACTATACACACACGTGCAATAACTATACATACACGTGCAGTAACTATACACACACATGTTCAATAACTATACACACACATGTGCAATAACTACATACACATGTGCAATATCTATACACACACATGTGCAATAACTGTACATACACATGTGCAGTAACTATACACACATGTGCAATAACTGTACATACACATGTGCAGTAACTATACACACATGTGCAATAACTGTACATATACATGTGCAATAACTGTACATACACATGTGCAGTAACTATACAGACACACGTGCAATAACTGTACACACACGTGCAATAACTATACACACACGTGCAATAACTATACATACACGTGCAGTAACTATACACACACATGTTCAATAACTATACACACACATGTGCAATAACTACATACACATGTGCAATAACTATACACACACATGTGCAATAACTGTACATACACATGTGCAGTAACTATACACACATGTGCAATAACTGTACATACACATGTGCAATAACTATACATACACATGGACAGTAACTATACACACGTGCAATAACTATACACACACATGTTCAATAACTATACACACACGTGCAATAACTATACACACATACGTGCAATAACTGTACATACACGTGCAATAACTACACACACATGTGCAATAACTATTTACACACACTCCATACAGTTAAAGTAGTTACTTCATTTGCAACGAATGTCACACTGCACCTTTGAATGTATATAGTTTTAGTTCTGTGTTGTGTTTTTTAGAGGAAGCTCTTTCTACCCTGCTTTTATTTGAATTGAACTATTGCACTGCTGAGCTGAGCGGTTTCTTCTCGTCCAACATCTTTCATTGTTCTGTTGACCCTGTTTTAACTGCATATGACAAATAAATCTGTAAACTAACAAGGCAACTCAAAGTAAACATGAGAGGGAAACGCCTCAAGATGATTTGTAAAAGAAACACAAGGTAATGTAATTTCGACAAAGACAGAAAACAAGTCCTAGTGCAGTGGAACATCTTGATAAATACTCCCAAGCAGGGCAGCTTTATTAACCATTTAGTCTCTAAAATGTCAGAAAATGGAAAAACAGCACATGACAACAGCTTCAGTTCTTCAGATGATGTCTTGTTTTGGCTTAAAACCTGAAACTATTTAATTTACTGTCATGTCCCTCATCAAGGAGTACACGCTGTCGGAGTACCTGAGGATGAGCGGTATCTACTGGGGTCTGACGGTGATGGACCTGATGGGTCAGCTGCCCCGCATGAACCAGGAGGAGATCACAGACTTCATCAAGTCCTGTCAGCACGAGTGCGGAGGCATCAGCGCCAGCATCGGACACGACCCCCACCTGCTCTACACACTCAGCGCCGTCCAGGTGAATAAAACGATTAGTTCAACAGATTTTGTCTGTTAGCATCAGGTTCATAATATCACCTGGTTGATCCCTTGTGTTTAGTCTTTTTTGATTTTGCTTTTTGCTTTGATGACCTCAGATCTTGTCTCTATACGATAACGTGGACGCGATCGATGTGGACAAAGTGGTGGAATATGTGAAAGGGCTGCAGCAGGAAGACGGCTCATTTGCAGGAGACAAATGGGGTGAGCAGGGTTTACTTTGACTTTGGTGATCTCATGTTACTTAAAAGTTGCTTTAAGAAATATTTTAGTAAAGCAGATAACATAATACTCCATATCAGTAAAGATAGTACATGAGTTGCCATGTATTTATATAATAGTTTGCTTTTAATACAATAGTATAAAATGTTTTTAGTATAATAAAAGTTCTTTGTCTTAACAGGAGAAATCGACACAAGGTTTTCCTTCTGTGCCGTTGCTACACTGGCATTACTGGTATGTAAATGACTTTTTATCATTAGGTGCATACACAATACAACAACAACACTTTAACACAATAACGCTCCTCTGCTCTTTCTCAGGGCAAGATGGACAAAATAAACGTTGACAAAGCCGTTGAGTTTGTCTTAACCTGTATGAACTTTGATGGAGGTTTTGGCTGCAGACCTGGTTCAGAGTCTCACGCTGGTCAGGTGAGTCATACAGTGTGAGACAGGAGAGAGAGAGATTTACTGTCTCAGCTCGTTTTAAACACAAGGAACAAGTTCTAACTAACAAGGGAATGCTGCTGCTTCCCCTTAGTGTCAGTTTTATGAGTTATTATTCACAAATATGAGGCTGCAGCTTGGTCTCCTTGGAGTCTGACTCCACTAAGAGTAAATCACCGACAGTAACAGGTGGAAATGTTCTCACTCTGGAACGTGGCTGGTTTTACATTTCCACTCCTCTTGAGTGGTGTCATATGTAAAAATCATTGTCAAATCAAATGTCTGTTCTTGTTCCTTGTGTCTGTCAGATTTACTGCTGCACCGGCTTCCTGTCGCTCACCGGGCAGCTGCACCAGGTGAACGCCGACCTGCTGGGCTGGTGGCTCTGCGAGAGGCAGCTGAAGTCCGGAGGCCTTAACGGACGACCTGAGAAGGTCTGTGCTGCACAGATGTCGGTGCCTAATGTTTACTGAAACAGCAGCGTTCAGGTTCCTGATTACGTTCGGCTGCTTTGATGCGTCTCGAGTGTTGGGAATTCATTTAAGCATGTGGTCACAGGGGAAATTAAGTCTTTTGAAATGGGACAAGTATTTTCCTTTCACCATCCTTCACGGTTATAAATAGAATACATGTAGCACGTCAAAGAAAACACATGATGCATTTCTTAAATTAAATGTGTAGAAGAAAAGACACACACAAGAGAATCATCACTTTACATTTCAAACTTTAATGATCAGATTTTCTACACATTGGTTTTTCCTTGTTGATTTTTGCAACCGATAGAACTTAATCTCTCTTTAATGTGTATTTATCAGCACCAGTTATTCTCAACAAGGCTGAACATTAACAATACAATGCAGGTTAAGTACTGTAGGTGGTAATTGTTGTGTATATTTTTACTTTAAAGTCGTCAAACACGACAAACTTTCTAATTTAAGTTTCAGTTATTCAGTTATTACAACCACTGTAAAACATATTTCTACCATTACAACTGTTTCACTCAGCTTCCTGACGTGTGCTACTCATGGTGGGTGCTGGCATCACTGAAGATCATCGGCAGGATTCACTGGATCGACAAGGCCAAGCTGCGAGCGTTTATCCTGGCCTGCCAGGACGAGGAGACGGGGGGGTTTGCTGATAGACCAGGAGACATGGTGAGCTGCCAAACACAACTTCAGTCCATGTGCTGCAGTGGAAAAGAGGAAATACGTTCGACCTGTCGTTTCTCAGAATCCTGTCTCCTGTTTCATCTGTAGTCACCTCCACCGTCCATCGAGTATTACTCACCCGCCCCATGTCCTCTTTATTATTCCTCACCTGTCACACAGATGCTATCCTCTGTCCATCTGTCTCATATACTGGAGACTTTTTTCCAGTGGAGAGGCGCGAGTTAAAAGTTCTCGGACCGAAGTTACACAGGGAACTGCCTCAGGACTGGATGTGTTTGATCTGTTTTCAATATTCTGGAACATACTGTTTTATAGAATTAGTGTTTTTAGTTTTTAATAATGAAAATGAAACTCAAACTTCATCTATAGATTATTTCAAGTATCCAAATAACCAGATCTGCATGTCTTTGGACTGTGGAAAGAAGCTGTAGAACCTGGATAGACACGGGGAGAACATGTACACTTTAAATTACAGAAAATAGTCAACATTTAAATTATTTTTCTTCAGACCAACCATCCAAAACCTGTATTCAGTTTACTCTCATAGAACAGCTCACATTCACATTTAAGAATATGAAACTAGGAAGCTCTTTTGTACCAGATTCCTGCAAATTTGTGTCACAATCTTTTCTTACATTTTGTTATAACGGCCACAGACGTCGTCCTTTCTTCTCATCAAGCGTCGTCCTCTCTGCAGGTGGATCCTTTCCACACTTTGTTCGGAGTCGCAGGTCTCTCCCTCCTCGGAGACGAGCAGATAAAGCCGGTGAATCCAGTGCTGTGTATGCCCGAGGACGTGCTGCAGAGAGTCGGCCTGCAGCCTGACCTCCTGAGCTAGCACAGCTTCCCAGCATCACAGACACACACACACACACACACACACACACACACACACACACACACACACACACACACACACACACACACACACACATACATATACACACACACACACACACATACACACACACACACTGCCCTGCTGAGCACAGCCACCATCACTGCTGGATGTCAGGAGCAGAGAGAGGACCACCACACATCCTAGTTTTAGTCCACAGACACATTTCACACGCAGGCTTCTGACTCCGCTCACTAAGGAAAACGTGTGAAAGTCTCTGAGCTTTTCTGTCTTTAAACCCTCAACCGCTCGTTATCTATTCATGTCGGGGTTCTCGGGTTCGCTGCAAGAAAAGGATGAATTTGAGAAATGGTCTTAGACGGAGATGTAACCTTTTGTTATGAAAAGGCCCAGAACTCATTAAAACAACATTCCTTAACTTTTGCTCATTATGTCAGTTTGAATGAAAACTTATCTGTGGCCCAGGAAACAGTGGTGGGAATGTTTCAGCCTCTTTCTTGCTCTCGTCACCTTTTCAGCAAACCAAGGAGGTTCTTACTGTCATTATTTTTTATCTGACCAGAAGAAGAGACGCTGCTTCTCCTTCCTCTTTTGTTCTGCTTGGACTGAGGTAGATTCAGTTTTACTGGACAGTTTTGCACATTTAACCTTGAGGGAGTTGACGGATCATGAGCGGGACAGATCAGACGAGTTCAGCTGAAAGGTTCAAGTTAGGTTTTCTGTTGTGTTTTGGATTAAAGGCGTCATCATCTCTTTTCCCCAGGACAACCTGTTCCTAATTAAACAACCTGGGCGAACTATTAACTTTCTTATCCTTATCGTAGAGCAGTCAAATCAACAATGTGCCCCAAATTTTAATGGATTCTTCCTTGAGTCAGTCGCCACACCACAGAATCTCATGGAAACCGGCTCAGTAGATTTTGATCTGTCATCCTGTCATGGCGGAGATAATCACGGCTGGAAATACACAACGGGACATGTTGCAAATAAAAACAGTTCTGTTTATGTCACTGTGATTTAAAAAAAGAAACTCTACAGAACAGAGAGATTGTTATTTAGGAAAGCGTTGGAGGAAGGAGACAGGAGGAGGTGGAACACATGATGGGTGTCTCATCATCGGTTCGTTTAATGTCTTATCCACAGGCTCAGCTTATTTAAATCCATGTTGATCAGTGCAGGGTTGTGCTGCCGCTGTGGGCAGAAGGTTGCGTCTGTCTTCACTCTGTGTGTAGAGGATTTCCAGTCTTATGTTCAGATCAAACTAAACAGATTCTGTGAAAATGGCTTTTGAGATATTTAACATTTATTAGCTTGTTAGCCTGTTAAACTTGTTAATTTGCACTCGGACGTCTCTGTTGTTACGGACAGGAAATTAATCCGATATTAAAGCTTCAGTTCCCCTATTTAACATTTCTAAGCCTTGTGTAAACATTTAAGTAATGATTTAATCACATTATGAGGTTGTGGGTTTATACATTAACACCAATCAGTGGAGGTTTACAGGATAATAAATGACAACACAGTAAAACACAGGTGTAATAACATAAAATGTCTTCATAGGAGAAGTTATACATGTTGTGTTTATTACTAACAATCATACATCTAAAGTGTTATAAACGATTTTTGAAACGCGTATTGACGTAACTGATAAATATTATTGTGTTGTCGTTGCTATGCAGAAATCATTAAAAAAAATGATTTTTTAAAAACAACTAAAAAAACCACAAGTGTGTCCTGAACATCTTGTTGAACCAGGTCTCGTCTTCGTGCTTCTGCAACTCCGACTCCTGCACATCCACATATGTGAATATTAATGTAAGTTATTTTTCTCCTTGTTTGGCAATAAAGGTTTGATTTCCTCTACAACCGGATTCTGTTTGTTTTTTTTGCAGTAAGAGGTTAAAGAGTGTTTGACAAACACTAACTAAACCTATTTTATTTTATATTTTTGTGTATTTATTGACATGTTTTTGTTCAAAGTTGCTTTTCATTTTGCAATAATTCAAGGTTTGTGGCTTTGAAAAGTCAAAGAACAGGCGAACCAGCACTAGAGGGCAGCGTTACCCTTTAAAATTCATTCACCTTCATTTAAAAGCAAAAAAAGTGATCATAGTGAAGATGAGTGTTTATGGGATTGAAAGCAAAATAGTGATAAATGGAAAATATTAACCTATTATGTCTTTTTTGTATTATTTAACACTGTGTTCTGTAGGAAACAGTCACTTCTAATGTCTGTAAATTATTTTCCCAATGACTTAATTGATTATTATGTATTTTAAACGTCATTAATAGTCAAATGTAATGAATAAAATGTCTCTCACAAGTCGTTCAAGTCAAGATGACGAGTATGAAGCTGGAACTACTGAATTTAAGGCATATTGATTTAAATCTAATCAATTCATGATTTATTTATTTAATATTCTCTGTATTTTACATATCTTTTTGTTATTTAAACAGTTTGTGGTCTGAAGAGAACGAAAGACCAAACTCTTGTGTGTCTTGTAAGAACTTAAACATCACATCTGCATAGATTCCTGCCTCGGAGGCTGAGGTAATAATCCCTCCACGCTCCCCAGAAATGCCACGACTGATGGCGAGTGAGAAACGACGTGTCATCGCTGCGGCAGACTGTAATAACACCGCAGCCTGAAGATTGATGCGTTCTGTCTGAGTAATTAGAGGCAGATAATTCTCCTCTACCTGTTTTCCCTGCGTGTAATAAAGATAAGGACTTTCTCTACAGCACAGCCTGATAGGAAAATGACACTTTACCTGGAACAACTTGAGCAACTGCTTTTCATAAAGTGTCAGACTCGTGATGAAGTGATAATAACTTCGTGGAACATTATGATCTCTGCACTAATTACTCCATCATGATAGTGGAGGCACTTTATTTAGGGGAGTTTCTCTGGGTGGGTTGAGAAACAGGCAAGTTTTTAATAAGAATAAAGTATTTTGTTTATTTGTGGCAATAAAATAGGAACAAAAAAACAGTTACAATCCATTTACAAAATCATATGAATAAATAGCTGCTCTCTGGACCTGCACACATTAGCCTGCAGGCATGGAGGGAGTTTGAGACGGTGGGATTCCAGCTCTCCTTCACAGGAGCAAGACGCCCAGAGGCTAAAAGACGCACAACTGCAAATGATGCAGGTGTCTTTGTGTTCGCTTTGCTGCTTTGTCGTTGGTTTCGCATCGATTTATCCTTTTGTATCTGTTTGGGGTCTTTTCTGTGTCTCTTTGTCACCATTTTGCATCTTTCAGTTGTCGTTGTGTGTCTCTTTGCATCATTGTAGTTAGTTTGCATCTCTTTGTCGTCTTTCTGCATCTTTTTGTCTCTTTCAGGAGTTAGTTTGGTTTTGAATTGCAGTTGTTTTGCATCTTTTTTGGTAATTTTGTGACTTTTTTAATTAGCTTTTGTCTATGTGGGCTTTCCATGTGTCCTTGTGTTCATGTTGTGTCTTTCTAGTCTCTTAATTGACAGCGGTTCAGGGGCCCTTGCTCCTCTAAATGCGTCCGTGATAGAAACAAAGCCACCACCTTCTGATAGCGGTTAATGGGAGAGGTGGGCAGGGGCGTAGGCAAAGCAGGTAATTGCCTTGGGCCTGAGCTGAGAGGGCCCCCCCCCCCCCCCCCCCCCAAGAACAGCTGATTACGTTAATCCACAGCAACAGCAGTTTTATGAGAAGCCCATTAAATGATTGTCCACGTAGAGGAGACCTCAGCGACACCGTGGTCAGAAACTCTCCATCACAGCCTGGTCGGGGTCTCGTTGAGGTTGACAGTGTCTAAATGAGTGTCGGTGATGTGAGGACATAAAGAGATGATGATAAAAGAGTCGTTTGAAGATCGGAAACTGGATTGACGAGGGTTCAAAGTCAGACTCCCCCAGGTCACTTTTGCCTGAGGCCCCTGAAGTCCCTTGACACACTACTTGGGCTGAGGTGGGGGGGGAAGTCAGCGTCATGTGATATTCTCCGATCAGTCCGAGCAGCTCTATGACTTTAGTATTAATTTGTCTATTTATGTAGGAGCAGTAATCTGTGGGGCCCTGATGTCTGGGCAGAGACGAACACGCTGGTTGTGGGGGGGGGGGGCCCGCTGAGAAACCCCACCGGCTCTCATTAGTGAGGAAGATGACGAGGAGGACAGAAGGTGGAGGAGAGGAAGAAAAAGGGAGGTGTGAACGAGAGATAAAGGCGGAGAGCGAGAAAACCAGAAAGCGAAATAGAAGCCGAAAGACAGACGGACAGATCGCAGCTTCCACCTCCCAGTCCTGTTTGTTTGTGAGGAAAAGCCTCAACCCATTTCTCCTCCTCCTCCTCCTCCTCCTCCTCCTCCTCCTCTCCTCTCCTCTCCTCCGTCCTGTCACCCTCTTGTTATCTCTCAGCACAAAATACAGGGGATTAGTCCCGGCCACGGGGGCTGCAGCCAAACCACAGGCAGACAATCACTTAATAAATGTTTCACTCAACCACCGCAGGGCCGAGTGAGAATGTGGAGATGACTCATGAGTTTGGTGGAAAAAATAGTTTATTTATTTGTTTGTTTTTTATATAAAAGTCCACACAAGAGTTCAACTTTTCACCCAGTTTGTGGTTATTATCACTTTTTGTTATATTTCACCTCCTGCAGCCGCGGTGGAGATTTTTCAGCCCAACTCTGGTTTGGAGAAAAAGTTTGTTTCCAGTGAATTCATTATCTACCTCCCGTCACCGTGGAGACAGTTTCATCCATCAGCTTTCTCCACTTTCTGCTGACGGGGCGGTTGCTGCTGCGGCGGAGGCTTTGGTCAAATGTTTGATTTCCTCTGACAAACCTGGCACAAAGAAAATATCGATTTTTAGTCAAGTTTATTTATCGCACTTTTAAAATGGACGACAGAGAAAAGTGCTGCACGATGAAAGAAGACAAAATACATGAAAAGAGTAAAATAAAGTAACATAGACTAGCATAAATTCAATTAAGTTAATTTAAAGATTCAAAGGCTTTATTGTCATATGTAAAAATCACAAGTTATCAATGAAATTAAATTCTAGTTCCGTCAATAAATATCTAAATATAAAAATAGAATGAAGTAAAAAAGGAATACAAATATATACTGGGGTCTTTAATCTCACATCCAACTCTATAAAAAAAGTTATAGCAATAGTTTATAGCTGAATAAAAACAAAAGCTGCTTTAAAAGGAAAAGTTACACATTCCAACTCAATTCACCTTAAAATATTTACCTTTTTCTATTAAATAAAAGTGACACCTGATCATGTGACACTTCTTTGTCTCCCATCAACTCTGTGATAATCACTGAAAAGTAGTAAAGCACAAATTCTAGACTATTTCCCAGCACGTGCTGATCAGAGGTTGTTTCTGGTTAACAGACGTTCTGTCAGAGAGAGAGAATCAAATGACCTCGAAGCTCCCTGAGGGCGAATGAAAGTGGAAAATGAGATTTTTAACCCGAGGACCGACACTGCGGCAGGTTATTTATTTCAGTCGTAGTTCAACTTACAATATGAATATAAATGAATCGTGTGTTTTAACACGAGCCCTTACACGCATTAACAAAATGACACCACGTCCAAGGACATGTGGTAATTAGATTTTCATTTATGCTTCTTCTCAGCAGCAGGGGAGACACATCTGTCACATGGAGTCGGGATGATTCATCCTCGTGAGTCTCCCCGGGAAGCAGAGAGGATCATGGGACAGGAGCTCAGCCGCTGCTTCTGTAGCTGGAGGCGATGGGATGTGACGAGTGCAGTGAGAGGATCCCTGTGTCCCAGCAACACTACACAGCTAAACCCTGAATGATTCATTAACAGATGATCAATGAATTCATTAACAGGAGTCACATTCAAATAATCTGTGGGTTACACTTTTTAAATATGATTCCTGCAGGTTTATCTAAGATTAACTTAAACTGGTATTAATTAGTGTTGTTTTAAATCCTCCCAGTGTCATCACATCACATCTCACTCATCTTTTAACAGAGAAATACGTAAAAGTTAAACATTTTAATTCCCCTGTGAAATAACTTCATGTGAGTTGTGAGCTGCTTCCGACAGCTCCACACAAACTCTCCCAGTCAGCTCCCTCGGGACCAAACCTTCACGCCATGAGGACAGTATTCTCCCACCTGCTGCTGCCCTCATCATTAAGGACTCCATCACTGCACCGCACCCTCGCTCGTGACTGTGAAATCTGAAGTTTCCCGAGGCCAGTAACGGTTCACACTGCTCAAACGTCCAATTGACACAGATGTTAAGGTTCATATTGCATATTAAAGGTGCCGGGTGTGGGATTTAGTGACATCTAGTGGTGAATAGGTAGCCTTCACTTGTCATAAAAACTCAAAAGGTGTTTAGTTTGTCCAGTCTGGGCTACTGTAAAAAAACATGGCTGCCTCCGTAGAGAGGACCCACTCCTGATGTAAATATAAAGTATTTAAATATAAAGAAAACAAGAATTCATACAATTTAGATGATTCTGATAAATTCAGATGAATATATTTTCCCCCCCATCTTCAAACCCCCTTCACAGACCCCCTGTGAGAATCCACGTTCCTCCGTCAGCTGGGAGCCTTCACCGGCGTCTTTGTGTCGGCGTCTGTCAGCGCAGGAGGAAGGTTTCAGGGAGCAGAGAGGACATCATGTCTCAGGCCTGGGAACCAGACCAACGCTGACCATCAAACAAAGGCGCCCAGCTTCTCTGAACCTGGAATCAGAGCCCTGCCTCTCAGCGTGGCGTCCAGGGTTTCTGGACAAAGGCCCAGAGGTAAAAACGTCTGAGCTGAATCCTCGCTGCTCTGCACCATTCTTTAACAAGCGCTGTGATAAATGAGGTGAGCCTGGAAGTCCGTGTTCCTCCGAGCAGCCTGATGTATTATAAACAGTCTCTGTGTTTCTGTCTTCACTCACATCGTTAACATCCCCCAAAAAAGACACAGCAGTTGTAAAAAAAAATGCAATTACGGTTTGAACTCTTGGTCTTGGAGCTGTTTAGTTTTCACACTTTTCATCGGAGGGGGATAAAAAGTTTCTATGGGAACGTTTCTTCCTCAGCGCCGTGTTCAGATCTGCTGCCTCTCATCTCTGCAGGTAATTATTCATCAGTCGTTCAGCGGCGGCTCGGTGAAATGAAGAAGCAGAGAAATGTCTGATGAGTTCATTTGCTCTTCCCGTGAAGGTTCTTCTGGGTTTTGCAGAAATGTCGACAAAACCGTCTCAAAGTGTGCGTGTGAAAAAGTGACTGTGAATTATTAAGAGTTGTAGCTGCACCAGCTTTTAGTGGAAACAGAAATATCTCAGTTTTTCTGCTAATCCATGAATAAAAATCCTGCTGCATGAACTGATATGAAACTACAGGCAGACATTCATTGTTCCCTGAGGATGAATCTCTGTGACTTTTCCTCCAGTGCCTCTGTGATGTTGACATTTTTCTTTGATTGAAATATTTGGATAATTATTGAAACAGCTGCTTTTATATATTTTTTAATCACTTTCTTACTTTACTGTTTTTATGCATTTTTTACATTTAAGTTTTCTCATCTTTGCATCTAATGGACACTAAAGATTTTAATCAGACAAAATCCTTGTAAGTTTAATTAAATGCAAAATCTTTGGAAAAACATTCTGGTGTTAAAATTAGTTTTGTGAAATTGCTCCTGACGATTCAAGGTGAATGATCGACATGCAGCGGCACATGTAAGAGGATTTAAAAAAAATTTGCTTTCACTTGCAATGAAAAAGTAATTTACAGGTTTTAATTGAGGTGGACGCATTGGGTGCAGAGGACAGATGAAAGGATGTGGAGGGGGACGGGTGAAGGTGAAGGAAGTCGTCTGATTGGCTGCTCCGTGCGGACGTACTGAAGATGAAGGCAGATTCAGTGTGATGGAACCGTCTCAGACGTGAGTCCAGGGCCCCAGACGTCGCCTGATGAGACGTGATGGACGTTTGCACCGAGGGATGAAGGATGGAGGGAAAAGAGGACGAGGGGATGAGGGTTGGGATGAATAGAGGGAGGGAGGAGGAAGGTGAGAGGATGAAGGGGGAGGATCAGAAAATCACAGGTGATCAGGGGTGTGGTCATGGCGTCGCCCTGCTCCCAAATCTATACGTTAACTATTGTTAACCTAATTAAACACTAGTATAAATGTATTTATTGAAAATCATTAGTGTTTAGTATGAATCTTGTTTCCAGATTGGCGTCTGACTTTTGAAAGAAAACCTCTCAGATTGTGCTGATTGATGGATGTACCTGATGTAAACCTGTCCGTCGTCAGATCTTCCATCGGACTCACGAACGAGAACCTTGTTTTTATCTCACAGGCGTCGTGTTTCCTTCTTCTTCTCTCCTCAGGATTTCACCTTATCAGATCCCAAAAGGTTAGAGAGCCTCCTCCACAGGCTCTTAATCATCCCGAGGTCATTCCAGATACACGCTCCGCAGATGACCTTGACTTTCAACGCTCCACCGAGAGTTTAATCCCTGCTCGGAGTTTGAGGATTAGTCTTTTTCTGAAAAGCTTTAAAAGAAGAGAGTCAGAGGGAGGGCGAGAGAGAAAGAGGGAGATTTGGTGATAACCCCAAAAAGAGCTATTGATTTGGCGAGAGGACCCGTTTCCCACATGGCAAGATCCAAGAGAAGAAAACTGAAAGAGTCGAATCAATGAGCCGACAGCCAATCAGAAGGAGTGAGGTGTGCCAGCAGCCTGTGGTTACCTGTTTACTGTGTGTGTGTGTGTGTGTGTATGTGTGTGTGTGTGTGTGTGTGTGTGTGTGTGTGTGTGCCTCTCCTCCACCTGCACGTGTTGGCACCTCAGTAATTACAGTTGGTGTACATCAAATATTTTTTTAATATCAAATTTCCATTTGGTTTCTTTCATTTGCAAACACGACTGACGTCTTGGGAAATTCCTATTGACACAAGGCGCCGTGTCACCTGGCGACAGCTCAACTCAATCACAGCTTCTCGCTCAGGCAGCACAGCAGCGCCGGGAAAACGACAAGAACACAGACGGGATGTTTGCACGTTTTTCTTCTCCAAAAGTTTCTGTAGAAATACTCTGACAATCAAGATCATAAAACTAAGTCATTTCTCCAAATACCTGCGATAGAAGCAGGTCAAACTGAAATACGACGTGTGGTTGTGTGTGTGTGGTCGGACTCAGACTTTCTGTTGGGTCCTTATCTCACACATTTGAATCGATTCTTCATCGGACTGCTTCCACATGTGTTCTTCTCCCCACTGGGGTCCAAGAGTCAAAGTCTGTTCCTCTGATCACAATCAAATTACTTTCATTCTAATTTGCTTGAGTGGTTAGAGTCAGAGCTAGAGGTGGTGATGAATGGATGAATGTATATTTGGATGGATGGATGGAAACACATAAATCTGCTTCAGAGAGTTCACTTCCCTTTGTCCATGTAGAGCTAGTTGAACTTTACGAGTATTAACTTTTAATGCAACTGCAATATGGCATTTGACCAATAAACTCAGAACAATAATAATGACCAGGTCTCTTCATATTTCATCGGCTAATTGAATGTGCTGCAGCTTCTCTGTATAAACACGTTTATCATAAGAATTAGATTTAAAATATATTTTAAATCGTGATTTTGTGTAAAAAAAAGTCATGTAGAAGGTAGTTATTGCTTAGAAAAATAACTTTTGCAGCCCTGTTATAAATCGTGGAGAGAAACTACACTCGGCTGCAGTAAAGCAGATAGTAAAGGCACATTATGGGATCTGTAGTATTCTCTTCAGGAGTGTTATGGGAATATTATACGAGAGGCGATAAAATATTATAAAGTACAACAAAGTCATTAAAACTCAGCTCACACTGGCTCCACGGTTTCCTCCACACTTTACAGCTTCTTTGAACCTGATCCTCTCCCCTGGATTCTCCCTGTGTCGTGCTTGGACGTCCAAACTGCGACGGCTCCAGTTTCCTCTGGGTGCTCCAGTTTCTGACACAATCCAAAGACACACGGTATGAATGGTGGATTGGATTCAGTCGTCAGAATGTGATTTTCTACACAGAGCGAGAGACAAAGGCTAAATCCCTGCTCTCACCCTGAAGGTGGCCTCTAGTCCCAGGCCCGTATTCATCAAGCGTCTGAGAATCACACTGAGGAGACGTTTACAGCAGCAAAACTAATGTAAGAGTAGACAAGTTTGTCACTGAGTGTGAACAATAAACTTTATTTACTACTTCTTACAGACATCAGGTGACATAATAGATTCAATTGTGTGAAATCTTTGAATTTCTGGAAATAGCAGCTGAAATGAACAACAATCTGATAATAACATTAGAATCACATTTATATATTCATAAGAAATAAATATATAAAAGTAGGAATTGAATAATATACAATTCTGTGTTGGTGGATGAGCTGCATTAAAGCAAACCATGTGAAAGTGTAATTTAACACAACGCCGACAAGTCAATAAAAAAAATCAATTTCATATTTATTCCTTATTATTTGCACCACAGATAAATGTTAACATCCTCACACGTGTTCGAATGAAGAATAATAGACTAACACTGCTCTATTGTTTATTAAAGTACTTCAGCTGATGTAGTAATAGTCTTAGTATTAGTATTTGTTATTGGCTCTTTTTCTTTACTGAACATAAAAAACATATCCTTATGCAGCATATGAGACCATATGGAGCTAATTTTTATTTGATTTATTTTTAAATTAAACCTAAACCAGTTTGAAAAACAAAGTACAAGCCCAGATATAAACAGAAACATTAAAACAATTAAATTTGTACAGGAATTAAAAAATATATTGTTATTAATGTAATTACTGAGATCCAATTGACTGATAGAAATAACTAATTTGGCTCATTTAATTATTTATTATAGTCTCCCAATTCCAGCCCAGAATTCAACTGTTTGAGCGAAAACATTTTTTTTTTTCCGGTTTCTGTTCGGTTCACTCTTCTGTATTCAGGCGACTCCGGCACTGGGAGGAATCAGACAGTATATCTGAGCTGAATTCATATCTCTGCACACCGTCTCCCCACAGGAGCAGATAACATCAATATTCTCCGACAGGATTCATTAATAAAAACAGAGCTGACGTCTCAGAAGAAAAGTATTATACTGAGAGAAAAGATGAGAGACTGTGACTTTTATAGACTTATAAGGTTACTTCACTGGTACTATGGTAACTGTACTATAGTCATATGTTATGTTGGGTTATGGGGTTGTTGTTTTATTTGTGGTCTGTACAAACATTGTGTATGATTTACTGATTTATAAATACACAGTGCTCATTGTTTAGGATTATACAGCAAATATTAAGTTCTTATCATTTAATCACTCTGCTCCAATTTTCTGTTCATTCTTAATCCTCTCACATGTAATTTCCAACCTGTTATATAAAACCTGCTTGTGACCAGCAGCAGAGTGACACCGTTAGCAACCAGCTGATGTACAAGAGGAGCATTCAGCTTCTAAAGAGACAGACATGTCCTTCAGGAGTTGGTGGAGACCAAACACTGAGCTAAAGAAAGTAATAAGCTCACCAGGTGGCTACACTACCAGACTATCATCTGTTCACAATCAATGATAATGCTGATAAGTTAATGCTGAATCTGTGAGTTTGCTAAAAACAAGTTTACAATCTATTTTGATTGATGGATTTTGATTATGGTGTCCTAAAGTTTTTTGTGCCCAGCCCAACACACAATTATTTAGAAAAAGTACAAAAAGTATCATCGGTTGAATGTTTTCTCCTAATTCAAATATATATTAAAAAAGATCAAATCTGTCAGAGGAGTTTAGACGAGCAGAATCAGCAGAATCAGTTTTATCTATCACGTCTTTATTAAAAAGCTTTTTATCGTGTCATGTCTATTTGATTTTACTTTTATCATTATCATTATTATGATTGTTTGAGTTTCATATTGTTTGTAGAAACGCATTTTGTTACTTGTATTGAAAACTGCCATACCAATAAAGTTATGATGAAGATGATGAAGACTATTATTATAATACAAATATTTGTAAACTTCCTCAACTGAAGAGCTCAAGCTGCAGATTCCTTCCTGTTCATTTCCCCCATTATAACTTCAATAAACCAGTATAAAACAGATGAAGCACATTGTGTGGATGAACCATCTTCTGCTCCCTGACGTGATGAAGACGCTGGAGCGAGGAGGAAACCAGCGGCGGTCATGTGACTGGGAGGGGGCGGGACTGAGCCCTGTGCCGGCCAGTAGCGGCGCAGCGTCGCTCCTGGTCCCGGCAGCTCCACCGGAGGAGAAAAAAAAAAAAAAAAAAAAGCCCCGAGAGAGGCGACGAATAACGGAACTCACCGACATCCATGGAGCCGATCACCGCATCTCCGCTGACCGCATCTGCGTGTCCTCGTGCGGGGCGCGCATGACTCCGTGCGTTAGGAGACGGACGCGGTGATCGGTGTGGGGGTTTTCTTTTTTTGGGGTGGTGGTGGTGGTGGCGAATCCACAGCGGTCCACCATTGTTTGCGTAGAAATAAGAATGGCCTGGATGTGGAAGGTGAGTGGGTCTCTCTCTCTCTCTGTGTGTGTGTCTGTCACTCATCTGTGTGGACAACGGGAGGAGAACAGGAGGAGGAAAAGGAGGAGAGGAGGTGTTGACGTGGTCAGACTGAGACAGATGTGAGGAGGAGAAGCAGAGAGAAGCGGAGCAGCTGGATGATGCTGCTCCTCCTGCTCCTGCTCCTGCTGCTGCTGGAGGAAACCAACCCTCCCTCCGCTTCTCCTGCTTTCACCCTGATTGTGTGGTTTATTGTGTGTGTCTGTGCAGAGGAGATGTGACACGGGGGGGGGGGGGTTTGTGTTGTGCATTCAGCCCATGTTTGTGTTTGCAGCAGCAGCAGATGCAGGCCAGCATCCTCCATGACGTGTTCAGGTGTTGATATGGTGTCAGGAGTTTTAACAATCCTGCAGAGGTGCGTTCACAGATGAGGAGAAAGTTAGTGGGAACTCCCTCACTCCGACTCCCTCGCTCCTCCTCTTTGCCTTGGCTAATGTACAGATTTACAGATGTGGACGTCCAAACATTCTGCCAGATGTGTAGTTCACCATACACGACATTGAACACACATTGTGGGATAAGTTACAGCTGCAACTAACAACTTCCTTCATGATCGATTCATTTGTCGAATAATTCATGTTTATTCCAGATTAAATATCATAAAATAGTGAAGAAATGTCTCCAGAATTCCATAAAGTTCAAGTTGACATGTTCGGATAGTTTGTTACGTCTGAACAACAGAAAACAAAACATTATAGTAGAGAAAAGTATCATAGTTTAAAACTGAGAAACTGTTTCGTCACTAAAACTAAAAGACAATCAGCTAATGATGATATAATATTCTTTCTATGAATGAAATTGGTTAAATGTACTTTCTTACCTCACTGTGTGTTTACACATGAGGAGAAAGTTAATGAAAAGTTCCTCAGATGTGTAGCTCATCATCAGCTGCAACTATTTCCTACATCTGTCGAATAATCCGTCACTTCTTTTTCAATTATATGTCAGAAAAGGGAAAAGTTGAAATCTTCAGATAGTTTGTTATTTCTGATCAACTTCATAAAAACAAATGTATTAGTTTAATAGTGATACGAGAGGAGCAGCACTGTTTCAAACGGAGAAACTGAGAATCAGCTAACGATGATATACTAGACTTTAATGATTTGAACAACTTTAAATGACTTTCTTACTTCACTGTGTGTGTTCACAGATGAGGAGAAAGTTAATGAGAAGTTCCTCACACTGACTCACACCCTCCTCCTCCTCTTCCTCTTTCTGTTTTCAGTTCATTTAATTGAGGTATTTTACAGATATACAGATGTTGACATCCACACACGCTGCCACAGCCACATGTGCAGTTTATTATACATGACGCAAAACACTGTCGAAAGATTTCTCCATTAAATGTCAGTAAATTGTGAAAAAGGTCTCCGGAGTTTGTTTGTAACTGTACAAAAACAAGTATATTAAATTTTATAGTGATACAAAACAGAGGAAAGCAGCTTAATTTCAAACTGAGAAACAGTTTTTTTATAAAAGATAATCAGCTAAAGACTTTTATCATTTAAATGACTTGTCAAGTTTATATCTCAGCTGCTGAGAGGATGAACAGATAAAAAGTGTGACTGGACTTTCAGGTTCTGTCTTGATTTCAACATTTCACTTTACAGGATGATTTTTGGAAACTTGTGGAGCTGCTTTTTTCCCCTTTGGGCCAAACATAACGCTGGATTGTTGAGGCCAAAAGTTTCAGTTTCAGTTTTTTACATAAATGCAAAACATAAACTGAACCTTCTTTTGATAAGGGACCTTTATATATTGAATATTTCAGAGTTGTGATCTGTAGTGAAAAAGGACATTTCATTGTGGAAAAGTTGTCTTGTCTTTCTGGTTCTTACTTGTGGACAAAACCACGTAATCGTGAACATTTCATACATTTCATCATATCTTTGTGGTTTCTCTTCTGCATTTTCTCGATTCTTGTCAACTGACATACATCTGCGCCAGTAATGATTTGTTATGATAAAGTATTTGCTGATGACATTGGCTCTACTTTTCATCCCCATCAAGGCACTTAGAAGAAATACTTTTATACCGTGGATAAAAACACAAACATGCGTTTCAAACACTGAACTTTGGCATCAGGGATTTTCTTTTATTCACAAAGTTGTATTTTCTCTGACTAAATCTCAATATTTATCAGTAATATGAGCAGTTATTCAGTTGTATGAACTCACCAACCCGCTTTTGTATAATTCACGACACTGAGAGAAGCTTTGCTCGATCTCTGCCTCCGAGTTTGACGTCTTTAATTGGAGAGAGAGGGGCCAGCAGAGGGATGTCTGACGTGCAGGTCCCCCCTGTTTGTTAGCTTGTGTTTTAATTGGAGGCTGCTCATGCGTGAAGATCTGTGCTCGAGCTGGAAAAGGCCGAGGCCGTCGTCATAGTTCAGGATGAGCTCTTCCATCACTTCTCATCAAAAGACGTGATGCTGCTGTTTCTCCCGTAACCACACATGGCAGAACAAGGCCAGAGTCTCTGTGACGGGTTCATGCAGGTTCACAGGAGCAGAGAGCGCACACAACACAAACTCATACACACAAAGAGGATTTCTGATTAATTCATGCATGTTTACCCAAAGACACAGTCATTCCTGAGTGTCGGTCACGGCTATGGGGGAATGCAGTGAGTGTCCCAGTTGTTTAGAGTCTCGGGGATGAATGGCACCTCTCTGAATCCCTCGTTGTTCCCTGTGATTGTGTTACAGCAGAAGACCGACTGATAAAAAGTGCCCTGCCACAGTTTTAGAGAAAGCACGGACAGGATGTTGAATGAGGCTGTTTTTTATCACATCCCCTCTCGGATTTCCCTTTGTGCCCCTTTATCTGTTTTACCCTGTTCACTGAGGTTTACATGAGAAATGAGAGAATCCGTTGTTTTATAGTTTCAAAAGAGTTTTAGATTTTTGTTTTGGTACAAATTTACAGTGCAGGAGTGAGGAATAAAGGTTTGTCGCGAGGCTAAAGCCCAAATTCCTGCTTCTACGTCGAAGCTACGTCGTAGGTGCTAACGCAGCCTGCGCACGGGGCCGAGCATTCACAGTTGTGCGCAGGTGTGTGTGTGTGAGACGCGCCGCAATTACACCAACCAAACGCTAGTGGCGGTAGAGTTTCGTTGTTGGTGTTGATTGTCTTTTGGTTTCTGGCTCGTTCCAAACTCTCTGGCATCTCTGTTTACTTCAGAACAATGGCGAGTGTTGCTTAGCGGAGCGTGTTGGAGTTGGAGCTGATAGATGTTGATTAACACATCGAGGTCTGTTGCATAATTGGGGCAGTGAACTGTCAAAAAATCCAGAAAGTTTTTACCAACCCTGTAAATCTCTTTACCGGCCATCTTCTGTGTGCCTGCCGTTCAGGACGTCGATCACAACCAAGTTTCAAGCCTCAAAGACGAAGGCCACATCTACAAAGTAAACTAACTACCACTACTTGGCACAACTCGAGTAACATAACCAAGTAACTGAGTCGTGTTTGAGGGTAGGGACAAATGACCTCTATGGTTTTCAAGTTGGAGTTTTGTTGCTTTGGCCATTTGGGGGCAGTAGAAGCAAGTTGATGTATTATTCCCCACCATGTTCACCAGCTAGCTGCTAACTGTGTGTGTCTGCTGTGTGGTTGCACAGTATGTAGTGTACAGTGGGTATTTATGGCTCTTTTGCTGGAAGCAGCCGCGGATGAAAACAATGCTAAGGAAGTCTTTGTCTTTTGCTCGGCTGTAGCCATCAATTCTTTAAACCCTGTGAGCCGACAGGGTACCATTTGAGCGTGCAGCTGCTTTATCATGGTAATGTAACCTACATCTGTTGTGCAGCCACATTCACACACAAGCTAGTGCGAAGGGGTTAGTGTATTTATAGTGGTAACCAAGGGTGATAACCTCCCGTCCGATCTGGCATTAATCCACAGTTGAGGTAGGAACTGGGCCAGAGGGCTGACCCCTTCAATCGCACAGGGAATGTTATGAACATCTGGGAGGACTTAAGGCTGGACTTGATCCCACGATGTGTTTTAGGTCGTATAGTTCAGGTGCTCACTAATCCTGGGTGGTTGGATCATGTGCTCGCGGTCGTGTCCGTGTCTGTCCCCTGTTTGGACGCAGATTTGGACAAAATACAAAGAAGAGACAAACCAGAGTTTAATGAAAGAGCTGATATGGCAACCTACAAATTAAGCTCCACTCTGTAATTGCAGTCCTGGTCAGCGGAATCAAATTACATGTCAGCGGCAAAGGAACCGCTGGGGAAATTGCTCCTATTTTTTAGTGTACTGTCACAAAGATCTTTTTAAAGCGGTGACATCGATGTCAATGTTTTTATGCTTAAATTAGTCCGGAGCAAGACGGACAGAATCAATACTGATGGAAGACGAGAGTTATTAATCTCCCATCGTTCCAGACATCAGGAGAAAGTACAAACTGGTTTAACAAAACTTTTAACTGCATTTTTTAAAAGTGGAGATCGTCTCAGAGCTCATTGACTTTAAGTAAATCTTTAAAACTTTCAAATGAGTGAATCAGAGACTTAACTATAAGGATTTACATATAATGGTTCCTTGTTTTCGATCAAAGATATTTTATGTAGATTTTCTGTGAATGTTTGGCGTCTATAATGATCTTTGTTTTGTGAGAATTTTATCACAAAGATTATGAATTAAGAGCATATTTCAATTTCAAAAGTAAACACTTGCTTTTTTTAATTGTCTTCTCACGTCCTGCGGCATCCAAACTAATTTAAACTCAACTTCCAAGAAACTTTTCACATCTTTAGTGACGTTATAGTTTGATGCTGTTTACCAGATCTGATGTTTGACTCCAAAAACAAACCAAACTCTTCAACTTGACTTTCTGTTTTGGTGAAAAGAACTGGAACAAAATGCTGATGTTTTTATTTTTCATAGAGCCCGTAGTGATGTCTTGACTTTGCCTGTTATAGTTATAGATATGATAAAGAAAACCTTTAAGAAGCTGAAACCAATGAATCTGAGTTGAGTTGAGTTGAAGATTCATTTGTCTTTCATCAGAGCATCATCTCAGCTCATGTTTTGAATCAGAAGAATATTTTTCTTTATCATTTCATTAATTGTCTCACGCTGCTTCTAAATGATCTTCAATCTCTGTGGGGGTCCAAACAGAAAGAAATACAGTTGAACTTTCCTCCAGCACCACTTTCTTCCGGCTCTCGTATTCTTATGAGTGTGTATCCATCTCTTTGGAAGGATAATTATCAGATAATGAGGCGGCCTCAGTGTTTGTTTCTTCACCTGTCTGCACACACACGTTCAGCCGCTCGCGTTGCTTCTTCTTCTTCAGGGATTA